>NC_137659.1:19124315-19246558 GCF_963422515.1 Blennius ocellaris
TCTCTGCATTGAGAGCTGCTCATCAGGCACCTTGCTGACAGTCAGATGTCTGATAATGGGAACGGCAAAGAAAAACCATTTTTGCTGAGAGAATTTGGGCATTTTTACGTGGTTTTGATAAACATACTCAGCATTGCTGCTCAACCCACACATGCATGTTCCTTACAAATGTGGCACAATTTAAAAAGAGATACAACCAGGCCTTACAGTGATATGAGATTAACTCCCAAGAAGCATTGTTGACAACAAGAAACAATCCACAAAACACCATCGACTTTACTTTTTGCACGTAGTTTATGTGCTGGTTTTAACACAACCTGTAACCCCCAGACGTCTTTGTGAATGAGATTTCTCAAGTTTGAAGTAACGCTCGGTTACTAAGCTAGCAGGCATGCTCAGGGCTAATTCACATTTCCAAGTCGGCATGCCTACAATGGTTAACAGTTGCAGCTAACATGAGGACAGATAAACACCATGTGTAATCGGTTGCTCAACACATTTGCTGTTGTATTTTGGCTTTCAAAAGGCTCAAGAATAACACCGCCTCTCAAACGTTTTGAAAATGCATTTTCTCTTTAGTCCATGCACACCACTTCAGCACAGGGATTGATGCAAAGCGGTATCATTGCAAAGCTAAAAGGGAGGACTACAAAAAGGTTTACCTTGTGATGTCAGAAACATAAGATTTATTTCATTATGTGCTCTCCCTTTCCTCCCTCCCTCAGCCCAAAAAAAAAAAAAAGAAGCTGTTTTTTAAGTCGTGTTTAAGCAGAGACAAAGTTAAAAAGTGCTCATCATAATCATTTAATGTGGATTCCAATTGAAGCCAGTATGTCAATAAGGAAAGTCCATTCTACTCATTCTAACGCTATAGTAGAAACTGCAGTCACTGTCACCTGTCAATCAAAGCTGGAGCGTTGCACCATGCTACATTCCTTTGTTCAGACCAACGAATCGCCTCCCTTCACTTTTCCCCTGAATGAGTACTTCAGAAATCTCTTTTTCACAAAAGTACATCATCATTATTGTTATCATTACAAACATTCTAACATTGGAAATCAACACTGTACATATTTTACACTATGATACAATCATATATACTGTATTTTATGCCACTGTTGGTCCTATAGAGTACCACATATATTAAAACTGGGTTTGGGAATACAGGGAAAGCAGGTTCAGTGCCATTAATACAGTGTGCACAAAGAGGGTCCCTTCATATCTTGCTGTGTAATTCGATGTGATAAGCAGCAGTTTCCCTCTGAGAAGGAAAATAAGATCAACAAATGTATTCACCTCTTTCTGTAAACATTGTTTTGTAACTTTACGCTGGGTGTTGGTCTGAAAATAGAGACGCTCAAAACATGTTGGCATGATAACAAGAAAGACGCTACAAGAAAAATCCTCTTGTCTTTGTTTTTTGTTTTTTTCTTTCTCTCTTTCTTTTAAGTCCAATTTACCTTCTTGTGGTGGCACAGCTGAAAATCAACACTGCGTATATTTCATCGTGCTGAAAAAAGGTCCATTCCAATGCTCCTTTTCATCAAGCCGACTAATTGGCAAACACAAAACACTGCAATGATTGTGACTGGCCTTGTGTAACCATCCAGATATGGAAGCCGATGAAAGGAACACGCACTTGTAACAGCAATATGTTGCCCAGACGAACATGTCAAGGTCACTGTACATGGCACAACACTGGAAAAAAACAACGTATAACGTTCTTAACAGTGTCAACTCTATCGTGACCTTTGCGTCACTTTTGCTCTACACAAAAACACTAAAACTTTCTCAACACACCTGAAACATGGGAAGGCAAACTTTTGGGCTGAAATATACCTCACAACATTCAAACTCCTTCAGACTATGTTGTTTGGAAAAGACAGCGGAAGAGTAAGAACTTATCTTCATGGAGTGCACCCGGAGCACCTTCTGCCATCTCTTTGCTGTCAGGGACACGTCAGCAAATGTGCTCTGGGTCGAGTTGTTTTGGAAGTGTGTCTCGGAGCAGTCGCTGAGGAAGCCCTTGTCCTGGTCAAATACACTATTTAAATTAATCATACTTCCATCCTACACAAGCTATCCAGATCTACATCCCTGTCTAACTCTAAAGGTCCAGTTCTTCTGTTCCCCGGCACATTCATGTCATTCAAATTCAACACCTCGGCTTCATTCATTGGCTCCCCGCGGACAGGGAGCGAACGGAAGAGGCCGCACGTGTACAAAATAATAACTCCTGTTAATATCGAGCCGTACAAACCTCACCACCAATACAAACGTTAGGTCCATCTCTACGGTTGTGGGAGACACAGCCCATATAAACATATATCTACACATATACAAATCTTCTGACCCCTTTTCATCTCATCCAGGTGAAAACTCAAAACAACAAAATGACAGTAAAAACTAACTGTACATCTCACAGACAGTGATGATAATCATTTTCTAATTTGTTTGGGACTTTTTTTTTTTTTGTCTTTTTTCTTTTGTTTTGTTAAAGTCTTTTTTTTTTTGTTGAGCTGATCTGATGTGGAATGTCTCGGACGCTGTAGGTGTGGCCCTGTAAACCGAAATGTGTCTCTCTGCTGCTTCATAATGGTGTTTGTGTAGCTGGGAGTGCGAAAGCCGGTCGTGCCCATCGAAGGTGGGGAGAAATGGGGAAACTGCAAGAAGGTGAAGGAGTCAAGCGTCCATGTTGCCTCCGTCTCGGTGTGTCTTAAAATCAATGGAGGCTCAAGCGCAGAGGATCCATTTCCATTTTCACAGGGGAGGCTCTTCTCAGGAGCATCCAGTTTGACTCCGTCCCTCAGTGTGTTTGTGAGGAAACTGTTATACTTGAACATGCGTCCCCTGGGTCTGCAGGCTCTGCACGTTGGACAAAATCTTCTTCTGGTGGCCGGCCAGAGTCACCCCCATCTTAGCCAGTTCACTACACAGGGAAATGAGTAAAAAAAAATACAGGTGGAAAAACATTACAAAGATGTTTTGAGCCAAAGCATTTCACATTATACTCCAGCAATTGACGTTAAATGCAAAGACACTTGTGTAAAGCCCCGTCTTTCATTTTAAATGGCACTGGAGAGGACTGTAATATGTATCTGACAGTGTTGACCTTTAGAGTCTGTCGTGTAGCAGAGATGAGACGCTACATGTCTGTACCTGACACTGATGTAAAGGATTGAGTCCAAGCTGACATATCCAGCACTGGAAAAGTTGTCCTTATACTGGCCCATCTTGATGGCCTCCAACCACTCATCCACTGTGCTCACACTGAACTCTGGGGTGGTCGGCTCCTCCCTGCTGGGATATAAAATGCACTCAAAATTTAATTGAGTTGTTATGATAATAGTAATGATAATACATTTTTTTTTTTATAGAGTGCTTTTGTGAAGCTAAAATACACTTTAATGTTTGTACAGAGTAACAAGCATAAACTATATTTTACAAAAAACACATGGCTGGTATCGCTTAGGTATCTAAATATAATTTTGTTACAGGTATTAGATCTGTAGAGCGATATTTTACTTATTATGGACATTTTTAAAACAGCTTTTTGCAGCACTTTAGAGTTGATGCTTATTCACGTGTCTCGATCTTCATTTGGACAAAAAAGCTTTAATTCTGCAGTAGATACAGCATGTCTCTGCTCTACAGCTGAAACCAAGCTATTAGTGGTTAAGTATGATCAATGGTTCATTATCTGTTGCCGTCACCCCATCCTCAGTGCAATGGTTTTACTTATGGAACAGAGTGATTTGTTTGCTTGCCTCATATATGTTATATGAATTGTTCCAAATGATGTTACAGTTTATTAACCTGCATGCAAAAAGTTGCAAAAACAGAGCAACTCCAACTATGCACTTGAATTGTGTAGTTTATTCACTTCTGATCACGCATTTACTCATGTACAATCTTGTTAGTAGTATTTTTGAGCCTCTGATATCTTTTCATATCTGCTGAGAAAAGATTTGTTTCGAGTTTTCAGTTTATGAAAGAGATTAAACATCTGTATGCTGGCCTGATTCCACTCATTATTTAAACGCCTTAAGACTAAAATGTAAATGCAAAAAGTAATGACATTCTGTAAGATGTGTGATGCAACTGGGAATGAACTGAATGTGATACTTTTGATAATCAAGTCCGCGACTCCCCCATATTCACATCTTTACACTGTAAAGTGAAAAATGTGGATAGCAAAGATAGTCTAACCTATAGTCTCACCAAGTATCTCATTTATATGTGCATGACCCGGTGAAATTCACAGGTTTAAAATTCATAGCTTTCTCCAACTGACCATACTGAGCTGTTGGCCAGTTCCCGGAGACTGCCTGGGTTTCTGATGAGCTTGTCCAGGATTGTGACAATCTGTCCAAACTTTGGCCTGTCACTTCGTCCCTTCTCCCAGCAATCCAACATGAGCTGGTGCAACACCACCGGACAATCCATGGGAGCAGGAAGACGGTAGCCCTCATCTATTGCTTTAATCACCTGCATGGAAAGAGAAGTAGATATCAAGTTCTTTGATCGATACAAGATAAGAAAAGAGAAATATCAGTTCAGTGTGCTTTTTTTTTTTTTTATAGCTGAAAGCTACTGCAGATTGGAGCAAAAAAGCTGCTGTCTTCATAGTAACAGGCAGAATGTAAGCTGATTAACACTGTAAGTGAGAGATGATGTGTGTGTTGGTGACTCACATCCTGATTGGACATTTCCCAGTAGGGTCTCTCTCCGTATGAAATCACCTCCCACATGACGATACCATAACTCCACACGTCACTGGCTGAGGTGAACTTCCTGTAGGCGATGGCCTCTGGAGCTGTCCATCTGATTGGAATCTTTCCCCCCTAGAAGTGGTTCACAAAACAGCCAAGAAATGTATTCACTCACTGGATTTGTCACCGTGAACTTTCAGCTTTCCGTCACTGATAACGGCTTAATTACTTTTGTTTTTGTTTAGTTGGTTCCTGACTCAGCGCTGAAATACATGCTCAGCGCAGAAATAAATGAAAATGCAGTTGAATCGAAGTGCAAAAAAAAAAAAAAAAGGACAAGATTGCAACAGCAGATAATCGGGTCACAGAATTGTTTTTTAAAGGAAGATATTTTTAAGGCTATATCTCAACCTAATAGAACAGCGGTTCTCTTGAATGCGCTCACAACACAGGGGGAAGTTTGCTCCTGTGTTTATTCCTCGACTTGTCTTTCTCCTTCCATCATTTTTGTTTTTCTCTGTGGTGCCTCTACCTTTGTTGTTGACGAGCAGATCAAAAGAAATCCATACAGCTCACCGTATAGTCACAATAGGCAGTGAAAGATACCTGCATCCGCTCTGCCTTTCACAGACACACACAAATACGCGCGCGCACACACACACACACACACACACACACACACACACACACACACACACACACACACACACACACACACACACACACACACACACACACACACACACACACACACACACACACACACACTGCATCATACCTCTATAGGCTTGGTTGAGCTTTTTAGCATGCGGCAGCTGCCTCTGCAGCATCTCGCATTCCCCATCTCTGCTTGGTCAAAGTCAAATAAAAGACAAAGCTGCCAAGTCACTCTGCACTGTACTTTTGTTTCCACCTCCCCCTGTCCACCCCTACCCCATCTTCTTCTTCTTTTTTTTTGTCTTCTTCTTAACTGCTCTCACTGGATGTTTTCCTGCCTTCCTTCGTTCCTTCATTCTCTCTTTCTATCTTTCCCTTCCTCCCTCTCACAGCCTCCCTGGATCTGAGTCTTATTTGACATCCACCTCTCTCTCCCTCTCTCTCCTCCTCATCTTTGCCTCGGCCTCCGCTCATCCCCTTCCCACCCCCCAATGCCTGCAGCTCTCCATCTAGGTCTCCTGACATCAGTGGGAGTTTGTGTGTGATTGCAATAGAGCAGTCAGCGGCTGATACACTCCTCCCAGGGCAATGCTAATGCCATATTAAAAATAACATCCCCAACACTTCCTATGAATATGAATAATGCCGTCTCCTTGTGGACATTTTAGATGAGTTACTCCACAGTGGTTTAACTCACTGACGTTTGAGTTTCTTTATTCTCTCTGAGCTCTGCGAGGAGATGTTGATGTTACCAAAGACTTCCCTGATCTGACTACTTAGAAGCAAAGGCATTAATAATAAAAATAAACTTTGATTGTAAGTGAACAGTAGGAGTTATTTCTCTCAGTTGTGAGTAAAAGCCTCTAGACGTACAGACCACATTATGCTACACCATTTGACTGACCTTAAATGTGCTGTTGTGAAAACAATAAAAACCTGTAAGTACTTTGCAGTTTTTTTCTTTTTCCGTTCTGTCTGACAGCGAAGGCAGATGACTTGATCGAGAGCCTTTTAGTGTCATAATAGCTTTGCTCTGCAAAGGAGGAAACTGAAATTCTCTTCCTGCTGCCTATATTGAGAATTGGCATGGCTGTCTGACATAACCCAATTATTTTCATATCTATTGTTTCAATTGACTACCCACCCACTGGACGGGCGCATATTAGCCACTGATCTGTGTGCAGAAAGCACATGCGGTACATTTTTTGACTTCTCAAACCTGCGAACTAACAGTTCAATCCTATACTAGCAGGAATACGTTCGGATCTTACACAGAAGAGGTGATGTAATAACCAAATGAATGGAGATGGTGTGATTCATCCAGACATTTTGACAATGTGATTCCTGGTCACAGCAGAAGCTACTGAGCTCAGTGAATTTTATTACATCAGCATGTGCTGACTATGTAGTTGTGACTAAATGTAACAAAAACACTTCCCTCTATGCTGACATGCATTTCTGATTGTTCGTCAACTGAGTCTTTTCTGTTGGTTTACAAATTGAGTTTGGATCTTCTGAATCCCTCTACTTTTATTTTGTCCAGTGACGTACAGGTATCTTTGGATCTGGCTGCGTGTTTTCTTTATTTAAAATGTATGTCTTCATTGCTTCATATGCCTGTTTTTTTTTTGGTAGAGAACAATAATGGAGAACTCAATACATAGAAGAAAAATTGAGCTCATTCATGTCTGACGGCTGTGTGAAAGTGAATCTTACCCTTGTGGTGTAGGCGGCCTCGGGGTCGTCCTCCAGAACTCGGCTCAGGCCGAAGTCGGACACCTTGCACACCAGGTTGCTGTTGACCAGGATGTTTCGAGCTGCCAGGTCTCTGTGAACGTAGCTCATGTCTGACAGGTACTTCATGCCTGAGGCGATGCCACGCAGCATCCCCACCAGCTGGATCACCGTGAACTGGCCGTCATGTTTCTGGTGTGAGAGATGGAGATTTAGAAAAACAAAACAAGAGTTAATATTCAGAACATAGTGTAAAGGCTGATATCAAGGTGCGACAGGGTGCCACAGTGATCAGCCTTGAGTCCCTAACAACTTTAGTTGGATTATTTGAAGGTTTATTCCAGGACTCAGGCGGCTGTGATGGCAACAACCCACACTTCTGAAGAGCAAGACTCTGTATCTGTTACAGATCCCGCTGACCCTGTGCTCCGACCTCCCCACGGAGCGCGGCAAGCAAAAGATGAATTTCTCCTTCCAGGGATCAATGGAGGATCACAAAAACTGAACCCCAGTTGCAGAGGATTGGATGTGACAGAGCAGACGGAACTTTCCGCTCTTGCCGCGGACCGCGTTCCCGTGCAGCAACTCACTGGATTTCAGATTTGAGCCGTCTTTGGCAGAGAGTGGAGCCTGTTGATCGATGGTGGTCCAACTCACCTTCCTCTGCCAATTATTTCTGCCCTGGGCCAATGGTCTCCGTTAAAAAGCCATTCATGTTTTCAGTCACCCTCTCTCTTTTATATCATCCCCCCTTCCGCTGTCTCTTTGTTCCCTCCATCCATCTCTGTCCCCCCCTCTGCCTCTGTCTTCGAGAGAGAGAACTCTGCGCTACTTTGACTCAGAGTCTCCATCTATCTCTCTGTCTTCCTTCATCTTCATGCATTTGTACAAGCCCTCCCTCCATTCCCCCTTTCTTCTATCGTTTCTTTTTTTTTTTTCTTCCTCTCTTCCCTCAGCAGCTGTGGAGTAAGTTAATTAGCTGGTGGTTTTGTGAGATGCTGATTGATTGGTCTGTCTAACAAACCTACAGACTTCCTCTATCAATCTGCCCACCACATTGTATTGCCAGGAAGGAAGGGGGTGGGGGGGTGGGGTAATAGGAGAGCAGACAAATGCGGGGCAGAAAGGTTAGGCTTGCGGAGAAAGGAGAACGATGAGATGATTCTCTCGTTGTGCGTAAAATTTGGAATCTTATTTCCATATTTGCAGTACATGAAAAGATGGACAAGTGAGAGAGGGATGGAGGGAGACTAAGGGAAGCGTTGAGGAGAGGGAGAGCGCCCGTTTTGTTATTTCAGAGGGAGACCTGCTTAATAAATGGTCAGAATAATTAAAGACACATATGGATGCCAGACGCGCGGATGAGTTGTAAAAACGATAAAACTGATTCCATAATTATATGGAGCCACTGCGGACACTCTTTACGATCCTCATTAGAACACACAGTGTAACACTAAACATGTATCTATTTCGGCATGTGTACGTCCGTGTGGTTGTGTGTTTAAAGGTATCATACTTCAACCATTTTCTTTTTTTTCCTGTCACGTCATTTTGCTCCAGTGTTGCCAGTGGGTTTGGTGTCTATTCAGCAATGGGCCTATCATCACAGCCTTAATGGCTTTGGAGCACTGCAGTGATTTTACTAGCTGACAAACAGCTCTGAATATGAATCAGGGGGGCGTTGAAAGTGAAGCACACCGGGGCTGCAACATGCGATCCATCCTCTAGCGTGACCATGGGCTCATGGCCCCTCATATCAATGAGGTCTAATATCTTTGCTACTTTTGGACTGTATGAAGAAGGAGCCATGAGTAAATTGTTATGAAATTCTACAACACTATATCCTTAGTTTCAATTATATCGACAGCATTCAATCATTTATGGCCGCAAGTTTATGAAAGGAAAGCTTAAATGAATAATTATTTCATAACATTAGTTTATACATGAATCACTATTCACTACTATTACTATTATTACTCTTTCATTGTCGAATAAAGTAAAGCAATACCTCCAGAGCCTTTCTTTGATTTTTAAATTGCTTTATTGCTATTGATTCAGGATTAACCTTTTATTCAGAACTTGTATAAAGCCTTGCATGGATTTAAACTGTGTTATATTGTGTGCTATAAAAAAAATGCATTTATTAAGTGAATGAAGACATCTTTCAAATGCGTGATCAGAACACTAATAGCCCTACACAAAAAGAAATGTCCATACTTTAAACTCTCTTGTAAATTTACTCACATTAAAAACAATGTGGCTGCTTGGTGTCCGTGGCCCATTTGGAAGCAGCTGCTCAAGTTCACAAAGCTACATTGTTTTATTCCCCATTTATTGACAGTTTATTGCCATTTTCTGTTCTGGAGTGTAGACATTAACATGTGTTTCACTGAGCCATTGTCAAAAAAGTGTCTTTGTTGATCCATTTCTCTATCTGTTACAAAGATGCAATGATTATTGTTTGGGCTGTATGTTGGTGCCGTGCTTTATGTACTCATGACAAAAGTGATTTTCACCTCAGCTTTGTTCGTCTCCTCAGCAAACACACTGACTATGTAATTACTAATCAACATATCTGCCAGTGTGTTTTAAATCCAGCAGCCCGCCGTGCCTAAATTGATCTCCCGTTGTGTGAAAGCATCAGGGATTTTTAAAACTATATTTTTTGGGCTTTTATTTTTTGCTGTTATTCTGTTGTGTTGGAAACAGTAGTTTGAAGCTCAAGTGAGCTTCATGTGTCCCACAGCTGTAGATAAAAAAAGCTGATAATGTGACCAGTGACTACAAAAGCCAGAACAAAATGCATTTTCACTTGACTTATGGAGTTTAGAAAAGTCATTTTCTATTGCAAACTGTTGTAATTTTGTGTTATATGTTTCTTTTAAGCAATTATATGATGCAGGTTTTAACTGGTTTTGTAAGGCTGTCTTAATT
Source organism: Blennius ocellaris (assembly GCF_963422515.1). NCBI lineage: Eukaryota > Metazoa > Chordata > Actinopteri > Blenniiformes > Blenniidae > Blennius > Blennius ocellaris. The sequence continues at coordinate 19,134,353 of NC_137659.1, forward strand.
CACGTTTGACAGTTTTATGAGTATGTGTAAAAACCATAAGAATAACTTCTTGGTGAACTAATGGTTCTCGGTAAAACATTTATCAACTGAAATCTTAACCTTTGAGAGATGAAAGTCAATCTTTGTCAGCTACCTTATGAATAATTTCATTAAAAAAGTTTTGACCTTAAGCAGAGCGGTTTGGAATGATGAAGTCTGCCGCTTCAAGCAGTTTACACCAGAAAGTTCATTTCCAAATGTGGCCTTGGTTAAGACTTGTAGCTGTGACCTTGGAAGAAATGTGAGTGCTGCATTCTTTTCAGCTGAGCCGTGACTCACCTTGAGGAAAGTGTCCAGAGATCCGTTTTCCATGAACTCCGTGATGATCATCACCGGCTTACCTACAGAGGCACATAACAAGGCAGCTGTTACCAAGGCAGAGTTACAAGCAAGAAATACAGAGATGAGAACAGAGACGAGGCGATGTCCACAGCTGTGACCAGCGGCTCTCGCTGCCTCGCTGCCACTCTCCAGGGAATAACATGGCATGTCGTCATCAGTCACAATGACAGCTTCTAATCAGCGCTCTCCATAAACGCCAAGAGATAATTAGAATAGACCAATCCACCAGAATATATGTGTATGTGTGTGCCCGTGTGCATGTTTCAGAAGGGGGGGGGTGCCTCCTGAGATCTCATGAATACTAATCAGCCTCAAGGGAAGGCGGTTGTGGTTGGATCGCTATGCACCTGCACCTACATGAGTGTGTGTGTCTGTGCATGAAGGGGCGGTTGACTGACAGGCCCCGTGCACTCTGGTCCCCTGCATGGCATCTGGTGAGGCTTACAAATCATTAACAAAGTACCTGCAATCACACACACACACACACACACACACACACACACACACACACACACACACACACACACACACACACACACACACACACACACACACACACACACACACACACACACACACACACACACACACACACACACACACACACACACAAAATGCAGCACTTGTCTTTTCTTTTTACAGGGTCCTCCCTCGGTACAACCCACTAAAGCCAAGACGCTGCCAATCCCAGCCGTACACGCAATATGCAGTTACAAATCAGTGTGGGGTTGCGTATGGCTTGTGAACACACGGACCGTGTCAGCTGTGATGAATAGGTCACTTTTCCCAAATGAGACCTCAGAGATGTTGAAAGAAATCCTGGAAAAGACACAACAGCCGGAGAAACGGGTCTGAATGGAGAGAATTTAATAATTGAATATCAGATCAGTTTGTCTACAGGTCCTGTCAAGTCATCTCTTATACCATCCGCCTGCTATACTATCTGCCCCAACACCAGGTCATGTATGAACTTGTATGTCTTGTAAGATGCATAGAAAGAAAAGTCGAATCCAAGAAGATGAGGGATGGAGAGTGCTCGATTGAAAGGGGAGAAGGCTGTGGAAAACAAACAGGAAAGGAAATGAAAAAAGGGTACAAGAGAAGAAAATGAAAGAAGGGAGGTATACAAGCAAAGGATGGAGGCTCAGAGAGAGGGTGGCTCGGGTGGAGGAGGGGTCAATGAGCTTGTCATGGAAAAGGCAGGGACAAACACCACCGGGGCCTACAGTAAGATTGTAGGTAAAGGCAGCAATACATCAGCTTAAATGAATTCACTATCTCACTGCAGCAAACACACAAACAGAGTCGCCTGGTCTCTGGTGGTGGTGTCTTCTTTGACAGTAACATTAGTCTCAGGGATAAAAGTGAAAGAGAATTGGATTTTCTTCTGCTGGGGGTGAGGACTGCTGGTCACATTTATCTCCACAGGGGGTCTGTGGTGTGTGTGGTGTGTCACTCTGTGTGTGTGTGTGTGTGTGTGTGTGTGTGTGTGTGTGTGTGTGTGTGTGTGTGTGTGTGTGTGTGTGTGTGTGTGTGTGTGTGTGTGTGTGTGTGTGTGTGTGTGTGTGTGTGTGTGTGTGTGTGTGTGTGTGTGTTGTGTAGGAGGGATAAAAACAGAGGGGGCTGGTTTCAGGGCAAGTAGGGAATGACATCACCATGATGACCGCCTAATCTCAGCTCAGACGAGACGTGGAAAACGTGGATGTGCTTCTATGTGGGTGTTGGTCCTGGAGGCAAACAAAACAAAAGATGGGAATCGCCCTGACTGTGAGGAGGTCTAAGTCCTCAAAGCTTTCTGTCCACCTCTGTCTATGTGCACGCGTGAGATCGAGCACTCGGGTCTGTGAACCCTCTTGACGTGAATGCATGCATGTTGTGTATACTATAGCAGGTATTGGTGCATGTAAATGTCACACTCTCCAAAGGATGGCTATGAAATGAAAAAAGAGCGTGAAAACCAGCCATGGAAAGCAATTATGTGCTTGTGTGTGTGTGTGTGTGTGTGTGTGTGTGTGTGTGTGTGTGTGTGTGTGTGTGTGTGTGTGTGTGTGTGTGTGTGTGTGTGTGTGTGTGTGTGTGTGTGTGTGTGTGTGTGTGTGTGTGTGTGAGCATGTATGTTAGCAGTGAAGTGGAAGATGGGCTTTGGCTTCATGGTGTTGGATCTGGTGAAAAGAGAGACACAATAAAAGACTTTTTTCCCAGCTCTCTCAGCTTAGAGGACCATGAGAGTGACACACACAAACACATACATACACACTGCACATTTACTATCTATCATCTGGACACCTGGCACACAGAATTATACCAGTTTTTCTAAAAGATAACTAAGGTTACCAATAAAACCAACCACAGACAGACTCTTGTTGTATATTCCTTCATTTCCTCTCTTTTTGTCAGCTGCAAACACACACACTCAACGGTACAATGAATCTCTTTCACTTCTAGTAGCAACTTCATCAAATGCTATTCACGCTTCAAACACACGCGGTGGCAGGACCGGGCCTCTCCAGCTCGTCGTCTCCGCCAAACATCCACAAGCACTCCTCAATTTCCTCCTGAAAGCACGTAATTAACTAATCACATTCATATTCAGTCGGATTTATCGCCTTTCATCGACTTCAAAAATAGCACAGCCGCTTGCAAATCTATAAGCTCCTCCCAGTGTATGGATGCATGTATTTATGTACATGTGCAGATTGAGTATTGGTGTTCTGCCAGGTGGAGGGTGTTATGGAACGGATCAGAAAATCCTTTTTTTTTTTTTTTTACTTTTACAGCACTTTATTGAGTGAGAGTACAACGTGTCGTCTCTGCTTTCCACGGGGTAACGCTGGGTCATTGTGGCTTTGTGTACCACTGCGTGTGCATTAAAGTGATAGAGACTACGTATATGCAGTCTATCTGGTAAATTGCATTACAAGAGGTTGTTTCTGTGTGTGTTGGTGTGAGTAAAAACGAAAGTGATAGACTCTGTATACATCTCGACAATTACATTATGAGTGCGTGCGCCAGTAGGCCGCATTACCACATTATTGAATGAGGCGGCCCAAGGTACAAACGAGAAAATGAAATAACTGCAGTATTGATTAATGTTAAGGGTCTGAACTAAATGATACAATGCTTTTAACACAGGACAGATCCTTGTTCTGGGAAGCGCCATGTGAGGTTGTAGGGGTGCGGAGAAACAGATGGACAGAAACTCAATAACCTTATCTCTTCTCCTCTCTTCACCTCTCCTCCTCCCTCTTCGCTCGCTCATCTCCTCTCATTTCCTCACGTTTGTCTCCTCACCATCTCCCTGCTTCTCTTTTCCTTCAAATCTGCTCTCACCCCTCCTCCGTCATCCTCATTTATTCTCAAGCCCCATCTTCTCTCATTTCCTCACTCTTGTATCCTATCTCGCCCATCCGTGCCCCCTCGCTCCCTGCGTCCCGCACCTATCGTCACCTCCTCTCGGCTTCCCCTGCCCGTCTTCCTCCACTCCCCGCTCATCACTGCAGCCCAATCTTTAGATCTGCATGCACGTTCAGAATCTGAATACTTTCGCGACAGTCTTGACAGGAAATATTGAAAAACGTATTGTTCAACACACAAAGACACCCGGTTAGAAATAATCACCAGTTTCTTCAAATAGACGATGGGTGCAAAATGTGGTTCCTCTAGTTTTTAACAGCACCTTTGTGGTGCCGCCTTTTTTAATGTGTGTGAGTGCGTACGTGTGTGTGTGTGTGTGTGTGGGGGGGGGTCGATGTGTGTGTCAGATGAGATGGAGTTCGGTAATTGAGGGTTTTCCAAATGAGCCGATTGTTGCAGCGATTGTAAAACACATAAAAGAGGGATGGATAAAATGAGGGATGGGGGAGATAAAGGAAAGATAAGGAGATGGGGGTTGGGGGGGAGGAGGGTACGGGGGCAGATTGCTGCACTTTTCTGATGTGTGGGGAGACAGATAGAGAAAAGAAAGATCTGTTTTTTTCCCCTGCTTTTTTTCCGCGTGCGGCGGTCTAATTAGCATGACAATAGTAACAATCAGGTGACAGACGGGAGAGGAGGTTATTAGAGTGGCACATGGCTTATGAGGTTTTAAGCAGAGAACACACACACACACACACACACACACACACACACACACACACACACACACACACACACACACACACACACACACACACACACACACACAGAAATGAATAAAACTGGAAAATGCAGACAGGCGAGATTGGCACTCATGAATATGTTCAATACAAAAAAAAAAAAAGCACAATCTTTTTTTATTAACAATACTTCCATCATTAGCACTACAAACAACTGCCATAATCACGGCACCAGTAGTTTTCAAAGGCGTGATGGCATGAAAAATCTCGGGGCAGAGGGATGCCGTCTCACAGTGGGACGTTATTTTTTATACATTTTTGAGAAGAAACCACGGTAACAGAAAACACTATGGTAAAACTATCTATTATGTGATGAAAACACACATTTTGGATATCAATTCACTGTATATAAGAGAGACAAAAAAAAAAAGATAATTGCAGACTATACACGGGAACTTAAGAGGATGTTTCAATCGAGGTTCAAGCTCCGTGATGAAGAGGATCGACCTCCCACACTTTGAAAACCTCTACAATACTCCCCCGCCACTTGGTTGAATTAATCCATTGACTATAGCTACTGACAGTACTTATATCATTCATGTGCCAGTGGTACTTGTAAGAATACAGCTTAGAATCTACCTGTACTGATACCATTGCTTTTTTGCACTTTAGGGTCATGACAGAATGATGAACAGAAAATTAAGCTTGTCTCAGCATTTAAAATCATTTCTGAAGCAAGGCTCATCCAGCTGTGAGGATACTTAGAAGAATGGCCATCTGGGAACTTCAAATTATAAATACATTCATTTGAAAGTAAAGATCTTCACAGTCAAGTGTCATTGCTTTGTTATTTACTTTTCTTTAAACATTGATGGGACGGAGACAAATTATTCTGCAGTGGAAGTTGGTGAGGACGCCTTATTTAAATGCAGGGTTAAGGAGGTGCCTTCAGTGATTCCACTGGAGAAGCTAAGATATTGCCGTAGCAAGCAAAATCGCAGATTCTTTCAAACCTGGACTCCTTTTATTGAATGTATTGAACCTCGCTCTCAACACCACTAATAACACAATAACTTGATATGGAAAGACCAGCCAGATTTGGTTGACTGATTAAGAGGGTTATGCCATCCTCACTGTATGAAACCAGTTTTCTTTTGTTTTTTTTTTTACTCTATGTATTGTAGTGTGAATTGCCTCTATGAGTGTGTATTTAAGTACATCCATACAGTGTGACCTTGAACATAGTGTAGGATATATATATCATTTCCCCACTTTTTTCCCCCTCTGGCCTAAAAAAAAAAAAAAAAAAAAAAAAAGTCAAAATAACCTTCAAGAAAATAAGTAATTTTATTTCCTTCTAGTATGTCAGTAACTCCTTCAGCTGCAAGTCGCTGCACTGACCCGCAAACGGCAATCACTCCCAGGCTTCCACAAACCATTACAACTCTCACTAATTTCTCGACTCACACCTACACAAACCAATCCAGCGCACCTGAGTCCAGAGCAGTCAGGGTCAGCCTGCCTGATTAGACCGAGGGCGGTGTGAAGGGACCAGCTGGTGCCGGGGAAAAAGGCCCGGAGGAATTATTGACCCATCTCAACTCTCACCCCCTTACTCGCACATACACACCCCGAGCTGTGACCTGTGAAATTACTGCTCCACTAGTGAGATTTGTTTCTGAGGGGCTCTATCAGCTTCTCAATGTGCCGTGAACACAGGTGAAAAAAGAGACACAAAGGAAACGCATGTAAAAGAAGAGTAGCACTCGTTACACGTACCCAACGGAAAAAAGAAATAAAAAACCCACCATAGCTCACAAACATTTTTCTAAAATGCACAAATAACACAGCAAAGTAAAGACTGCTTCATTATGCAAGATAAATTGCTTGTCAAGTCAGCGTGTGGCTGTTTAGCTGCTTCCACTGCATTGCTACTGTCGTCCGCCACACAATTTGTCAGTAATTCTTGAATTTACTCGAGAATTGTAAAACTGAATATTGAGTGTTTCTAAAAAAAAAAAGTGTTGAAATTACAAGTCTGCATCTGACTCTCATGTCTGAGATGAACAGGAGAACAAGAGAGAGAGAGCGAGAGAGAGAGAGCGAGAGAGAGAGAGAGAGAGAGAGAGAGAGAGAGAGAGAGAGAGAGAGAGAGAGAACAAAGCGAGTGACAGTGTGAGGGGAAATGAAAAAGAAATACAGTCGGGTCTCATTCGTAATATGGATGCTGCTGAATATTCATGAGGCTAAAAAACACATCCAATTAACTTTATGAATTATTAATATTCATGATGAAGGCTTGTGCATATGCGTTTGCTCTTTTGTTGTTGGCCAAAGCGTCGCTGAACACCGGTGTGTGATGGACTAAAGATCCGCGAGGTGTTTTGTGTGCTTGCGGCTGAAAATCTGAGGTGTATTTGTCTGTCTGCTTGTTTACAACGTTTTAGTGCCCACAGACCCTCTCCTCCTATCGTTCTTGTCTCAAGGTCTGACGCATTTGTGTGCAACAAAGTCTATGTGCGGAAAAAGGGACTGAACATTGGCAGAAGAGAGAAGACATGAAAACTATACTATCTGTCCATACTTTGGCTCATATGAAAAAAGGGGAAGATTCACACTCAATTACAGGTAATCTTCGCTTCAATCTTCAAAATAAGTAGTTGTCCGCCGCTGCTCTCTGTGATCTCCTATACTTTGTTTCAAAATAGCAGGACTCGCAGTGTATAGTCTTTCAGGAGCGGAAAATGAGGATTTGATTGCGGGTCAAATGCCGGCTGTTAATAAGAACCTGCTGCAATGCAAAATCAGCGTGTTACTCTAATGACAACACTTGTGTCAAGTGACCACCTGCTCTGACATTTAAAAAGAGCGGCATTGCCGAATGTGTCAGAGATAATGGAGACTTGTCTTGCTGGATTTACTGCCACACAAACCCTCATTAGGCTCACATGATCATTTTGCAAAAACACAGAGGTGAAAGGTGCGCGATGAATGGTAGGAATTTTTGTAAAATGTAAAATATCTGCCATACACAGATACAACAGGAACTAAGCTTCCATTTGACTTGCGTTTAGTGGTATCTTTTGGCTTCGGTTCATGCTTCAGGGTATTGAATGGACAGAAACTGTCAGCCTGAGTTGTTCCTGGAGCGCCGGTTTGGTTGTGGGTCCAAAACGCAGAGGAGAAAGATGTTCAAATTTAGCCTGGGTGTTTATATAGTCTGACACTGAGTGAGAGTGGCGAAGAGCGAGAGAGAGTAGGGGGAGTACTAGAGGGTGAAAAGAGAAGACTGGAATTGACTGAACGAGACAGGATGCAAGAAAAAGAGAGAGAAACAGGGAGCAACTGAATGAGAAGATTAGATGGACAGCAACTGAGATAGAAAGCAGGAGCACCAGATAGGGATATGAGACAAGAACTGAATAGATTGAGAGAGGGAGATTGAATGAGCTACCGCCAGCACCGTGCTCGGCGATAAGGATTCGGCTATCTTGTTGAACCAGGCCTGTCTCTGTCTCACCTCCATGAACACACACACACTCACTGTAATTGTCTAAACACAATCATGTGAAGTAAACAAGTGGCCGTTTGAGAGCTGGACGGCTCCATCTCGTGCACATGGCCCCGCGTCACAGGTGTGTTACCATGGGAATACCGCTTTTATCTGATCAGGGTCAACCCTTATTTACATCACCAAGAGCTCTGCCGTGTTTGTAACAGGTAGGCGACAGCCTGACACCCACACACGTGCGCTCTCTCTCATGAAGACACAGAAAGCCAGTGTGGTTCACCAAAGACATGGATCACACTTGCTTCGGTAATATCCTCCGCCGCGTTTTCGTCTTCACTTACATCTTGTGACGACGCCCTCCAGCCTGATGATGTTTGGGTGGTCGAACTGTCCCATGATGGACGCTTCCGACAAGAAATCCCTCCTCTGTTTGTCGGAGTATCCCGCCTTCAGACTCTTGATGGCCACGTAGATTTCCCTCTTCCCCTGCACACGCAGCCTCCCACTGCACACCTCCCCAAACTCTCCTGCACACACACACACACAAAAAAGGCATAATGAAACTTTGAAACATGCTTTTAAAAGATAAGCTCGGTACAATTTGATGAATATCTTCTGTCTCTCTTATCTGTTACTTCAGAGTTTTATAAGCTCTTTTATTGACTCTAAATTGCATCCAGATTTTTCTTTTTCATAAGCCTACAAATCGTCAATGTCAGAGGTGTTAGTGAGTTCTCCTCCCGAAAAGAAAAAAAAAAAAGCGAATCCCTCATGATTTCATTTCTAACAAGTTAATTTTTCAACGTTTATTGAATTATTGAAGAAGTCTTTTGCTGCTTTACTGCCAACTCACCAGCTCCGATGACTCTTTCTATGCGGATATTGGAAGCATCTATCTCTTTGGCAAAGTCTCTGACAGCCTGGTTGGGGTCTTCGTAGGTGTGAGGATGGATGTAAGTCCTGCTGCCTGGAAGCTTGACTGCACAAGTGGACAAGCGGAGAAATAGGAACAGTTATTTAAGCAGATTTGAAAAACAACTTGTGCTTCGTGTATGGCATCAAACAAGGCTATCAAAAACTTCTGAATATTAAAATGGCACTTTGTGTGGGGAGGCGCAAACTTCAGATGCTCGGCGTCTTTTGGACTTTTGTGCAGTTCGATTGGAGGTTGAAACGCGAGCTTGAGCGTGGGTGCTCTGTTTGAGTGACATTATGAATTATTACCTAATAAAACACATAACTACTTTGTTAGCATTGGTGTTAAAATGACTCATAATTTTAACAGGAACCCATAAGGAGCTTCACTCTGCCAGCAAACGTTTGTGCATGAAACTGTGAAACAATGTGGTTTATTAAGCTTCGCCTGCTCCAAAGTCCTTGACTTATGTGGTGCAGCTCCAAATGTTTCGGTACATTACAAGACATGGTTAGCAGTGCAACGCAAGTATGGCTGTTGCACGAGAAGAAACAAACATTTGTTTTTATGGTGTTGTGACATTGGAGTTGATTCCGTTCGAAGCAACCTCCTTTCTTTCTGTTGTTTCTAGTCATTAACAATGAAGTGATTCATTATGAGTAAGTGTGAAACTTTATTGTGTTTATTTGTGCACGTGTATGTGCATGAGCATGAGCATGTGTGTGTCTGGAAGGGTTTGTCTTAACCTCGGCCATGTTGGAACTGCATCTTCTCTTCATCAGGGTCCTGCTTGGCTTTGATATATCCACAATGCCTGAAAAAAAGTAATGAGCACATTTATTATGATGCACTTTTCTACTGCAAAGAGCATTTTCCCACAACAAAGACGGCAGCAGAGTCCAGATCATTATTGGACATGAATGAAAGTTAATTTTACAATAATCCTCGACTGTGCATGTGTAATAGCGCACATCTGTTCGCCATTTATTAAATGTGTGATATTTTAGAAAAGCCTCCTACTGTGTAGAGCCATTCACTGTGTGTGCAGACACTGCAGTGATTCATTTTGCATCTACACACCACAATCATGTGTATAAGACGAGCCTGGGGGGGTTAAAATGAACTATTTCCATTTTTCTCCGCTTCCACCAATCAATTCAATCCTCTCTAAGCTGGCTTGCCTCAGGTTGACCAAATAAAAGTGAGTGACTCAGATCTATGAATCAAAGCATTTCCCTTTACTCAACTCTGGACCCTTGTGGACACCAAGCAATCCTTTCAACATTATCACAGGCCACACACACAGACACACAAACCACACACCTTTCAGTGCTTTTTGTAACCCCCCCACTGCAGGGTGGGTCAGCGCAATGACCAAGGCTAAATATTGACAAATTGATCAAGTCAATCCTGAAGTGCAGCTGTGAGGAAGTGTTAAACTTATTCTGTTTTAGAGACCCTGAGGGGTGTGTGTGTGTGTGTGTGTGTGTGTGTGTGCGTGCGTGCGTGCGTGCGTGTGTGTGTGTGTGCATTTTGCTGATCCACAACATGAATAATGCAGCATTTTCACCCATTTTCTCTTTATTATGAAAACCAAATACTTAAATCAATGAGGTAATCAGGTGGAAATTTTATAAACCACAATTTAAATGTTGAAAACATATACTTAAGTTCTCTGTGTGCGTCCAAATTACTTTTGATTGTTCATTCATGAAATCACTATATTTTATCTGAAATATTATATCATTAATCACGAGGCACCGATCTCTTCTTCCCTCCAGAGTTTGGTAGCATTTCTCAGGTGAGTCAGCCTGCAGTCAGTATTGTCTGTCCATCTTTAAGACAAATAGATTCGAGCTCAGGCCCCAGAGTCACTGGGAACACCTGACAGACAGTATGTGATTTAAGAAAGCAGTGGAGAGAAGAAGTGAAGCATGAAAGGAACAACCAGCAAATACTTGATAAAGCAAAGGAGAAGAACGAAACGAACAAAAAAAAAAAAAATACTAAAAGGTGAGAATACTAACTAGCAGACGAAACTGTGCCATGACTGAAAATGAGATGCACCATGCACCAAAAATTGAGAAATGCAGGGTTTTGCGAGACCCACTAAATCTCAGTCATTTGGTGTTTAATCCTTGTGTTGATTTTACACAGCTGAATGCATCATAAAACCCAGACATCAATAGCCTGTCCTGGGAATACACACACACACACACACACACACACACACACACACACACACACACACACACACACACACACACACACACACACACACACACACACACACACACACACACACACACACACACACACACACACACACACCAGGAACTGATTGCTGGTATTTGGGGATAAAGAGGTGGGGGGGGCATAACGTTTCAATGAAAGGGGGTGTTAGACCCCACCTGGTTATCAGCTGGGACCAAGCAAGTCGAACACCAAGGGACTATCATTACCCCCCTGACACACTCGTACACACATGAAGTGCTTCAGGGCATGTGTTAAAAACATATGGCAAATGGGGACATGGGTCACACCTCTGCTCCAACTGTGATGATCCCACGGGGATGCGCGCACACACACACACACACACACACACACACACACACACACACACACACACACACACACACACACACACACACACACACACACACACACACACACACTTTCAGCACAACACACACCAGAAAACACTTCCCCATCAACTGCTGGATGTGTTGCTGTGTGGCAGTGAGAGTGTGTCTCCGTAGGTGTGTGTGTGTGTGGGTCTGATGGGAAATGAACACATTTCCATAGTAATTACAGAGCAACTCATTTCTCCTCTCCAGTTAGAAGTGTCATGAATCATTAGCGCTGCAGTCTTAAACATGGCACAAAACCTGACATGGCTGTGGCTTTTGTTTCCCCACGACAGCTGTGTCTGGGTGTGTGTGCTTGAAACAGATATTTAATGCCGTCAACTAAATGCAGTTGACCTATAACTCTTCTATTAAAGACTATGAGGAGGTCATTTTCAGATACCTCTGGTATTTATTCATTTTGATTCTTATTCTATATGTTTTACAATGTACTAATCCGTTATGGCAGTAAGAGAAATAGTAAGAGTCCTGTTGGTAATCAGCGTTTGCTGTTTCCAGTTCCCTTCAAACACACATTTTTCAACATGGATAAAAGTAGAGTGCATGGAGAAAAAAAAACCCTGGAGAAAAACATACAAACTGCTCACAGAAAGAATCCGTGAGAGCGCTAACCACAACGCAGAAACATTTCAATCTAGTCTTTTCAGCATGTTCTGAGATGAACTGATGATCTTAGCAGCATATGTGGAAGGAAGCTTGTGAATGCCTCACTGCTATAAACACATCACCATAAATGTTTACAATCCCGAGAATAACTATTTCGGCTGAATCTAATGCATGATGTAACATTTTAATGATCACGCTCAATCATTTATGCTTTAATATAGGCAAAGCCCCTGGGTAATGTTAGGGAAAAATTGCAGCCCTAAATATTCAGAAAATCAACCCTGAATCGCCGTAAAGCTAAAACTGTCGTCTGTCCGTTCCTTAACCAAATGTTTCAACAGTGCGATGCCGTTGCCCATCTGCTTACTGCTTGTGTGAGTGGCATCCCGATTCAAGAGGCGGTAAGCTATAGATTGTTCCCAAGCCAATTTTAGAGCCCCTTGCAGCGAACGTCACTCTCTCCTCCTCCCTCCAGCCTTCTACACGCTCGTTTGAAGGAGGTTTTGGGGGCTTTTCAACACACTGGAACACAGTACAGTCATAGACGCATTTCCTTCGTCTCTCCTTCTAATATTCTCATGTGACTCTATGGTAATTATCTGCCCTCAGTCTACAATAACAGCTTCTAATGTCAGAGCGACCTGTTTTTTTTTGCATAAGCCATATAGGAAAACTACAGTGTAGCAAAAAACACGAGCACATTTGATTGAAAATTTATTATAAAACTGACTGCAAAAAACCGACTGGCTACTGTCTCATATTGATTTGAATGTCTAATGTGTTTACAAAAAGCGTATTTTGAGAGTCTCCAGCGGAAATAGACTTCATGACGAGACAGTCCTGCATCCACTCCTCCAGGCTGCAATGAACCATTCTCACTCCTGAGAAGAAGTCCTTGTTCAATTTTTGCTGCCGTGTACAATGCTCTCTGTTGTTGACAATAAATACACATCCCACATGCACGGGTGTATATTCATTCTGATTTAAAGCACACTCTCCTGCACCCATCACGCCAAAACACACACATTAATGGACTGCAATGTCGCTATCATAGCTGAGCTCTCACCTTTCTCTTTGCCTCTCTGTTCCACTTCACTGAGGACAACAGGCTATCCCTGTCCTCCAAAACCACACACTCCACATTTGCATATCAATTTACTTTTTAATATAATACTCTGTCACTCGAGACCCATTTGTCATTCTGCTACCAAGCTTCCACCTTCACAGATCTCCAGCCATATATTATTGTCTCCGTAGCCCCTCCCCCGGTTTTCTCTCCCACCTTCCCCTTGGCTGCCCTTTATTTCTCCAGCGTGTTCATTTTTTTCCTTCTTAATTCTTCCTCTAAAATGAAACTTCCCCCTGTTTAAAAACACACATGTTGCCTTTTTTCATTTTGTTGCAATCTATTTATCATCCGTGGACAGGCCCTGTGCTCTGCACTCCATGTGGCCGTGCTGCGTTCTCTCTCTCTCTCTTTTTTTTTTCTTGAGGTAGAAAGACTGGACACCGGGAGCTGGAAGAAGGGAAAGAGAAGAGCGAGAGAAGGAGATGGAAAAAGAGAGTGCTGACAGGCAAGAATGCACAATGGGGGTCCAAGCCTGCATACCAACTAACAAGCAATCAGATGGAGGGGAAGAGTGGGGAGAGACTGGGAGGCAGCATAGGAATAGAAACTGGATGGTTAACATAAGGGATGTGTACAAAAAGAGAGGTGTGCGGCGGTGTTTGTGCTGCAGCGACAGAAGGTGAAAGCAAAGCGGAGGTAACAGAGATAGTGCATGAACGAAAGAACTCGAATAGAAAAAGGAGCAGGAAGAAGATGTAAAGCCCCCAGAACCGGGATAAGCGCAAGAAAAAGAGATGAAGGAGTCAAATACAGACTGTATGGATGGAGGATTAACGGAGACAGTGGACAAGCAGAACATTATCGGCACATAGCTCACCCCTGAAGGGAAGACACAGGAAAGGGAAAGGATAAGTGATTTGATGGACAGATTAGGAGCACATGACAAAGAGAAGACTGTCAAGAAACAACATGGTTGCAGGGCACATCCTGGGAAAGAATGAATGGCATCTCCATCTGTAAGCTTGACTAAACTGTGACATGACAGTGATTTTGGAGAAGATGAGGACATTTAGAGGAGGAGCAGTCATACCTTCAGTTACTCCCTCTTATAAAAACGCCATAGTCAGTCATTGTTTTTACCCACTTACTCCTTCCAGATAACAGGAAGCTGGATCCGGTCCCAGTATACACTGCCCAGACATGAACAGACCTCAGGCAGGCCGCCAGTCCATCACAAGGCAAACACGGGATAGATAAACACTCAAATTCACTCAAACAGACAATTGGAAGTATTCATTTCATTCGGGTCTGGAAGAATACTGCAGCACGCAGAGGTAAGCTGACATAAGCATGAAGCAAATGCTAAACATACTCGACCCATTGTCAGGGGATATCACCCTAACATTGGAGCAAACTACACCAAAATATATTCAAGACTCCCAGACAGTAAATATGTCCTTAATGACTTGCCTGCCTATGAAAAGGTGAAATAACTCAATTCAAAATCAAAGAACTCATAAACCTGAGATGCGTCACCTTAGAGCTTTAGCTGAACTTTGTCATTTTCGTATCTCTGTTATTTACAATGTCCTTTTCCATGATATAACTACCATTATTTGTCTTTTTTGTTCTTGTTGAGCCTCATTAGCCTGTACCATCTGTACACACACTGTGCATGTGTACGTAAGTGTGTGGAGCCACTTTATGGGATGTGGCAAAACAAAAGTTAAAAAAATCCTTTGGCCTAAATGCAATGGCCATTTGTTTAAAAGCAAACGCAGAAGGCAGTTCTGCTTCTGTTTCTGATAATGTCAGTGTTTTGGCAAGTCTTCATTTATTGGTCTATTAGCCTCGGGCTCCATTCTTGCCGCAATTTCCCCCTCAGTCTGACTCCGGGCTATCGAGAGGAAGACAACAACATACACGGCATTGAGCTGTGCTGATTTGTTCTTCCTCTGATAATTAAAATGGGCAGTCAGTGGTTGTGGTGTCATTGTCGTGTGCTGGGGCTGCAAAAGCTTGACAGCGTTTTGTGAAACATTGACCCTTGTCAGACGTAGATTGGGTCATTATCAGATCACACATGTGCTACTATATTCTACAATATCCTCCTTCTTAAGCTGCAACAACCTGCACTTCACAATATGCCTGCTTTATCAGACAGATAATCTTAAAAAAATACAGAGTCTATATGAATCGGAGGGGGAGGACAGCGCGAGGCAACCAACAAAGGGAGGCAGGGATATTGAAGGACAGCAAAGAAAAAAGGGGCCATATAAAACACAGAAGAGATGGACTAAAGTGGAGAGTAGAGAGAACACCTCAAAGGAAAAGAATGAGAGAGGCAAAGGGGAGATCAAACAAAGGGAAACTTTGGCAGGGCAGACTGAGAAGTTTCATTATGCAGCAAAGGCATAATGGAGAGCTTGTGAAAAGAGAGAGTGAGGTAAAAGTGAATGGTGGATAACCTTGAAACAAAGCGGGACATAACCCAGACTTTGAAAAAGTATAAAGAGATGGGCCAAAGACAAAGACAGACGTGAGAATGGCAATGTGTTGGCAAGACTAATTTTAACTTGAACCTGAATGTTAAGGGAGCGAATGACTCGCCATCTTTCATAAGGCTGGACATTTGCTGCTGGCAGGCAGACAAGAAATAGGAATTGATACAGTCTGAAATGAGTAAAAGTCAAAGGGGATCATTCATACGGAGCCATACTACGCTATGGCTTCCACTTTTGTTTTTTTTTCCTCGTCACTCGACTTGTCGCTTTGCTCTCTTCTCGCCACCTCTCATCTCCTCTGCTCTCCTCTTTCATTTCCTGTCTCTCCACATTATTTTCCCACTGCTAATCAGAATGACTAGAAAAATGAAATCAGTAAATCATTAGTCACCCTTTCAGCATGACACAATGAAATGACACATTTACCCTCCTTTCTCCATCATTCCCTCCTGACTGTGTGAGGACTCACATAGGTAAACACACACGCACGCACGCACGCGCACACACACACACACACACACACACACACACACACACACACACACACACACACACACACACACACACACACACACACACACACACACACACACACACACCCTGCTGTGGGCGTCTGCTCTCATTATTACTCATGATAATAGTGATTCTATTTAATACCAAGCTATTAAATAAAAATAATTACTGAAGAATGAAATCAATTGATTAAATTCACTCATTATTTCACAGCAAAATTATCCATCCTTTTCCAACCTGAAAAAAAACCCCAAAGTACATTCTCAGCTTGGGTGCTAATAAACAGTGAGCATTCTGGAAGCTAATTGCAGACTATTACGAGTAAAAACAACACAGAAAAAAATAAACAAACCTCAGATTCAAACAAAAACGTATTGGTAATGTAAGCGAGGCCTCAGTCACAGTTCCTGGCCTTCTCTGTCCGTGTCTGGCAGTGGCTCAGCTTCCTCTGACCGCAGTGTAAAAAGATTTACTCAGCTCGGGCTAATTATTAGGAAGGGGAAATGATTAGCTGGAGAGTTATGACTAATAAATCTGTCCATGTTTCATTAACACCCCGTTTGGAAACATTTCATTTGGGTGCATCTCATTAAGGAGAGTGGTAATGGAAGGAAAGCAAGGAGAAGGGGAGAGGAAAGGTAGGAGGTGTGGCGATCGCAATGAAGGTCTGGAGCGACGCTGCCGTAATCAGTGTATTGTAGCAGAATCTTTAACAACATGGCGAAAGGTCAAATGTGAGAGGATGGAAAGAGCAAGAAGAGGATAGAGAGAAGCATGTCATCTGTATCATTAAGTGAAGTGTATTTTTATATTTGCCAACACATCAGTGTGAAACTAATTTCCCTAATGATGTTACTACACCGACACAACTTGATTAGGTCATGAGTGTAATACATGCACTACTGTGTGTGTATGTGTAACCACCAAATGTGTTTAAATGCATTATAAACTTTAAAACCCTGGATGAAAACACTTTTTGAATTTGTCGGATGTTTATGGGACATTTGATCAATCCCACTGCAACATCTGCTCATTTGCATAGAGCCAGTGTGTGGAACAGTTTTGCACCTGCGGCAACTCGCTGCTATTTATTGCAGTTTGTAAGGTACTTTCCAGGCATTCTGCAGACAAAGCTGTATTTGGCTACACCCTACAGCTTAGCCGCATTAATTGAAAGTACCATCATCCAAGCAGCACGCACAAACCTGTCCGATGACATTACACACACCACCATCAAAACGGCATGCGTGCACACACGCACCTTCCCACACTGGCCTGTTTTGTTTGAGATTTGCCTTGACTGACTCCTTTTGCTGCCAAGTCATTATTCGTGTTACTATCAAGCAGACAAACCATCACCACCTCCAACTGCATTGTGTCATTTATAGCCTCACCAAAACTCCACGAGTACACGCCTTAGCAATCATGGGTTTTACGTTTGTCTTTGATTCCTCTAGTTTCTTTTTCCAGTATCCAAACTAAAACTCCTGATCATTTTTGTTGTCAGTGAATGTGTTTCTCATTTCAATTTCTCACCTCGTCTTCAAAAAACAAACAAGCAGACACCCGCCCACACGATTCTGAGCTGTTTTACTCTGTTGGTTTTGTAGTTCCTGAGCTCAAGTCTCCTTCTCTCACTGCATCCTAACCCATCCCTCCCTTCTCTCAACAGCCTGTTTTCATTAGCACATGCTTCTTCCTTCCCATGCTTCCTCAACTCTTTTGTGCCATTAAGTTTTTAAGAATAACCCTGGGCTGAACAACAGATGCTGCGGAGGTAAAAGAGCTTACACGCACAGTAACAGGACGTTCTATTGTGTGAGGAAGGTGTTGCCGCTCTCTATTAGTGAGAGTGCAAAGTCTTGCTGCTCATATCAGCATCATTATGTGTCATTTATTTTAACAGCCTTTTGGCCATTGTTAATGAAAGTCTGCTAAAAGGTTTTTTTGTGTGTAAATTTTGCACTCTGAAATATGGATAATTGAACATTGATATAATATCTAATGCGTGCGATCAGTAGATTAGATGTTTGATCTCACTTCCATGTAATGCAAACAAGAAAGCCGGTATGAGTGAACAACATTCAGCTCAGGGGGGGAAAAAAAAGATGCACTACATTACAGAGGACTTTCAGATAATATTGCAGATGAAATAGCTTAAAAACAAGTCTGACATAGATTGAACAACTTCTCTCTGACTCTTCACCAAAACTCCCACATGAAAAACATGAACTCAGAAAAACACACAGGAACCTGGCATGGAGCCAGAGCCTGTAGCTATCCAGAGAGAAAAAAAAGAGAGATGGTTGCAAGGCAGGGGAATCATTAGACTGCAGACAAAACCGAGGCACAAACAGGCACGCTGATGCTGGGAGGCAGAAGCTGTAACATGTTTAACAAGGAGTGAGAGAAAGTGGGGACTGAAGGGGAGAGCGCTTTTTGAGTGAAAGGCCATCTGCTGAATCCATGGCTATGCCAGTCGCCTGCTAGCTCCCCATCGTTCGCACCTGCCAGCCTGCCAAAGCACCCTCAGGAGGACAAAGGGACCAACTTCACACACCAACGGAGACTCGCGCGCACATACTTGCAGAGTAATAATGGCACGCACACGGCAATAACTGGTGTGATTTGTCAGCGCCGTGCTGTGTCTGAGGAGCTTTCCATGTTTTTTCATGTTTTCCCTCCTGCGGTAACAATAGCATAACAGCACTTTATTAAACGAGAACAGGACAGAACAGAATAGCCTGCAAATCAGCCCGTTTATGAGGCATAGCTCAGCTCAGTATGCTCCCGGCGAAGGCTGCAGGGTATGCGCATGTGCCCATAGGGGTATGTGAGATACTGCAATTTTGCTTTAAAGTTCAGTGATAAGGGTTGTGGGTTCAATATATTAAACCTTCACTTTATTCAGACTATTGATTATTGGTGGAATGATTAAAACATCAGACATGAAGCCTGGCCAACATTCAGCATAAAATCAATTAAAACCTGGCTGACTCTTTGTGTCAGTTTCAGTTTAATCATTGTCGATATTGGAACGGCCTCGGCCATGTGTCTGATTCATGTAGATGTCTAGAAAAGAACAGGAAATTAAAGCCAAAATACACAGAAACACAGAAAGAGTGAAATGAGTGCAGGGAGTGAAAATTTGACTGATTGTACGATAAGATGAACCAGATAAAAAGAATCCGGTATGGAAAACACACAAGGGGGATTATTTGTAGATTTTCTCCCAATTCTTGAAAAACCTCAAGAATGACAGTCCCATTGTGCCTCGCAGTGCCAACGGCCACCCATTATCTCTCCTACCCTTTCACTTCTCCTCCTCCTCCAAATGCACTCGTAATCTACCTCTTTATCTTTTGCCTCTTGCGCCTCTCCCCTCTTCCTCCTGGCTTTTTCCCTTCTTTCATCAATCTGCTTTTCTCTCCATCGCTCTCAAGCCCTGCTCCTCTTGCTCTTTATCTTTGCACACCTTCTCAAAATGTCTCTCACTAGCGGTGCAAACATACTTCAAATGTACCCCCCCCCCCCCCCCCCCCCCACACACACACACACACACACACTTCTGCAATCTATCAGCCCCACTACCCTTCTAATATGTTGATTCTCCTCCCGTGCCTCTACTTCACTTGTGTCCACACCGCGCCACCCTTTCTTTCACCCATCTCTGGAGTGACGTCCCTTTGATCCTCACTTCCCCACACACACTCTGTCCATGCACACAGCACACACACCATATTGACAGATGTACAGATGTTGTTTAATAGAAGGCAGTAATCAACACCGCTTCCTCCCAAGCGTCCACACTTCTAAATGGAAGAAATATACACAAAGAGAGGAAGAGAGAGGGACCTGGAATTGATGGCAGTGCATCGACCCCTCTGTAAAACCCAGTTAACACTTCCCCAGCCTGTGAAACCTGATTAGACGAGCGCGAGTACATGTTTGTGTCATCACACGTGTTCCGTGCACAAAATGTTGAGCAGGTTGTGTTTCTCCTTGACAGACAACCCTGTAATTCTCCTCCGATCAAAAATCAAAACAAAAATGTTGATGTGTTCCTGGTTGTGTGTGTATTTGTGTGCACACGGGACAGTCTCGGCTGATTACATCCCCCAGCGTCAATGGTGAGTAGAGCACTCAGGCTGATAAGCAATTACCTGAATCAATACTAATGTTTTTAGTGAATGTGTGTGTTGGGATATGCATGTTTGCGTGCATGTGGAAGTGTCTGTGCATTCCTTGAAATGAGTCTAATCTGGTTGACGGAAAAATATTTGATTACAGATATAGATGCTCGCTATGTCTTTTCTCCTCTCTCTTCCTTTCCTCTACTCTGCATTTTTTTCCCTCTCCAAAGAGTCTATCCCTGAGCCTTTTATCTTCTCACCCCTCACGAGTCGACATTCTTTTCTTTTCCTCTCTGCCTCTCATGTCGCTCTCCTCTTTGGCCTTCTTTGAGTCGGAGCATTAACAGTCTCCTTACCTTCAAAGGGTAATCACAGAGAGTCCACGCTCTTCACATACAGAATAACACAGCCTTTAGTTAGACATTGTCAGCCGTGTAAATGTCAGAGTTAGAGGCCCCGTTTAGACTCACCCATGTGCCGTCCCTCAGAGAAAAACAGATAGATATGCATTCATGCACACAAAAGCTTGTCTCTCTTCGTGTGTTTATTACCAGAGGCCGTCCTGCCACATGATTACATTTTGAACTACAACTCTGTGAGTTCCTTCCTTTTAACAAGTTACCAAATCCACACAAACCCCCAAAACTGTATAACAACAATTTACAGGACACACCTTACTGGATACAGGTCAGTCACTGCCACATCCAACATCCATCTTTCATACCAATTAATCCAACTTGGTGTTGTTGGATCCTGAAGCCAATTCAAGCTGACTTTGTGGTGAACACAAAAGAAAAACCACACAATCACATGCTCTCCTCAAATACATGTAGGAAAGCACGCACACACTGCCCAACCTGGATTGAAGAGCTGATCTCGACACCACCACAACTTGGACCTCTCCCAGACCACTGGATTAAAAGTTGTGCATGAATAGATTTTTTTTTCTTACAAATTATTTTCACGTTTCAAATTCCCACAACAGCTGTTTTGTTTTTTTTTTGTTTTGTTTTTTTCAACAAATAATAGGCCAAAAATAATTAATTCTGTAAAAAATACCACACTGCGTTTGTGGACATCCCACATTCTCTATAACAAAGAAGCTCCCAGAATGCATGAGAGGATTTAGCAATAAGAAGCATTAGGGTGTACAAGACTTAAGCTATGCAGGTAATATTTCATTAGATTGTGTATAATCCTGGTGCTTTAGTTGGATTATGCATTAAATCATTTGACTATGCTGACAAAATGTTTTTGCTGAACATGTATACAACTTACCTTCCACTGACGACAAAGCAAGTCACCAGGAAGATGAGGAGGATGATTCCTCCCGCAATGGACACGGCCAGGATGGTGGACTGGTTCGGGTCCCCAATGGCCAAAACATCTACAAAGGGCAACACAAAGTGAACGCAAGCGGATTACAAATGTGAGCATGAACGGATAGTCGAGGATGGCAGTAAGTCAAAGATGGTTTCTGCTGGGGCAATGTGATAAGAGAAAAGACTAAGGGAGGCTGGGAGTTAAAGAGACAGCAAGTGAGACGGTGAATGTGGTGATGGAAAGATGGGAAGAGAATGAAATATGATAGCGATAGAAAAGTAGATAAAAGACAGAGGCTGAAGGAGAGGAAGAAAGAGAGAGCAGCAAATGAGTTGAAGAGAGAAAGGGAGGCGGTTTGAATAGTAACTAAGGTGCTTGATGAAACGCGCTCTCCCCTCTCTGCATTGCCTGTGAGGGGATGAGAGTAGACGTGAGAGCCATTCCCATTCGCCTGCGCTGTCCAAATGGATATGTTAACATTGCACATAACAAGGCTACCGCCAAGAACTTTCTGCGAAGACGCATCGATTTTTATGCCACACCAATCGAGCCATTACTCAAAACAAATACCCCATTTATCTGGCTTAGCTAAGCATGAGCGGGCACGTGTGTCTGTGTGTGTGTGTGTGTGTGTGTGTGTGTGTGTGTGTGTGTGTGTGCGTGCATGCGTGCGTGCGTGCGTGCGTGCGTGCATGTGTGTGTGTGTACTGTATATATGAATGTGTGAGCTGCAGGGGCAAATGAATACCCTAGAGCAGCCACAGATAAGCATTGATCTCCTATTACGTTGGGTAACACACACACACACACACACACACACACACACACACACACACACACACACACACACACACACACACACACACACACACACACACACACACACTTTTAGCAATCCATACAATTGATCTGATTAGATAACCTTGATATGATTGCAACAGGGTCAGTTGCATGTGGAAAATCCTCTATTTTATGAGGCTGAACTTGACGGTGAACCTCTTAGAAGACTCTGTAACGACTGAGAGAACCCTAAAGCAGGACAGGAATACAAATAAATGTTTCACCTTTATTGATTACTGAACGATTTTCAAACTAATGTGTGCCTTTTGTATGCTACACAATGATCTATGGAACAGTTCACTGATTTCTCCTCGTGTGCCAGCCCGTCGAGGAATCAATGATCACTCTGAAACGCACATTACAGGGACTCTAAAGCAGAAAATCCCAGTGCACATAATAAAGCCATAATGAAAGTGGATGACCGCAAACAAAGGAGAAACCAAAGAGTGACGGAGAGTATGAAAATACCATGACGTAAGATTAAACACGTTATGCTAGTAGCTCTTTCTGAGGCTTCAGAGAGCCTCAGATCAAACTTGGCATAAAGAATTAGTTGAAATTTCTCCTTCTAGTTTAATGTAATGAAGATGAGTGATTTCAAATTTAAGAAGGTAAACTTGAAAAGAGAGGCTGCATTTAAATGAGTATATGTTGATGCAGTTCTGATCACTTTTCCGACACAAATGTTCACCTTTCAGATTTTGCTCCACTCGTGTGAATGGAGTGCAGAGATGCAGCTTTGCTCCGTCTATTCATGTGAGAGCTTTTGATCGTGCTTTCACCGGCTATATATTCTAGGATACATTCAAGCCCCTGGTTGAGATACAAAGATGGAAAAGTTTGAAACTGCCAAGGTTTCTATGAATGACAGCATAGCTGAAGAAGCCATTTGGATGAAAGTGAGATATCTCATAACCCACCAGTGATTTGAAGTGGAGGAGGGATGAATCAGATTTATACTACACTTGGAGCAGGCCAGTACATTCTGCACTGCAATTAATTTCTTTCCCATATTCATGTATTTGGTCAACAATGAGTTGCATGACCTGCTTTTGTTTTGTTTTTTCTGAAAGTAACCTCTGCCTAGTATTTCAATTTGTTGCTTAAAAGTGGTTGTGGATTTAGTTCACAGTAAAAAAAAAAAAAAGATGATAGATTGACGAGTTCATTACATACCTTCATGACTGGTTTCCAGCTCAATCTCTCCTCCGTAGCTCCCATATCCTCCATCAGTGCGAGCCCTGACCCTGAAGACGTAGGTGGTCCCGGGCTTGAGCCCTTCCACTGTCATCATGTTTGAGCGCGTCTTCAGGACGGTGTAGTTCTGTTCTCGCTGGTTCTGAAGTGGAGGGAAAGGTGAGAGGTGGAGCAAATGAAATTCTGAGCTCAGTGGCTGCCGTTAAGTGTCAGGGAAATAAATTGATCCAACATATGAAACCCCCAAAGAGTGTAACACAGAGCAATGGGCCGCGGTATCAAGAGGAACCGATTAAAAACTTGAGAACGTGCGGAAAATGTTAGAAACGTCAACGTGTTGAATTCAAATGTTCTCTGGGACCAAACACCTCGCTAAGTTTTCATTTGTTCGTCACTGGACCATTTGGCTGCTGTTATACACGAGTGTCTGTCAAGGCCCATAACTTAGGCTCTCTTCAGTGTGTGTGTGTGTGTGTGTGTGTGTGTGTGTGTGTGTGTGTGTGTGTGTGTGTGTGTGTGTGTGTGTGTGTGTGTGTGTGTGTGTGTGTGTGTGTGTGCGCGTGTGTGTGTGTGTGTGTGTCAGTAAGCTGATTCCCTGCAGAGAACCCGATATTTCACCTCATGAAAGAGACTCCAAAACACGGATTACCACAATTTTACTGTTAATGCCTGGCAACCGACGCAGGGCTAGGACACACGCAGGGGCTTAATTTCATTATCTTGGCTTTGCTCTGCGAGGTTTAGACGACTGATGTGTGGCTAATTAGCTTAGCGAGAGATGCAGGAGAAATATGAAGAATACGGTGGTGAAAATAGAGAAACACAGTGAGTGTAAAAAGTGGCAGAAATGTTTTGTGATTAAGGAGTCAATACAGTCATGTCCCAAGGACACACGTATACTCTACCTGCACAGACAATAAGAATGAAAAATAGTCTCATGGAAGAAAGAAATACTTTGTGATAAAACTTTTAGTGAGGTGTAAACAAGTAGGACGAAAGTCAACTTTGACCTCCTGACTAATAGCGGTGGTTCGCAAAAGTTTCACAACAAAAAAAAGTAAATTAAGTTAATAACTATTTATTGATTAAGAGATGGCTTTGAATTTCCCCTTAGATGTGAGTGTGTCTTTCTTTGTTTTGTGATCGACTGGGGACCGGTCCAGGGTGTAGAGTCGACTCTTGCGCCCTAAGTTGGATGAGTTTTTTTCAAAGAGACAGACCAAAAAAAGAAAAAAGTGTAAGCAGGTTTTTTGTTGTTGCTTGTTTTTGTCGAGCTGCAAAATACCTTGAATCCCAACGTTTCCTTCCTATAACTAGATAACATCCCATCAAGAAAAAGAAAAGGTAGGAATGGCATTGATGGCTTGCACGACGATTTATGACAGCCATTTACACCATTTCCATAAAGCTAAGTTGTAATGGTAATAGTTTGAATGTAAAAGTGGAAAAAAAAAATTGTCTCACCTTAATGTCTCCATACTGTAAAAACCTGTTTTACAACATCGACTTTATAAATGAACTGCATTTCATGCCAAAGGTGTTAAATCTATTTCACTGTAAAGGCAACTGATATTTTCTTAAATGTTTATGTGTAGCTAAATTTGTATTTGTTGTGGAAAGAGGAGGTCAAGACTCCCTTGTTTCACTGTTGTTTTTGTTGTGCTGTGATTCTCTTGCAAATACCTGTATGTCTCTCTCACCTTCTCATAGTAGATGACTTCATACTCCACTATCGCCCCATTGGGTCTCTGTGGACCCTGCCAGGCCAAAGTCACACTGTCCTTGCTTCGCCTTTCTTTCAACACAACGCTCACTACAAGAAAAGAAGAAAAAAAACAGCAGGGCAAAAGCATTAACAACAAAGGGAGCAAGATTCAGCAAAAAATAATTTAAAGTTGAGCTGTGGGGGTGAAAAGTGAGATTTCACAAGGATACCTGGCGCACTATAATGAGAACACCCTTGCCGCACTGAGGGTGTCATGTAACTTTGCTAATGAGACAGTTTACAAAGTGCTATACATAGTACGAGTGTGATTACAGCATTCTACAATGTGTGCGCGTGTGACGTCTGCCGCGCGATCTCTGCTTGTGAGAACCCCCACACCCAGTGACTTCGCGCCTACTCCTCCCACACCCGGCCATGTGCTTGAGCTGGGTTGAGATGATCTGCCTGTGTGTATGGAACAGAGACTGGAGTTGAGAGTAGCATATGCGTGTGTGTGTGTGTGTGTGTGTGTGTGTGAGAGAGACATGTGGGGATCGTAATGAGGTTAACAACCTCCCACACCTCTTTCACCTTTTCCCCCTCCACATATGACACGCACATCCGTAGTAAGAGACCTATTAGTCATTGCCACCTTGTCACACACTTCCCTTCACACACTGGGACAGATGCACGTATGATTACACATGTGCAAGCAGAGGTGCTGGAAGTGTTATTCTGTCTCTGGCTGTCGGGGTGATGCTTCACAGCAGTAATCTTGCAGTCCTCGTATGAGAGCTTGATTCTATTTGGGAGTGCACTGCAATCAGGATACAATTTTGACAAATAAACCTCTCGCAGTCCGCCAAAATTCTTAGTTCGGGATGATGGAAAAGCTCTTCCCCGGGGCTTTCCTTACCGGCCTTAAAAGTGACTTCTAGCAGAAATCTAAAGGTTTGCCACTTATACACTTATTCACATAAAATACTGTGTGGAAAGGCTGCCGGTGTTACCAAGTGCCGCTGTCGTGACATTCACAGTCAAATTGTAGAGAATCGTATGTGTCACTTGCGTAACTTTACCCCTGTTGTGTGTGTGTGTGTGTGGGGGGGGGTATGCGCTCACCTGTCTGTGATGTAGTGACATTAATGATGACGGTTCCTCTCGGTGTTGGACTTAAGTCTGAAACTCCGTTCTGGCCCTCGATGGTAAAGCTGTAGTTGGAGTCCGGCTGCAGGTCCGTGACCAACACAGCAGCTGACAAGAGGCCAAACTGTCTGGGAACAAAATGAACGCTGCTCCCGCATGGCGTGCACTTCCTGCCATCGCCAGTGCACTTCCTGCAGTGCAGGCTGTAGGTGATGTCTCCGCGACCGCCAGTGTCTCTGGGCGGAGACCACTCCAGCGTCACGCACGTCTCGTTCACGGTTGAAATTGGGTTTTCTGGAGCAGACGGAGGGCCTGAGGAAAACAAAGGCCAATATTAGTTTCTGTGTTTCCCATATGACTTCAAATTAGTTTTTTGTTGTTGTTTTTTTTAATCAGGGAGTGAAATAAAAGGTAAATAAAAGCGAGCTGTCGTAAGGTTTAGTCCAACCACCGGTGGATGACTGCAACAACTGTGAAGAGTTTTTTTGTGAATTCAAATCAAATTTCCTCTTCTTTAGTATCGTGCCTGTCCATGAAGCATAATAAAGCATTTATAAGACGCTCGTCCTATTAGGTACAGTATTATTATTCCAGTAGAATGACGATATTCCAGCATCAAGTGAGAAGTGAGAGCTGAGCTAAGTTGCAGGCTCTCCTGTGATAAGACGTGGCGCCATTTCCTCGCAGTAACCGTTTATAATGAATCGGGGTTTTTTTCCCTCTCTCCCATGAACATTCTTTTAATGCACATCATCTTCATGTTCATTACAAAATTAATAGCAGTTTCTACTTGCACCAGAATTTGTGCTGATTAAATTAAAAATGAATTAACTGACTCCGACCACAGAGTGGACACTTGGCGTTCAATTAATGGGGAGTTTTGAATTGGGCAGAGACGAAAAGAGCGTGCCTGGTTGTAAATGTGATGGTAAGCGAACAATATATGAAATTACATTTCCACGTTTAAGTCCGTCTTCGAGGAGAATTGACTGGGTGTTAAATAGTTGATGCTTGACTTCTGGGAGGTTTTTTTTCCTCTCAACCTTTTGAAGTTAACTTGACACGCTGAAGCTGCGCTGCAGATAATAAATAGCGAGTGGACAATGATCTATAGAAATTGCCTTGGGTAATTTTCTCATGAGTCAGGTACATTTTATGATTTAACATTACTCGGAGCTCCAGCTGACATGATTAGTGTACCACAGAGCCAGAGTCCAAAAAGTGTGTCAGTAATCATTCTTGCCGCAGCACAGAAACAGAGCGCACAACTGCTCTTTATTATACCTGGAGATGGAGCGTGTTCACGGGGGTGAATAAATGAAGTGGAGGTGTTAAATATCGAGAGTTTTCTAATTCGCTCGACATTTGAAACTCGCCAACAGTGAAACACTTTGGCTGTGACGGTCAGGTTGTAAGTTCAGATTGAGAAACACATCAAGATCTTAAACACTTAACTTATCAACGCAGAACCCGTGACCTTCTCACTGTGAGGCGAGAGAGCTATAAAATATAATCTGAAATGAATTATTGGAACAGCTAAGGCATTGTAACACTGAAGGCAAAAGTCTGACGGAATTAAATGTAGACCACTAATTTAAGTAAACCGTGAACCTCTCATACACTATCAAGGTAAGTCCCCACTCTGCCAGTGCTGTCACACTGGAACCACTCATATGGAAATCACTGATTGTAGTTGCTCACACCCAGCATGCTGCAAATATCTCAATCATATGGAAATTTTGGAGCAGATGCCCATTCAGCCTGACATCTCATCAGGTCCTGAGTGAGCAGTGAACCCCGGGGGGCCGCTGCCAAAAGCCTGGGAATTTACTGATTAGCCTTCGCAGTGGCGGGCTTCTCGAAAATACAGGAGGGAAGCAGGACAACCGTGCGTAGGGGACGGGAGGCCATGCTGGGTGTAATTGAGGCCGTCGGTCATAAATCTGTTTGAAAGGGTATGCTGACTGATCCTGCTAATTCTGTCTTTTTCTTCTCTCCATCCCTCCCACTTCCCAAGGCCACGCTCCACTGTCCGTCATCACCACTGTGACTGATCGACACTTAGATTATATGCCTCTGATAGTCCACTCTTTCCCCCACTGTTCTATTCTTTACCCGTGTCTCAAGTGTCATTCGTAATGTCTCAGTGACTAATTCTTTCACCTTTTCTCCTTATTTTCTCATTTTCCTCCCCTTGATCCTCCTTAACGCTCTCCAAGACTCAGGAGTGTGCGTGCGTGCGTGCGGCTGCGTGTGTGTAGAAGTATGCGGGTGAGCCCATACATATTTGAACAAACGGTTACTCATTTCCAGCTGATAACACCTGTCACATCTCACCTGCTACAACGATTAATGAGTGTAATCTACCGTAACCTGATAATGGCTTTGGGTATGCTGGTGTGTGTGTGTGTGTGCGTGTGTGTGTGTGTTAGTTCAGTCTCCTCTCCTTCACCATGTCACTGTCAGCTCCATCTGTGTCAATCCATCGCTTTGTGTCCCTCCTATATGTTGGATTTTCCCAACTCATTCTTTTTAGCCTTCTTAGTCTTGGATGTGTCCCCCTGGGGTGTATGTGTGCACATTTATATGTATGACCTTTCTATCAGTGGTCTAATCTGTGGTCTACAGCAAGTGTCTGATTTAGATTTAGATCTGCATGTATGAAAAAAAGGGATATATGGAACATAAGCATTTTTTTGACAACATTTCTGTCCATTTGGCTGCACTGTGGCGCAGCGGTTAGCGCTCTCATCTCACACCAAAAAGGGTCGTGGGGGGGTTTCCTTCAGATACTCCGGTTTACCCCACAGTCCAAAACATGCACTGGCGGTCTCTGAGCAAGACCCCCCCCCCCCCCCCAGCTCTCCAGGACACACTTATAAAAGAGATTATTAATCTCAATGCTCCTGGCTAAATAAAATAAAAAATATTGCTTATGGTTGCATCTTGCTTTTGAAAAGGAGGTACAAATCGGTTCAGCCTTCCAAATTTTGGCCTATTTGCATTAAACGTAGTTTATCTTTGATACATTTTCCCCTCAGTATGTGCAGCTCTATGCAACCAATCGTTCTATGGTGAATGTGACCAAATGCACATGGATGCTTGCTTATTTGAACACACCTTAGTTAATTACCAGTAAACTGAAAGCACAGTTTATTTGCTTGAATATACAGTTAAGTACAATTATGCATGATCTTAGTAAATTAGGCCCATAATGTTTCTGTTGAAAGGTTTATGTATGTGTTTTTTGTATGTATCTCTTGTGTTACGGTAATAAACAGCAGCTGAAGAAGACAAGTAAATTACAAGCGTATTAAGTGAAATGTAGTCCAATCATTTCATTACACCGCAATTCAACCATGCAAGTGTAAACATACCACCATAGGGAAAAGAGTAAGTGCCGTGCGATGTAACTTGACAGAGTGCACGTCACTCACGTGTGCAGGCCATCGAGCGTGGGTCGGTCTCGGCACGGTAGAAACCTTTCTCACAAATGCATTCGAATGCCTGTTCCTGTGGGGACGAGCTGTGCGGAGGACATTTGGTGCAGTAGGCATCTGTGGCCGACGCTTTGTAGGTTCCAGGTCTGCATGCTGGAGCAAGGGAAGAAGATAAACAGAATAAGGAGCGGAGCCAATGCAGAACCATGCGATACACAGCTTTCATTAACCATGACGAGAAATGTTTTCTACATTGCTGTGGCTGATGGACTTTCTACAAAGCGCCAGAACTCCAGCAACTCTTGCAATATAAAGGACAGCTTTATTTAACAACCCACTGAAATGTCTTTTGTAATGCCATAAATGATTTTGTTGTGTGTACAGCCACTGTGATGGCTCTGAATAAATGTGTCTATTATACTACAAATATTGCATGTAGCTGCAGTTGTTCCAGACTGAACTCCCATCTCTGCCACAAACGGTTTTAATGGATGGTTCCAGGCTTTTTATTTTTTTACAACTTGGGTCCTAATTTTGGAGCGTTGGCTATCATTTCTGTTTATTATTATGACATTGTACTCAACAGAGTGATTGGAGAGCTCCGGGAACACAATAACAATGCTAAAAGTAGTGACTGGACAACAAATAAATGTGCAGGGGGTTTTCAACAAACCCTTGAGATTGCCAAACAGTCCTGAAATGGGATCTGCTTGTTGTCCCTGGATTCACCTCAGGCGTAGCTCTATACAAAGTCATTGGAAAAGTTTATACATTTGAGTCTTTCTGAACTTCAGACTGCCAATGTTGCTCATCTCACCGACAACACAGATTTAACATATCATCCCAGATTTAATCAATCTTTAATAAAATCCTCAACCACAACTACAGGATCTTGCTAAGGATGCACAGTCATAAACCAGAATCATCCCATAAGCCTGAACAAAAGTAGAATCAAAAGAGCTTTAACAGATGCAAGCATGAAGCCTAATATTGGTACAATACAAAGTAATGTGAGGTCGTATAGATATTGTTGGGTTGTAAGATGTGGCGTGCAGCACCCATGGCAAAGAAAGCAAATTTTGATTTAATATATCCTGACATTAGGTTTACGTGCGATCCTTTTACATCGGGCTGAAAGCCGCGCATAACCACAGGGTGGTACAGTCCAATAACACAGTGCGACTGCAGATCAACTGTCATTCCTGTTATATAAGCATTAGATCTTCAGGCAACCAGGGGAACAAAAATATACAGCCACAGTCACAGCAATAGTCCCAATAACATAATATGACTATTGCTATGGCTGTTACAGTGGCTGCATATTAGTCATTATGGGGAGTCATAAAACTGGGGAGGGAAAAGCGCGATACCACTCAACAAGAGCGGCCTGCTGAAATAGACCGGGGAGCAGAATGATTTCCCTTTTGCATCCAAGGCAGTAAAATGGAATTCCTGACTTTCCCTTTGGTAATCTAAATATAGATTAGGCATGTATTTATTTATACATTCATGGGCCTGGTATTCCCATTCTCGCAATCCTTTTCAGCCATAGTGGTAAATAGTATTACTGTGTACAAAACCCCATGTAAGGAAAATGAGGGTGTCTCACGCAATTTGATAGATGCTTATGTGTGTGTATGTGTATAATTGTGTTTGTGTGCATGTGTGTGTGTGTGAATGCCTGCTGATTGCTTGTGCTGCTGTTGAAGGTCACAAATTTAATCAAGCTACACATCACTTGTCCCAGAAAAGCTATATATTATCACACTAGCATGTGTTCTAGTCTCTCTCTCTCTCTCTCTTTCTCACACACACACACACACACACACACACACACACACACACACACACACACACACACACACACACACACACACACACACACACACACACACACGCACACACACAAACACATATTCAATTCTTTGGTTAACCCAGGTATAGCAGAATGGCAAAGTGGCCTGAAAGTAGTGTGATTTCTCACTGTGGAGGTAAGTTCTTCCACCTGGCTGCTGTGCTTGCTCGTACACAGACAGTATTTTTAGGCAAATCATTCATCATAGGGGAGCAAAGTCCACTAGCACAATCCCCCAAAGACTTGAGAGAACACTGTAAAAAAAAAAAAAGGTGTCTGTGTAGGTGTAAAAGAGAAAGAAAAGAAGAAGAAAGAAAGAAAAGAAAAGCAAAAGAGTGATAAATCTCAAAGGATTTCTGCTCTCTTTCCTCCTTCCTGTCAGCTTCCAAGGTAATGGGTGCCTATGTGCTATGCTGCTGACTGTGTGTGTGTTCCTGTTGGCTGGGCTGTAGGTGCAGAGTGGAAAAGCGGCTTTTCTCATGGGATGTTGCATCCGGAGAGTCCTGGCTTCAGGCGCTGGCCAGCCATAGAGGCACAAAGGACCCCAGCAGTAGAGGACAGACAGGGCACCCAATGCCAGGCCTGGCCTCAATACAACTGCCTGACCAAAAACTTTCAACAACAATGGCAGCTTGGCTATACTATGATTGGCGCTTGCTTCTCCTGATCTGGTCTTTCTCACTCAAGCCTCTCTTTTCCTTTTCTAAGTCCCCTTTTATTTCACCTCTCTCTCTCTCGCTCTCTCCCGTTCTCTCTCTCCCCCACATTTCTTGCCTGCTTTTTCTTTGTTGTTTTTTTGTTGTTTTTTTATGAAGCTATTCCCCGTGTCTGCCCCCTGGGAACCATGTTACTTGATTTCGTTCCCTTATGATTAATGATTTACCACCGATATGAAAAAGGGAAGAGAAGGCTGAAGTAGAGAGGGGAGTGCTCGCACAAACGTACACTCACACCCAAGAGCAAAAGTTTAGACGCCAAAAGTCTGTTGTCAATCTAGGGGCTAACTCCGGATTTACATTTTCCTTAAGTTGACATGGCTGCACATCAGTTGTTTGAGATGCACGTGTGTGTTTCTCCCAGAGATTAAAGAGTGGCCTCAGATCTGGTGTCTTATTAATTATTCATTTGGTCACCAGAGAGAGTCAGTGTATTTATGCCAATCGATACCTCTTAGATATGATATAGTACTGCGACTCAAGACACACCCTCAGTTGCCACGCACTGATTGGGATGGAAACAGCTCCACTTTGTCCTTTGGGAAATGATTGTACACACTGCACATGAGCTTACTTATTTCTGCATGATGGTCCGGCAACTTGAGGACTCTGGGTATGTTATTGTATTAAAATTTGAAATAGGAGAGCATGTGCAAGCTAAAGTGGGAAATATTTGTGGGCATTTATCGAGGCAGGAGTGAAAATAAAATATTAAGCAGTCTTTTTTTGTCAGCTGGATGTGTAAACAGGCGGCATTTTGCTCATGTTTTATTTACACTTGATGTGGCTGCCCCCCTCGTGACCAAAACGTAACACTGGCTACTCTGCACTTGTTGCATTTATTTGATAAAGCAAAGTGGACTGTTATATAAGATTAACCAAATCAAGTTTTGCATGCCAGCAGCTGTGTTAAAAGGCTTTCTCGAAAAATCCCAAAAGATTTTTGTAGTTTTGGACCTAGCAGGAAACAAAATCACTGCAATGAATAGAGATAGTATCATGTGAGTTGTGTGAATGCCTTTTGGATAATAACATTTTTTCAGACACAGCTATCAAACGTCAGTGGACATATTTAACAAAGAGTAACTCATTATAGCTCACTCTTTCAATATTTCCTTATACATATACTATTTTACAACACTTTGTGACAAGTAGTGGAGATGTATTGAACAGCCAGTTTACGACTCATTAGGAGACTTCCCTTGCATTTACTTTAATGTTAGCATGTCATTCAGGAAATGTGTCTAGTTAATGTTCAACGGCCTGTACAACAAGTGTGCCCACAGGCACCAACTTGAAATCTCAAAGTCAAAGTCATTACGTTCTCAAATGCATTTTGTTTGCAACACTTACTCTACCCAACTCTACTCCTTTCCTCCACTCCTTCCTCTCAAACGTTTTTAGTAGGTTCACTGCTAATTGCTCAGTTCTCTTGCTTTCTGTAGCACTTGGTTCAAGTCAAACATTGGCTTCCCGCCGGCTTTACCATAAAGGGCAGAAAGACGAGACCGCTGCGCGCGCGCATCTGTGAACGTGCATGGGGCGAAGAGTGTGTGTCTGTTTGTGTGTGCGCGTGTATGCGTATGCGTGCGTTCATTTGGGAGGGAGGGAAGTTGTGTAAAGCTTGCTGGCCCACGGGAGATGTGCTCCATAATGGTCACCATGGCAACAGGCTTTCAAGATGGAGCCCTTCGAGTACCCCTTGAGTGCCACAGCTCCTGGAGCATAGAGCAGGCTGTGTGTGTGTGTGTGTGTGTGTGTGTGTGTGTGTGTGTGTGTGTGTGTGTGTGTGTGTGTGTGTGTGTGCGTGCGTGCGTGCGTGCGTGCGTGCGTGCGTGCGTGCGTGCGTGTGTGTGTGTCAGTGTTAGTTGAGGGCACGGCTACTTAAAAATTGATACATCAAGCATCGGTGGAGAAATCTGACAAGATTGAATCTGACGTCCTTTACGGGCATCAGGGTCGCATCTGTGTGTGTGTGTGTGTGTGTGTGTGTGTGTGTGCATGTGTGTGCGTGTGTGTGTGTGTGTGTGTATGTCCGTGAAACATGTTTACGGTCGAACTGACATGTTGTCATACTAAACAAACGTCACGCTAATAAAGAAAACATAGGGACATAATCTTTCGTACACTCAAGGGTACCACGCAATATAATGAATTATTGCACAAATGATTTTGAATTGTTTCTTTTTTAGCGAAGGAACGCCAACTAGCGCTTTATTCACTTCAAGACCCACAACCTCTGAGTTCATGAACTGAAACTGTTGATGTCAATGATTTCTTGCATGAAGTAGAAGTGTGTGTGTTTGTGTGCAGCTTGAGAGTAAAGACCAAAGTCTGCCACCATATGCATGTTTGTGGAGGATGACAAGAAGACTTATATAGGATAGAGATGTCAGTATCAGAGTGTCACTCCCCTTGTTGAGACTCTAATTCCTGATCGGAGTCCATAACAACCTTTAGAAGCATAATATTCACCATTACGACTAATCCTGCAAGTCACACACAGTCAGACACAAATCAACCAAGTTTGTGACATTTCTTCTTCTTTGTCTTCTTTTTCTTTTCTTTTTTTTTTTTGTTACAGTAAAATAGCAACATAATTTGGATTCAGAAATGTTTGCTCAAGTGGAAGTGTGTTATTATGTCATGTTCGGACACAGTTATTTACCAAAAAGGAAAACAGACTATTACCCAAAATCAGTGGGAACACTGTCTGTAAACAGGGCTTTCACTGCCGTGCATGCACACATTTACAATCTGTAATCTGACTTGAACTGACAGCCACGCTAAATGAGGATGTTTTCTCACCAGCATATTGGGATACATTGGGCAACCTACCAAATTTAATGACTGACTCTAATATTTGCAGACTCAATGTTTGGCTATATTTTGGGTCAGAAATTAATGAATTTCTTAACAGAGTGGTATCTTTTTTGCGGCAAAAAGGGTTCTAAAATATCATCGGACAGAAAAGCATACTGGAGCCTGGAATAAGAAAGACAACAATATACAATTCAAATTTGTACAGACAGCTGTGAAGTCTGTCGGTGAGGAAATGCATCCAAACCACAGAACAGGTGTGAAAAGATCCTTCCAGTAGAAATATCAGTGAATGGTTCTTTTCAAATGTGGGCCCCAGGAAGGATCCTGCTGTGTGCCTATGTGTGTGATATCTTTACTGTCCTTCTAAAGATTATTACCGTATAAATGTGAGTCTGAGAAATTATAGTTAACTACTTAATGTGTCCATTACCAGATTTTAAGGATTTTAACCATGATTGACACTCCAGGTTCTTAACTTGGTTTATGATGTCTTCTCACTTTTTCTGCCCCCCCCCCCAGTCACACCAACACTCACACCGGATCAAGCCGGATATGAAATGGTTTATGATGTCCAGTACATGAAGCACATGAGTACACTCAGGCAGCTTTCTGATCTAGTCTCTGTCTTCTGGATGCCAGCCAATTACTGAGCGCAGCCAAGGGGAACTACGGGACGTGGCCCCCTTGCTTCCCAATTCTTTTCATATCAGTCTATTCTCTCTTTTTTCTTTTCTCATCTCTTTGTATTGCCTGTCTACTATTTCTGTTTTTCTATCTGTCGCCTCTTGCTCGCTCCCTTGCTTTCTTTCTTTTTTTGTGTGCGTGCGTGTGTGTGTGTGTGCGTGTGTGTGTGTGTGGGTGTGTGTGTGTGTGTGTGTGTGTGTGTGTGTGTGTGTGTGTGTGTGTGTGTGTGTGTGTGTGTATGTGTGTGTGCGTGCGTGCGTGCGTGTGTGTGTGTCTTTATTTCCCAGTGGGCTGTCTGTCATACTTTGACCCTGACCTTCTCCAGAGCTCCTGCACAAATATTTACTTTGTGGCTGACAGGCACACACACATACACAGCCTGCTTTAAAAAAAAAAAAAAAAGAAAGAAAGAAAGAAAGAAAGAAATCACAGGGAAAAAGAGCAAGCTCAATTTCAGTGCAATTAAAGCAAACACACATCTCCACAGACAGCCACTTTTCTCGTGGAAACCCAAGCTGATGGCTCGCTAATTTTGAGCCCGTGTGATTATCTTGCAGTCCAAAAACAGATTAAATAGATACCAGGTGCATGTGTTTTTCTGTGTGAAAGAGGTCACGGGTAAAGGATGGACAGAAAAAGAGACAGACAGAAGCAGAGGAAAGTGGGAAAAGGTTGGGAGAGAGCATGACAGGCCTATAAAGGTCTGTTGGGAGTTTGATTCACAGTCTGAATAACTTATTCTTCTGTGTTGTGTTATCAAGATAAAAGACTGGAGAAACGTGAAACCAATCCAGCGAGAGCCGCACACACTCAAAGATTACACACAGTGGATGTAAACTTTTACTATTAACACACACATTTTGTCTCCCATGACACCCATAGCTCCAACACCTTCATTAAAGTTGGGCCCTCGGAGTCTGAACACGTTCTCCACACACACACACACACACACACACACACACACACACACACACACACACACACACACACACACACACACACACACACACACACACACACACACACACACACACACACACACACACACACACACACAC
The DNA here is from genome assembly GCF_963422515.1 of Blennius ocellaris. Classification (NCBI taxonomy): domain Eukaryota; kingdom Metazoa; phylum Chordata; class Actinopteri; order Blenniiformes; family Blenniidae; genus Blennius; species Blennius ocellaris. The sequence continues at coordinate 19,171,515 of NC_137659.1, forward strand.
ACACACACACACACACACACACACACACACACACAGTCTCCCCAGATGCACCCGGATACACACTGCGGCAGTAAACGTGCCCACATCAGCCTGCCCCGTGACCAGCAGAGTGTATGTAGGAGGAGCAGCGCCCCTCTTTTCCTCACCCACGTTATTTTCAGTTCATCACTCTCAATAATTCATCCTCTCAGGCAGAGAAGGGAAGGAGAGCTCCGTGCCTTTTTCTCGGTGTCAGTCACATACACACTCATGCAGATGTACCTGTCAAGTGGGAGGCCGTATTTTTTGCGGTCTTTATTTCGTGGGTGAGCAGTGACTGAGTCTGTCAGCCAAACTCCCAAGCAAACTGGATTGAAATAGGAGGAAAATCTTTCCCAGTGTGTATCTTTCTCGTTCAGAGTCGACGGTTACATAAGAAAAAAAAACGCGCTTGAGATTGTTGAGATTGTTCAAGGTCACAGTAGACGGAAAAAGACTGCAGCTGAGTTGGAGGAGGTGAGACTTTGTACACATTTCCTATTATACAGCTTAAGAAATGAATGTATGTGTTTATGTCTTGGTGTGTGCCGTGAGTGGCATCTTCTTTCTGACAGATATGGAACTGCCTCTTTATGAATGAAGCATTTCACAAATAAAACTTCCTCTTGCCCAACTTCCTTCAGATGCAGGCACCTCTTCAGCATGCAGGAAGTAAAGGGTGTCACATAGGGAGAAAAAAAAAAATCCCCCTCGGGTAAATCGGGACCTCGCGTGGCTTTTGAGCTCTCCATAATGAAATCTGCTAAACTCAGTCCCACAGGAGCTTTTCATCTGAATAAATATCGACAAAACAATTCAGTCTATGGGCAGACCTGCTTATGAAGCAGCCTTGAAAGGTAATGACACTCAGACCTCAATGATGCCCTTTTAGCATTGCAATGCAGCTGGGTGGTAAGAATCCACAAAAAAAGAGGTCATGTCGGTGCCTGACATAAAGACCACGATTATTCCTGTGTTTTTTCATCCGATTTATTTTCAGCTTCATTTGAAATCATCAAACGGTCACTGATGAGCATGTGCTGTGTGAGATATCACTTTAGTTGTAGAAGACGACGAGAGATGATGTCCATTTCACCAGTTTCATTACAACTAATCAAAGAGCCAAAGATACAGAGGTAGCCTGTTCTAACCACTCCATACTGTTAAGGGCATGCCTAACTATTGGAACGTCTTATTGGAAGAAACGCCACTTTTGCATTCAAAAAATAAATCGGTCTTTGTTTGAGACTCAACAATAAGCGAGCAATAAGAGAAAAAGAAACAAGTGAATTTATTAACATTTAATAGCTATACCAAATGTATCCAGCAGATATTAAGGAATTTAAATTCATGTCCGTGTTGATATATTAATAAAATCAGACAAAATGGCAAAAACTTTGTTGTTTGCAAAGTACCAGCCTGCACCTGTTCTGTCTGCGGCAGCTTTCTTTGGCCTCCCCCCTGGGTACAGTCTAGAGGCACTGCTGAGATTTTCTCTATTAGTACTACAGCAGCGGATTCAATCAAAATCTTAAAAAAAACCAAAAAAACAACTGGAGATTGTCACATCTGTCAAGACGTTCTTTGTAAATTTGTTCCCAGTTAAGGAAAATGCTGCCGGCTAAAAAAAAGTCTTTTTGAATTTGGTGGACGTTTCCTTTTGGCAGCAGAACAATAGCGCAGCTGTAATACATACATGAGCGGCAACAAATTGGACTTTGACCACGGCTCCATCTGTACAGCCCAGCAGAGCAATAACGCCTGTGCAGCGCTGGCCCAATCAACCTGACAGACCGATCGTACATCTGGAAGCCATCCATAAACTAGAAAGAGAAGGAGTCGGGGGGGGTCAATGGTTGCCTTCCTGTCGTTGTGTTTCCTGTTGAACAGACCCAGTGGCTGTCTGCACGCCTCTTCCACTCTCTCGGGCGCACACACGCACCTTTCATGGAACGCTTCGATTTTAAGTGAGAAGTCTTGACACGGATTCAGCACTACCAAAATGGGAAAATTATTAACTTTCCCATGAGTGCACATATGTTTATCCCTAACTGAAACTGAACAGCATATGGAACACAGCCAATTAATGGGAACTGTACCCAAAGGAGATACACTCTTCCCTTTAAACCGTCTCCCCTTTCTCTCTCTCTCTCTCACTCTGCCTCCGTCTGCGGGGAATAGTGCTATATAAAGACATGAGTAGTTGAAACATGCATTAACAGTTTCTTAGTCCTTGGCCTGCTTTTCCTCTTTTCTCCTCGGGTTTATCCACAGCCCACCCCGCTACACCAGCCTGAGATTAGTAGCCATACAAGGTTCTGTCACTCTGATGCCACCTTTATGTTCAAAACCTTGTGCTGGCCAACAGTTTGCTGGTAAAATCAACATCTTAGTGCTAAAGTGACTTTTAGGAACTCGGCTTATACATGTAGCCATGGCAAGAGAAGAGCTTTGCTTGGAGAACCAGTATGAATAGACATTATCTGGGTCAGCGCTGTGTGGGTATGTGAATGGGAACTATGGGGGTATAGAGGATATAGTGAGAGCCGAAGCCTTTGTGATTTTGTGTCATTTATTCAGGCACAAAGGAGAGGAGTTGAGAAAGCGACGGGGAAATAGGATGGAGTTTAGGAGGGACAGAAAAGAGCATAAATGACGGGAAGGATGACTGCCATTACTTCAATAAATGAACAGTGAAGTCATATAGGCAGACCAGGCTGAAGGACAGATGACTGCCCCTAAACTTAGCCCACATAGTAGTTTTTCCTTTAAGAACGTGTGGCTAATAATAACACCATGTTACCTGACACTCCAATAGCTTAACGCGCTAATGCCCAGAGCAGTTTATACACATGCACCCCTTGCATTCACCATACCCGTACAGAAGTCTCCCGACGAGCTGTCTGAAACCTTCTGTTAGCCGCCCTCGACCTTCCTACCCACACCTACATGCCCACAAGCAACGCAAGCTGCCACAGAACATACTACAGGAGGGAGCCCCTGACCTTCAAACGTCTGTATCTGATCAACATAAAAACGCTCACACACACACACACACACACACACACACACACACACACACACACACACACACACACACACACACACACACACACACACACACACACACACACACACACACACACACACACACACACACACACACACACACAATCTCTTTCACAGGTGTGAAGATTAGCCTTTTCCTACGTCTTCTCCTGCTCAGACCTTTCATTATGGAGAGGCTCCAAACCTCTTATGAGACGTAAAGTGTAAACTTCTTACAGGTATATGTTTGTGTATGTGATACAGCCTGTTATGTGAGAGTCTATATGTGCAGCCAGAGAATTTCCTGTTTTAAATGCCCAGCACATGTACGTTATGGTGGGTTTTTGTGGTTGTTGCCGTTTTGGTGGTGGTGGGGGGGGGGGGGTTGCAGAGGGAAAAAAAGCCTTTCACTGTAATTCCTTCCCTGCTGAGCTGCGGTCAGACCCAGGTCTAAATTGACTGAGCGGCTAAACAGGAGGCCTTTGATTTCCACTCTTCGAGTGTTGTTTGACTGGCTTTTGTACATCACTGAGCAGTGAAGACAAACGGAACAACAACAGGGACTACTGCATCCGTTGTTGGCTGGAGATTCCCTGATACAGTGGATGGGCACAGATTTTGGTTTTGATTCGTTTCATACGCTGAACGCTACTAAATCTCACAGCCTTACTTCAGAAGGTTACTGCGCCCACACAAAGAAATAGTTTGGCATTTAACCACCTGTCACAATGTGACATGTTCTACTCCTCAGCTTATGCACAGATTGCAAGACATAACATGTTAATTTCTGAGCTTTGGAGGGGACTGTAGGTGGATTTTTATTATCTTTGAAAGCCTGCCAAACTTTATGCTAAGTTGTATAAAGCAGCCACGGGCCATTTACATGCGTTCATGAATTAAAACTGTTAAAATCCCCTTTGTATATAACACAAAAACAGCTTAAACACTAAAGGGTTTTATTTAATGCTCTGGAGCAACATTAAAGTCCAAATTGATATTAATCTTCTTTTTTTGAAAAGAAGAAATACATCTTCCCCAAATTACTGACTCTCTGTTTTCCTTTAAAATATTATTCCAAGAGGTGTTGCAGCCTTTTAAAGTCAAAGTCGATCTCCATCACAGCCTCCCAACTGAATACATTGTTGGTCAGACAATTCACACCACATCGGACTTGTTCCTCTGTGATTTGCACTCTGGTTTTGATCCAATTAGAAAACAGAAAAGAACAGCGGGAGAGCTAAGTGAAGACAGTACAGGGTGAGTCGTGTGACTTTATAAAGTTCCACTTGTTCCCGCTGCATGTTGGCAACATCAAACACACAAATGAATGAGAAGGAAAGGGTAAACAGAGGGGTATAGCCTGAGAGCAGACAAAAATGTCATTTTGACCCTTATTACTTTCACCTGGAGAGAGAGAGGGGGGGAGAGGGAGAGAGAGAGGGAGAGAGAGAGAGAGGGGGGGGGGGGGAGAAGATGAGAGCAAGAGAACTTGTGTCGAGGTGACAGGTGTCTGTCCTTCTCCAGTCTGTCTCCTCCATCTCGCCAGCATCTGAGGCAGTAATTGGTGCTGTCAGACACACAGAGGACAGAATACACACACACAGACACACACAGACACACACAGACACACACACACACACACACACACACACACACACACACACACACACCTGCCCTTCAGCATGCACCCCCTAGGGCTTAAAGCCGGAGCGGTTGGAGAACAGTATTCACTGCGTTGCCTCCGAGCTGTGAGAGAAAGAGTCAGCAGAAGAGGGCAAGGTGGGAGAACGAGGTGGAAATGGAGGCGGTGGAGGCAACAGTGGCAGACAGAAACACGGAGGGCAAACAGAAAGCACAAGAGACAAAGGCACAGAGAGGAAAGAAAGTGGGAGAGCGGTGGAGGCGGGGGACTCGCTACACAGACAGAGCCCTCTGCATGTGCTAGAGAGAGATGGAAGAGAAGTGACAAGGATGTGCAAATGTGACAGAGGAGAGAGAGAGAGAGAGAGAGAGAGATTATGCAACTCCAGTGGTGACAAAGCAGATGAGGATGATTTTCTGTGACTGAGCAGATGAGCTGCAGCCATGAAGCCACCGTTCGCTATGAACCAATGAGTACACTACAAAAGAAATACCAAACATATGAAAAATCACATGAAAGTGTTGTGATATTTTTCTAAGCTATAAATACCTCTGATCAAAACACCATTATATTGTAAATATGTCGCGATACACTATTCTGATACAACAATTTTACATAACAGAGAATAAAAAACAATTATACCAGTTTACTGAGGACTTATCATGAAGGTCTTATTGTTGTTTGTGATTAGTAAATAATATAAAAAAACAGAGTTGAACTCTATTAAAGGTAAAAATTCTAAAGCTTCTACGCCGATGTAAATCAGCTGATCAATTTTATGTATCTCTCTGAAAAAAAAGAAAAAAGCTTCCTTATTCAGTCTCGTAAATACAGTTCTTTATGATTCATCTGTTGAATTAACACAGTTCCTATTATTTTGGGGCAATTTAAATACTTCCTGTAAAGTATTTTTTTCTTTCTTTAGCTATTATGAATATATAGTCAAGGCCACTTCACGTGGGAACCATTTGAAATACAATCAAATCCTCAGCTACATTTCCTCCATGAATTCTGTCTCTGCAAATATAATGGTGTTTCACTTGAGATGGAGTGTGAGGTTGTACTTCAGCTATCTTTAGAGCTGCATCATATCATGCAAGGGTTTGTAATATTTTCAAACACACACATTCATTGTGTACAGCACTGTGAAGTGCAACACTACTGCTCACTTCAAGAAAGAACAGAAAGCTTGAAGGAATTCACTCAATCTGAAGCAAAACTGAATATTATTTATACTTTTAAAAGAATCAACAGCAAAACTTTAGGATCACATTGAAATGCAGAAATCATAAATACACATCTCTCTCTCTCTCTCTCTCTCTCTCTCTCTATATATATATATATATATATATATATATATATATATATATATATATATATATATATATATATATATATATATATAGAGAGAGAGAGAGAGAGAGAGAGAGAGAGAGAGAGAGAGAGAGAGAGAGAGAGAGAGAGAGATGGTAAGACTGTGGTACAAATAGGTATTAATTTGTATTGTTATTAACATTTTAAGGCAAGAAAGGCATTCAAGTCATTATCCAACATGTTTTCATTGCCACATTAATTATGAAAAGTCAAGATGAGTGATTCTTTGAGGATTATTCATCTCAAGTTAGTGGTTTGTTTGTGTTTATGAATTAGAAATAAGGCCACATTCAACCATGAGTCACATAACCTCCTATTTCACAGTCTGATGATAGTTGTTTGGACTGGTAGAAAAATATCTCGCTCAGTAAGCGTCTTCCCCTTGTGTCATGAAGCACTTGACCAAGTTTAATCTAATCCTGTGTTCACCAGTAACAAACACATTTAAACATACATCCTTTCCTCCTTTGGGGAATAAGAACCGCTGGGTTGGAAAAGAGAAATGGAGAAAGATGAACACATGATCTATAAATGTTTAACGAGTGCAGACGAAGGAGATAAGGGCTGCTACGAGGAAGAGAAGGGAGACAGAAAGAAAAATGTTGAGGTGAAAAAGGAAGGCAGTACGAGAAGGGATATGTGAAGAGCAAAATGTGAGGCTTGTAGAGAGCGTGAGGTGGAGAACAGCCCTATTATAGTAGCAGACACCACCAGAGCAAGGTTAGGAAGCAGCAGAGAGGAGGAGAAAGAGCCAGAGATTGTGAAAAAAGGCTGTAATTGGAGGTGTCTGGTGTTTGTCTAACACAGAGAGGCTAGTAATGATTCCATTAGCGCTTCACACCGAGAGAGAGCGACAGCGAAGCAGCGAGAGAAAGATAGAGCGGGACGCAGAGGGGAAAAAGAATGAGAGTGACACAGAGACAAAAAGAAGACGCTGGAGAGGCCAAAAGATATGAGAAAGATTCACGCAGAACATCAAAAGACAACAGTGAGCAGCCAGCAGCCAAATGGTAGAAAAGAAGAACACAAAATGAACAAGAAGAGCAGTCAAGGCATCCATTAAATGGCTTGCTCACCTGCATGCTGATGATAATTACAAAATGCCCCTCCAGCCCTTTCTGTCGCTCTCTCCCCCACCCACCTCACCCCTTCATCTCTTTGTGTGGCAGCAAACGAGGGGAGATGACTTAAATGCATTAGCGGAGTGTGTTTTCCCTAAGGAAGACCTCCAGACTGTGTCAGGGCAGGAACCTTTTGTTTGGAGCCGACGCCGAGCGCTGAGTGGACTCTTTAAAAGCATGGCCCCTTGTTCTCTCAGGGACACATTAAAGCACAATGTGCTGGGGTGCTGTACCTCTCTGTGTCCTGTCGTGTCTTTTATAAATACACCTGGTAAAAGGAGGCTGGTTACAGACGCGGTCACGTCGTCTGGTGAAGTGAGTTTGATCAAGGAAGGGAAGCCACATCGCCGCAATCAAGCCACACACGAGCCAAAGTTATTTCAGACCAAAGAGAGATTGTTTCCTTGACGTGAATTTGGCGTGGTTTTAAACAAACACGAGATATGTTTGGCTGTGACACACGCAGGGATAGCAAAAATCTCCTGCTGAGTGAGGAGCAAATTTCATTGCCATACAAATCCTTCCCGCAATCCCACGAAAATGCTTTCAGTAATACCAAGTCGGTGGCACATACATCCCTGTGGCAGAGAAGCTTCAGTGAACCACAAAGGAATTCAAATCTATTGGAAAATGTTTGTTTCTCTTTGTTTCCACAATAAGTGTTTGAGGAGAAAATGTTGCATTCAAATTAACTAAAGCCATAAATCAAGGATTCCTACTGATGACATTGGACACCTGTCCACACAAAATCTGTAGTGACCATAACTTATCAGACACGGGACACATATATTGCCTGACATCTGCCCTAAGGCTGTCCGTAAGCTCTGTTATTACCTCCGCAGCATACACTCATGTATACCATTACTGTGTGAAGACAAGCTTGTTAAAAGCTCTTTCATTGCTCAACTTATTCTCACCGGACTGATGAGACCCGGGGAGCAGACCGATGAGGTCATGGAGATCAACGAGGTCAACCACTTTGTTGCATCTTACTGACTGGAAATAAAGCTTGAATACAAAGGACGCGTCGTGGGCCTGCTCAAGGGGTAGCAACAAAGCAATTTTAAACCTTTTCAGGAAAATCACCTGTCAAATAATCAGTTTGTCAATTTCCAGGACAAACGTGTAGCTCAACAGTCTGCGTTTCATGATTGAGATGCAGCCAGAGTTCTACCACAATCTGTGCACATTATCAGTCTGCAAACTGCAGAGTACAGCTTGTTCTTATTCACTTGTCTCTAAGGCCCAACTGCCAAGTTTTCTGGGCGTCTTAGCTGCTGCTTCTCCAAAACAACCGAAATTGCATTATGTGCACCGATTTCAAGTCTGCAGTGATGAATATCTATGATTCCATTTTCTTTTCGGGGAAGAAGTGAGCCCACAGGGACAGGTGACAGCGAGAACCTAATACCGCTTGCTCACTCAAATGCATGCATGCACAGTATGTATCCACACGCACACACACACACACGCGCGCGCGCGCACACAGAACCACTGCACACACCATCTGGGGACTTTTACAACTCAATAATCTGCTTCCTAAGGCATACCTTTTCCTCTCCTTCTTCAACACAACACACATCAATGAGCGCTTTCTCACACGCTCTTACTGCTCTTCTCTATGCAGAAAGGAAATGAGATATTCAACTCTGACAAACACGCACAAAATAAATAAATAAAAAATAGGAGATGCCTCAAAGCGACTTCTACCCTTTCCTCGGCAAGAGCTGTCCTTGCAGTGTTCATCGTGATGGCACACACACACACACACACACACACACACACACACACACCCACACACTCCAAAACAAGGCATCTGTAACCCAAATACAGACTCATCGTCATTCCAGCTTCAGTTTCAAAATCCCAGCAGTGCTTCTACACAAGCAAATGCAGATGTGCACACACTCATATTTATACACTATATTCGCTCCTCTCTCCGACAACACAGCCATGATGCGGCTGAATAGATGTGACCACAGTATTGTTCAAATGAGCACATTGGTAAGCTGCTGCACATTCTCGCAATTTTTTTTACGAGACGTGTGCACACACAAGTACACACTACAGCTCAAGGTTAAATCGTGTCACAATGAATTTGCATTATACAATTACTCTGTCGAGCTCTATTTATTTGCCTTTTTTTTTAAGGTTTTTCTCCCACTTTAACACAGACACGCGCGCCGTCCGATAGAGGCCTCGGGACCTGCGCCCCACTCACGTTGGCAGACGTCCTTGTTCTCCTCGAAGCCTGGTTTGCACACACACCTCCCGATGGGAACCAGCCAGCCTCCGTCTGCACTGCAGTACATCTTGGGAGCCTCGAACTCTTCCGAGGCGTTCACACACAGACCGTGGACCTCAACCAGGGCTGTGTCTCCACCTGTGATTGTGTCAGGGAACTGGGCCAAGTTGAGCACGGTGAGCGGACACTTTTTGTAGAAGACTCTGACAGACACCAGAGCAATGCAGGCCCCCAGGTCTTGGAAGGCCAGGTAGAAACCCTTTTTACTGAGGTTGCTGATGTCCCGCACTTCTGTGTTCAGCTTCAGGACGCGGTCACCAACATCCACCTGTGGACAAGAAGCATTTGTATGATTTGGTAAAAAAACCACTTTATCCATCCAATAACATCTTTAAATCATAACCCACAATTAAACCTCTGTCTGTTAATCTTGTTGATGTGAAAGTTGGGGAGTTTGAGGAGGCCACGGAGAGGGACTTTCAGTCGGCCTCAAAGAGGTTCGTGAGCGCCATTGGCTCATGGGGGATTGGATGGGTCTTTACTCAACCTATATTCAGCAGAGGACACCCTTTGGCCTCAAATGTCAATGGAAGGTGGAGGGAGCTCTTTGAGGACAAGGTAGGCATGCCTTCCTCACAGAAGGCGGAGATGAGAGAGTCTAGGATGTCCTCATTCATTTTCCTGGTGGAGGTAACCAGGGTAGTATCTTTGGATTGTTATTCACCAGTGAGAGGAGGAGGGACCGTGAGATAATGGAGGACATGCAGACATTGGACCGTTGTGGTGGAGGGGGAGCTGAGCTGCTTGTTCTCCTTCCCCACCCTCACCTATGGTCATGAACCGAAAGAATGAGATTGCAAGGAGCTGAAATGGGTTTTCTCAGCAGGTTGTCAGGCAACACTTTTCATGACAGAGTGAGGAGCTCAGCCACCTCGGAGACATTCAAAGTTGAGCTGTTACTCCTCCACATTGAGAGGAGCCAGTCGAAGTGTTTCGGGCATCTGATTAGGATGCCTCCCACCTACCATTAGTATACCAGGCACATCGAGTTGGGCAAAGGTGCCAAGAATGGCTTCAGACCCACTAGAGAGATTATATCTGTGGTTTGGTCTGGGAGCAACTTGGGATCCCCCAGAAGATGGGTGGGAGTATGTGGGTATATCTGTATATATTTATACAAAATTGAGATATACTACGCTATATTTATATGTATCGCTATTATATATAATGTCTATATCTAATATGGATTTTGTGTTTATAGGTATAGTTTGAGGTGAGGACTGTGTCTGTGTGCGTTTGTTTGAGTGTATTGATGTCCTTACCTGTGTAAAGCTTTCATCTGCAGCGATAGTATCAATCTTGACGTACTGGCTTTCCTTGATGAACCACAGGTTGGCATTATTAGATTCATAGTAGTACATGTTGAATGTCTGAAAAACAAACACAGTCCTTCAGTGAGCAGCCATAGCAGCAGTAAACCAGGACAGAAAACGTGTGAAATTTTAACAAGGCCTTCATTTGCTGTGTTTGTCTGTTCCTCTTGAAACCTAAGTCCGTCTGTGCTGACGGCCAGTCAGCAACACAATTTGCAGTTTCATGAAAGTGCAGCTCTTTTACTGTGTCACATTAACTCTGCTGCTCATTCTGGAGATGTAATGAGACCGAAAAGGGTGTAGAGGGCAAATAAAGTAGAGTGGAATGAATACAGAGGAGCAGTATTATCAGGCTGATACAAGAGAAGGGAGGACAATGGAAAAAAGTATTGGATGTTCAAATATACACAGAGAGACAAAAAGCCTCTGCAGCAGCATGTGTTTCAGTCAGCGGTGATCCTCTCAGGTCATTTTTTTTTCCTGGTCTTTGTCTTTTCATCTATTCATAATCCATTAAAGTGTGCTTCAGTTTGCATGAGTGTGTGGGTGTGTGTGTTTGTTTTGAATGTATACCGGAAGAGGAGGAAGAAATAGATAATTAAAATGGCCTTTTTCTGCCCTGCAGCATAATGTAGGTGCACTGATTTCATACTTCTAATAATTATATTATGAAAAGTACATGACACATTTTAATAGGCTTGACAACAATAAATATGGTAATATGTATCAAAACAACAAATCGGGCCGATAGCTCAGATGTAAATCAACATGCAGACAGAAACCTTCCTCCTCACGTGTGTTTATTTACAAGTAAAAACAGGTTAGTTCATCGTCATTCTTTACAGTGCCAACATGAGTGCTGTTTTAATGTGTGAATGCCCCACTGTGTGTTACAATTAATCTAACACTTTCATTGCAAATATATGTGTTTAGTTGTAAAAGAACACCGATCACAATGCAGCTCGCTGTGTTACAGATAATATTCAGTAAAAATCCAATGTGCAGCATGTTTCAAAAGTAACCTACTCCAGTGATAATGATTTCTTCAAAAGAGGCTTTTTTTTTTTTTTTGCTTCGCCGCTCACAGATTTCAAAGAGCAGACAACTACACAAAATCAGCAATCATGAGTGAGCAACATGAACGTAGCGGGATGACTTAAACACACGCACACACGTACAAAACCATTGCAGGGACAATTGTTAACCAACCACAAAGTCCTCAGACTGCTCACGTGTCATAAAGTTTGCTCCTGAATTCCCAACAGTTTGTGCAACGATGCATACCTCTTTGCAGGTACCAGGAACGCCAGGCAGGCTGTTGCAGTCCCTCAGGGTGAACTTAATCTCAATGTAGACCCGTTGTGCTCCTTCCCTGCTGATGTGGCGTGTCCTCAGCCAGTTGTTTTGGTTGGCCTCCATGACGTTACACACCTGGTAGGTCCTCATCGGGGTGTTCCTCTCATCCATCACACTGATCTCCTCCCACTGAGGATTAGAAAGAGGAACATTTATCTGGGAGAATTTACCTGATGCAATGCTACTGAACTAGTGATAATTCATTTTTTTGTAAGTTTAGAGCTTAGAAGGAAAAGGGAAGGAACAAAAGATGAGGGAGCACATCACAGTGTAGTCATTAGGATTCCTGCCTCACACTTCAGCTTAAGTCTGTGTTTGAAGCTCTTCTTTGTAAACTCTGCATTTTCTCCCTGCGGGTGTGTGTTATGTTGTCAAACACTCCCTCTCACAGTCCAAAACACATGTTAATTCAGTTAACCCTAAATCCTGTCTGTGTGATAATTGGCCTAACAAAACAGTGAATCAAGTGCAAAGTGAGAATAAGTTCTGTGGAAAAGATAGTTGTTGATTGCACACGAACAGCAGCCGCCACATGTTTGTGTCACATGTCTGTGTTTGTCGGAGCGATGGCCCTGCTGTAAACACCCATTGTGACCTTGAATCAGCTACGACTCATAGCATCCCTCACCTGAGTAAAGTAGGTAGGCTGTAGGAGGTGGGTGGATGGGAAAGTGGTAGAAAGCAGACAGAAACACTTTGAGGGAAAGTACAAAGTGCAGAGAAAGACAAAACAATATAAGTAAAAGGATAAAAATTGTACTCAAACAAAGGGGGGGGGGTGGATGGAGTAATGAAAAAAGAGGGTGAAGTGAGATGAAGAAGGGAATGGAAGCCAACGTGAATGAATAAGTCATGTGGAGAAAGAGAAGCGAGAAGAGGTGAGGACAGCAGAGCAGCATTTGTGTGCTTGTGAGGAAATGTGAGGAAATGTTCTTGACTAAAAAGTAACTTTACAATCAATGACAACGTGAACGAGAGCGCGAGGTTGAGTGACGTTCAGCAGTTATGAGGGCGGCTTGACAACAGCACTACTCAGCTGTAAGATCATCTTACTTCATCACTGGTCAATGGACAAAGAAAATCTCAGTTCAGAGATTGCTTATGGGGGAAACTGGGCCCAAGTTCAGTGAACTGTGGTTTAGTGCAAACCAACACTAAGCCTGCATGTTCTGTTTTCATGTCTGGGTGACTTTGAGTGATGATCTGTGTCAAGATGACTGAAGGACTGTCTTTGTCTTTGTTGCACATGTGCAAGAATTGAGCCTGTTTTTCTAAAGTGAATGCATGATTTAGCGCTTAAGAAGTAGAAGTGTGTGTGTGAGTTAGATGGAGAAAGAGAGCGAGAGAGAGAAGGAGTAGGTAGGACAGAGCTACTTTGTCTCCCGTCATCTGCTACCATCTGTTTCCACTTCTGACTAAGGCAGTAATTGAGAACACTTCTTGCATGAGCAGGAAAACATTTTCTATCTACACACACACACAGACACACAGCCACACAGACACACAGACACACACACACACACGCACACTCACAGACAGGCACACATGTATATACAAGTGACACACACACAGAACATGTCTATTCCTTAAAGAAAAAAAACAAACCAATGTGGTTTTAGTGTCTCAAGATATCGGATCTTTTCAAGAGGAAGCTAACTGGATTTTCTTGTGTACACACACGAACGCACACACACACGCGCACACACAGACACACACACACACACACACACACACACACACACACACACACACACACACACACACACAAAAACTACGCTCCCAAACTCGATGAGTCCTGGTTTGAGGCCAGGGATGAGAGGACCACCTTCTCTGTGCTGAGCCCCAGTCGTCATGTTAAGACTGAAACTTTAAGCCCCCCAAGTGGTGAGCACATATCACCTTACAGCTGCGAAACCATGTAAACACACTATATACATGGTGTGAACACATAGCGGATACACACGTGCGTACAGCTGCATGGACGGCAGCATGCACGCGAGCTCAGACTCACCACAGTGACTTCCAGTCATCCCTTAAGTACCTCTCAATTTGAGAAAAAATAAAATAAAAGACCTGCTAGTAAAACCCAATAAAGCAGACAAATGCAAAGACAAACTTTCAGACACTTGGAGTCCAAGCTAAGGTTGAGTTCTTGAGGTTAATCTGATGTGACGGCCCAACAACCCGGCAAAAGCTTGACGCATTTCACCTCCGAGTCCTGAGCACTAAAACAGATCCACATAAAAACACACTTCTCACTATAGGCTCACGCACACTCTCCTGCTGCCTCACACACTCACATGCTTTTAATCTCTGCTGCCTCTGCTGAAATGTCTACTGTGTATGAACTGGAGCTTGAACAAAACCAGCTCTTTCTTGATCCCACCCGAATAGTCCTTGAGCAGAGAAACAGAGGGAAGGAAGGAGAAAAAGCTGGAGAAGAGGAAGCAGGAGATTGTTTAATGCTGCTGCAGTGAGCTGATACCGGCGTCCCCGGCAGCCAGTTTAGAGTTTGAAGATTACATACAGAATAAGCAATGTATCGCTGGAGTCTTGTATGCACACAGCAGCAGAGCCACTGTGATCAGCCACACTTGATTCAATTAAAAGAACAAAACAAAAGACTGAGAAAGAAAGAGAGAAAAGAGGGGAGAGTGAAATGAATGTTGGTAAATTACAGGCACGCCTGGCAGCTAAATAGACCCATCTGTGCAGAGCCGAGACCAGTCGGACATAACAGGACGGTCACACACACCCACCCACACAAACACACAAAGCTCAGTCCCCAGGGAGTGGTGATTAAAGCATTTATGGGAATAGTCATTGAGGGATAAAGAGGGCTTTATGATGTCTTTGTTTATTTCTTTGTAGGCAGAGTTTGGAGTGGCTGGATTACTGCCACTTCCTGGTGAGTGACTTATTTCCCCAGTTGGCGAGTCTGTTCATTGTCACTTTTGCCGGGTGAAAAGCACAGGTGTGTTTAAGAATTTGAAAAACAACCTGTTTGCCCCCATATCTGCTAATGATACAGCAGCCGCTTGAGGGGAAAAGCTACTAAAAATACAACTAAGAAAATGTTTGGATAGTTCAACACTTTCTGCACAAATATGCACCAGCACACACACACACACACACACACACACACACACACACACACACACACACACACACACACACACACACACACACACACACACACACACACACACACACACACACACACACACACACACACACAAAGTTGTCACTGTTGCCAGGGCTGTGTTGGTTCAGTCTGAGCATTAATTAACATTCAGAATAAAACCCTCCTCCCTGAACCCTTAATCACCTCGGCCAATCAGCACTGAGCCTGCTTGATTGCTTTGAAGTGAAGCAGGGACGTCGGATTGGGGTTTAAGTTCAACCATTCACAAGCTTAACATTACATCCCTGTTCTTGCAATCATCTGATGGGTACACCTACGACGACATAATTGGCCTCCGAACTCTGAAACAGACTATGTCTTAATGAGGAAGGACAGAAATCGAGATGGTATGAAAAAAAAAAAGGGGGTGGGTGGAAGCAGAGGAAAGACGGCTAAAGAGGGGGTTGGGGGGGGTCTGTGGCCTGAGGTGCCTCTGGCAGGAGTAGGGAGGTTGTGGGGCCTCCCATTTTCAAACATCATTAAGATGTATCTGTTTTGTGTCCCTCACGAGGAACACCCCTGTATGGTGACAGAAGTGGGTCGCTCCACTCCGTCTCAGCCACATCCGGCCCTGCACAGCTTGGATTAAACGTGACCTCTGAGGGTCAAGTGTCGTTTTGGACTGATTCAGGTAGACACCAGTCTCATATTGGTGGGAATTGCTTCTCACTGTGAATAATCCTCAGGTTTGAAGTCCAAAGGTCATCTAGATAATCCCTCTATATGAAATGTAGGACCTTCTCACAGCCCTTCTCTCGCTTGTTTTCTTGGAGTACATTGTACCTCTCGTATCACTTCTGTTGAATTTAATCCTCTGCATTTCATTTGTGACAGACAACAAAGTATGACAAACTTTTATGAAACCAAATAACATACATTCAGCACTTCATATCGTTTATCTGTCCCAGGATGACAAGTAATGGCATCATCCTTTTGACAAGATGTTAACTTCACTGCAAGTATAATTATTGAAGGTTTAAATAAAGAAAAACACTGGGTTACTTGTGTGTATTCAAGATTCAAGCGATGCTGGCATGGTGGGGCCCCTCAGGACAGTAAAGAATATTTTGAGTAGCCTGCATAATGAGTCATACTCATAAACAGCTTTGCTCCACTCTGCATGACCAAAGTGGAAGAAGCCCTGCCAAAACTTATAGATGGACAATTTTAGATGATGTTTGGCATTTATGCATATATTGACTTAAAGGGCCTTTGTCCAAAGCAAATGTGAGTGGGAAATAAATATAAATGACCTTTTTAATCTCTGCCAAGGCCAATGGGCAACTTTCCAATGGTGTGCAAATCTGAAACGGCAACCACCATGCATGTGTTAGGATATGTTTCTGAATAAAGTCAAACTTTTGCTGTGCAAAGCTGAGGTTTTAGCTGAGGTGTGTAATGTGTGTTATGTTATGATCACTCTACCATTAATGTTCTTATCATTAGCTACCACCACTCCACATTCAATGCAGTTTTTAACATCTGATATTTTTTTCCGTTTCAAATTGATCTTTTTATGATTTAATATTTCATGTTTTTAATGTGTGATTCCATGTTGGAAATTGTCTGTGTTGCTGCTGGGTGGTCGTCTAATTGCCCCTCAGGGAACTATCAGGGTTTTTTTTCTGCCTTTTTCAGATTTTCTTATATTTTTCCCTCTTGCCATCTTTCAAGGATAGAAGAATGAACAGATTTATGCCGTAAGTCAAAACTGTTCCAAAATTTTACATAGTCATATTTGCTCCTGCTACACTCATCCGCCAATAGGACGAACAGCTTTGAAAACATAACCTAATTGACGGAGTTAATGAAGCATTAAAATGACTGATACTAAAAACCAAACTGAGGCGCTAATGAATTAGGTGACTATTAGTGTTTAAAGTAATTATGTCAGGACATCACGGTTAAACTTGAATTAAAGTAATGTTTAAAAATAAGCACACACATTGGTCTCTTGCTTTCACTCTGTTCAGGTTACTTTCATTGATTTATTTTTCTCACCTTCAGTTACATCTTCTCTACTTTGGTTCCTGCCTCTTTGCCTTTCAGCAAGAAAAAAGTGGTATTTATTGTGAGACCAAAACCATTTGTGTGGTTTTGTTGAGTTTTCCTTTTCTAATAAAATAGTCGATAAAATGAATGGCTGGCATTGAAGTAAAAGAACGAAATTCATTGAGTTGATATGATTAACGGTCTTTTAATACAGTTCATTTGAAAGGCCCCTGTGGCTACTTTACCTTGAATGTCTGTACAACCCTGGTATTGTTCACATCCAAGAAAAGAAGATGGTTATTAAATACTTTTAAACTTTTTTTTTTTTTAAAGCTAATCCATAGCAACGATTGTACAACCTGAAGGACATATTCAAACAAAGTAAATTCTGTATATCAAAATGACATGAAACCTTCCGTAAAGGGAACATTTCAGGCCCTCATGTAAGGATTTCCATGAAGAAACAAAAGAGAAAAGGGATCCAGAAGATGACCACAAAATCAAAGCTTTTCAATTAGGTGAACTTGATACCCTTGATTGGCTGAGAAAACAATGTTGCTGAGCTCTGCTCACTTCAGCTGCCTCTCCGCTGCACACAACCATGAAACCGCGTGTGGCATCCTGCAATTTACCACACTGATGCTGAATAGTGGATAGGGAAGCGAGAGAGAGAAGTGTGACTCGAGAGGAAATAGAATTAATTCAGAGCCATTCAACAGCTTCGGCGCTACAGTGACAGAGCCGGCTCTATTGAAGGCGCTTCGTCGCTCTTCCTCTCTGCGCTCCCACCCTCTTCCTCCCCACACTTCTCTGTTGTCATTTTTTGATTCATGGTGGCTGCACTCCAGACTCCCTTGGTCCCCATACCTGCAAAAAGCCAGTTATGCAATACTTCGACCACCCCCGCTCGCCCTTCGCCTCCTGACACACATGTACATGGGCAAATATCACCAGCAATGCCGCCTCCTCTTACGCAACAAATGTTTAATTCTCCACCTTGCCCTTTCACTCCATCCACAACATGGTTTGCGTTGGAGGCTCCTCTGCCAGTGTTTCCAGCACGGCAGAAATAATTTGTAAGTTTCCCCTGCAGACTCCCGATTTAGCAAAGAGCGCTTAAGAACCCAGTGCTCCCGAAAACACACGCTGCAGCTCTGCTGCACACTCCGAGTCCCTGCCTGCTCCCTGGAAATAAAACCTGTCAACACAACCTGCTACTTCTGATCACATTCAAACGTTTGGAGCCAGTTTACAACATAAAGAGAGGATGTTTTACTGTATATCTGTGTGTGTGTGTGTGTGTGTGTGTGTGTGTGTGTGTGTGTGTGTGTGTGTGTGTGTGTGTGTGTGTGTGTGTGCGTGCGTGCGTGCGTGCGTGTGTGTGTGTGACACTCACCCCTTCATTAGGGTAAGCCTCCCAGCCCAGATCTGCCAGGGCCGACATGGAGTCCAGCAAAGTAACTGCAACAACACAAAGACAGAAAGAACAGACACGTTAACAGGCTTTTTCATGACAGTTAATTTCTCAATTCCCGTTTCTCTCTACAAAGTATATTGTTTTCTAGACACGGTGTGGCACAGTTCTCCCGTGAAAATGTACTGGAGAGCATTGTGTCCTACTCTAAACCTTCCACATAAGAAACTCCCAAGATGTTTTCATGTTTTATACGAGGATGTCTTTTGTTGTGTTCAAGTACACTGGCAGTGGAATCACAAGCAGCGGTAAACCTGTAATTTCTCTTGTAAGATTGCTGTGGTTGTGCTGCAGCTGTTACGGTTCAAGGGGACACACAGTCAGACAATGAAACAGCATCAAGATTTCGAGGAGAGACTATATTTTCCAGTTAAATTGGACTTTTTTGACATTAAAGTAATAGTCCACCCAAACCCTTGCTTCGACTTTCATTCAGCCGACAAAAAGGTTTGAATCTGGTTATTTATTTCTTGGAGATTTTGTTCCCCAAAGCCCATCATCAGAGTCAGCCCATTTGCCAGAAGTCAATTATTTCTTTATGTCCCAGTCATTTTGAGTCAACGTGTAATAGCTGGTTTTGAAATCATTGCAGGCATTTTTGAAGGCTTTGTCAGAGTGACACTTGTAAGAGGACAATGTCATTGAGGACAAAGTGCGGCAGCAGCAAAATGAATGGTTACTGCACTCTGAATCACACATGTTGTTTCCAGCGTGTGATCTCGGGCACGACGGGAGGAAGTGGAGGGAGGACGGAGCGAAGGTGAGAATGAAAATGAGTGTCGGGTTGTACGGCAGGAGGCATAATGAAAACCTGCTCGGATTTGGATGCAAGGTTTTCAACCTGTTTATGTGCAGGTTGAGCGGCCTGTTCAAGCTTGGCTCGCTCAGGTTCTAATCAAGCCTTCAACACTGCTGACCATCAATATTTAATCAGCATCCATCTGCGGAGACCGCCGCTTCTCTCTCCTCTTCGCACACATTGTGTCTCTCGCAGATTATCCGTCCTCTGTCGAAATCTTTCCTTGTGTGCTTTCAATCCACAGATCGCACATCAGACGTGTGAGCTGCTGACCAGGCACAATTCAAAGTGACTGCATCACTGTAAAGCGGCACGATTCCCTCCACATTTTTTACAAGGTAACAGCTGAGACCTGGAGAAACTACCATAAAGTTTGCACTTCTTAATATAAATTAGACTAATTGCTCGCCTGTAGAGACGTGAATGTGTCTGTTTACCAGCCACTAATTGTAACTAAGGGACTGCAAAGCTGGCCCAGCCTCCTCTTTTTCCAGTCTTTCTCTTCGTTTTGCACTCACGCTGTTCATCAGTCTTAACTGAATCCCAGCCGTCCTCCTCAGCGCAGCATGACAACAGGGAGGCACCTCATGCTGTAGCACCGTGTGCATACATGTGCAATGCGCGTGTATAGCGGCACCCATTTCTTTGTGTGTGTCGGGGAAAAGAGCCCAGACAATATGGTGCACGCATGGAATAATGAAGCAGAGAAAGGCAGCTGCAGCACAGCAGAGCTGAGGTGAGAGAGAGGTGGCTTAAATGAGAGGGATGACACTGAAACTGTGGAGAGGAGGTGCTGTGCAGCTAAAGGTCAGAGAAAGCCTCCAGCCCCTGCGTGTATTCAGAGGAACTAAACACTATTTAGACTGCTTTCCTCAGTTCACGGGCTTTTGAGTGGCGTGGAGAAATGGGACATAATAGTATAATAATATATGATTTCAGGACCCGACAGAGAGCCACTCACATGCTTTTTCAAACTGGCTTATATTTCTGTCCAGAGATAAAAGCTCCCTATCAACAAGGAATTAAGCAAAATTGTCTGTTTCAACTACAGCCAATTATGTCAGTGATATTCTCTGTGATTTACTTCGCCTAATAACATTTTATGTGTTTGACAGAGTATAACTGAGTGCAGCCGTGGCAGTTTTAAAGGGTCAGATAACTCAGGGAGATACCTCTTTAAACCGGTGTAAATAGAGCTAAAACTATGGCTTTACTTCTGAGTTAAGAGAGAAAGAAAGTTTTTGGCATTTCTGCAACCACTGTGTTTGTTCTCATTAGATATTTTTTCGTACTGTCTAGTAAGCTAAAGTGTAGCTCAGGCCATTACATATTCTAAAGCCATTTTGGGGCCCACAGGGAAAATGCATATATACATAAACCTACACATCAACACTTTTCTCTTCTTCTCACACCCAATGTCAATACCACTTATCACTTGTAATCAATGACTGGATTCATCAATAATGTATTCGCTGTACTTTCCTGTCTGCTGACACAGCCAATATGCATATATGTATGGATGTGTGTGTGTGTGTGTGTGTGTGTGTGTGTGTGTGTGTGTGTGTGTGTGTGTGTGTGTGTGTGTGTGTGTGTGTGTGTGTGTGTGTGTGTGTGTGTGTGTGTGTGTGTGTGGAGGAGAAAATTAAAGGAAATACCTAAAATTCTTCCCCAGACAAACAAGATGGCACTCCTCTAGTTACTCATCCATCCATCTCTAAATGTTCTTCCCCCCCTTCTCCCTTTCACTCCACCTCTCCTCCAGGGAACTGGCTAAATTGTGTGTGTGTGTGAAATTTAATCCTGGGCCAGGCCCGCTTTGGTCCAGAATAAAAACACCAAGCTCATCACTCAGTCACTCAGATCGGGCTCATGTTCGATCTAATGACCAGTCTGTGTCGCACGCACGCACGCACGCACGCACACACACACACACACACACACACACACCCACACACACACACATACACACACACATACACACACACACACACACACACACACACACACACACACACACACACACACACACACACACACACACGCGCGCGCGCGCACACGCACACACACACACAATTGGTTAGGGAGCAGCTAAACATGACATATTACACCCACAATGGTGCACCTTCAAAATGTGGTCGCTTTATTGGAAACTAAAAGTGCCTCGTGACTGAAAATGCACTTAAAATGCCCCACTAATTTGCCTGTGAGCACACAGTTGTTTCTTTTACATTTTGCACAAGTGCACGGATCCACACCCCTGCGCGCTGTGAAGGCTGTTTGGTTACAGTGAGACAAGCTGTCTTATTGATTTTCAACGCCATACTGTGAGGTTTACATTCCAGGAGTGAAAGATAAGACGAGTGTTGGGTGGAGAGTGTGAATTTGTGAATCATCAGCTAGTGTGCAAAGGTAGTAAATATATATATATTGAAACTCCAACAGCTTATAGAGCCATGTAGAGAAAATAGAAAACACTTTTTCAATCTTTGTGTCTTCATCTCCTCCTGCAGCTCTCTGTTTTCCTTCACCACCCCCCCCCCCCCCCCCACCCCCCCACCGGGGTGTCTGTCTCTCCCTGTCTTCTTCTCTTTTTCTTTCTCCGTCTCTTTGTCTGTGTATGTCTCTCTGCCACTCTCTCACTGGACGCCATCCACTGCTTCAGCTGGGCTGCAAGAAGCTGTGATCCACCTGCCAAGAATCAAACGGCACTGCCAACAGCCAGACTGGCACACAAAGAGACCAGGATGCTTCCACACACTCTGTCACACACAACACACACACACACACACACACACACACACACACAGACACACACTCCTTAAGACTGTGCCAGCTCCACAAAGAGAAGGACTGCACAATGAGACCACCACACTGACTCAATTTAGAGCACAATATGTGACTACATAATGAGTTCTTGAGATCTTTTCTACTCAAAATACTCAATATTCAGCTGAAATTGGTCAAATTAGCAGATGTTGACGTGGGCTCCTTGCGGTCCAAGAAACACAAGGAGAGTTGTTTTTACCTTAGAAATAAAACACAGGCTAATTTACAAGGACACGGCCGATTCAAAACTTTCAGTATAGATTTGTAAACAATGTCTTCTTCTTGTTTTTTGCTCTTTTCATTGTTCTTTGATTAAATCACCTTGCACATTTGGTTTATGATTAGCATAACATCTGTGTTCCTTGTTTTGTCTCATAGGGTCTCTTCAGAATGTATTCCTTAAACAAGAGTGTCTTGTGAAAAATCAGATGCAAAGGTTGATTTTAGTGAAGTTATTTTTTAAGTCTCCTGTAGACATGAAAACTGAAGGGCCAGTTAAAATTAAGCTTAACCAAATCGTTTCCCTTTTTTTAATATGTTGTGTTTTTTGGGTTTCTGCAAAATAAATTGAGTTAAAAAAAAAAAAAAAAGTCGGACAATGTGAAATGTGAGTCCGGACATGCCTGACTGAGAAGATTCCCTTTGAAGGTGTATTGTGTGTTACTTGTCACAGTTAAATACTAATTAAAAAGAAATATAGGGGGGAGTGAAGCTATTGATTATTTCATAGCATCCCCATCTTCAGAGCCAGAGTTTCATGAATCCCAATCACATCATATAATGCAAAAAAATAAATGGAGTTCTGAGGGTTCAACCTCACACACTCTGAAAACCCTGTACTCATAAAACAAGACTCAAAATAAAGATATCATAATCTTAGCTTAGAAATTACAGTTTGCAGCCATATCTGCAAATGATATTTTTAATATTAGTTACTTGCTTTACTGCTGCAAGAGGATGAATCTTGTTCTCACATCTCATATATGGGTATGCTGAATATGAAAGGATAAACTTGGAGGAGCTATTCTGGGGTTCTTTGGCTGTGTTTCATGACTCACAGATGGAGCATTTTAGCTCTTTGACCTCGGTAATTAAATCATCATTCGAAATGGATTAACTGTTACGAAATGCTTAAATGAACTTCACTGACATGGTGCTTTTTTACAGCTTCAGACGCCTCCGAGCACTTTACACTGTTAAATCACGGTCACCCGTTCATGCAGCCACTCACACACCGATGGCGATGGCGATGGCCGCCACACAAGGTGCTTGACACGCTAAAATGACAGGAACAACAGCCACCCACAGCAAAGTGAAAGGCTTCAGTTTAAAGTTTTTTTTTTGCAATAGGTTAGCTCGGCCTGTAATCCGCGGGTTAGTTACATTTTGCTGGGATGGTTTCTAACGACTATAAATCTATTCTATATCGAGGCCCAGCCAATCACAGCTGACTATGAGAGACAGCAGGGTAAATCCTGGACATGTCACTAATCCATCACAGGGCAAACACAAAGAGACAAGCGGTCACACACATTCACACGTACGGGTAATTCTGGGTCACTTATTAATGTCAAATGTGTCTTGTTTGGACTGCGGGAGGAAACAATGTGCAATCTGCGAATTGAAAGTCCAGCTTGGACTCCAGCCAGACACAATCTCACCATGAGGAGAAAGTGCTAGCCACGACTACACCACTGTGCAACCCTCAGACGTCATGAGTTATAATCACAACGTTAAAAACAAAGCTTGAATCAGTTCATCATTGAAGCCCGTGTCAGCAGCCACAGATGAACTTTTTCTTTACTGAATGAGGTTCAAGAGCATTTGGACCTTCCATCGCTGCAGGATTACGCAATGAGGGACCAGATGGGATTTGTTTTTTCATGTGTACACCTACTATGTCAGTATATAGACCTGTGTGTCTGTTTTCAGTAATAATCTGCAATAAGTTAAACATAATAGAGAGAAAAAAAAGTCAGAACCACCTGCTGTTCCCACTTAACAGCTCTATTGTCAGAAAGAAGCTGTAGACGGTTGAAGACAGGGAAAAACTTTAAACCATTCCTTTCAGTACATCAAACACATGCAGATGCTTGAAATGTCAGTATGGAAATAACAAATGACTTTCTTTTTTTTTTTTTTTAAACTACAGTGGATGCATATCCAAACATGCAACACCACAAACACTCCCAATCGAAGTATTAGTCAGGACACACACACACACACACGCACGCCCACACACACACACACACACACACACACACCCACACCTTCCCCTGCTTCCACTCCGCTGAGAGTGCAGTTCAACGAGTGAGAGCGTTGCCCGGGCAACAAATGACTCAAAGGAGAGCAGTATGAAGTAGTGGGAAGACTTGAGCTCTGAACTTTAGGAGAAAAAAAAAATAACACACACACACACACACACACACACACACACAGCCGTGGAGCTAAGTCTGTTGTGCTCGCTGTCTTTTCATCAGTTCTCCTTCCACTCGTCCAAAAAACCACCAGCAGCTCTCAACCACTCTTCTCGCTCTCTGTCCACGTCTGCGCGCTCGTCCTTTGTGGATTGTATTAAACATACATCCCATCGTCATCTCCACTGACTGAGGTACACAGGTTCAGTGTTCCACAATGAAATCATTGTGATCACAATCAGAAGGAAGCTTCACATTGTGACTGAGATCCTTCATAATGCCTCTGTTATGTAAACAGCATGAGGAACTGTGACGTCCTTCAACACCGAGAGGAAATTCTTCATGGAAAAATGACTTCCTTTGTGAAGAAAGCCGACTTTAAACTTCTTAATCCTTTAAACTTAATCTAACTCTTTCATTTGGCTTGTGAACATATTTGGAAACATTTGCACTTATTCCTGTTTCTTTCAAAATAATACTTTGATAACAATCGCATAACATGTGATTAAATTGTTCCGATAAACATTTAAATGGGTGCTGCTGCGGGTTTTAACCTCTTGCGGATTTCCTTCCAGTCAGTTCACCTGATTGATGCATTTAACCTGAAAATGTAACAATATAATGGCGCAAAAGATTGTACCGATAAAACAAATGTGACTGTTCAAACCTCTGCCCAAAGCTTTAAGTGAGTCAGAAGAAGGCAACTTTTTGTGAGTCATTTAAGATCAATAGCGTGCAGCCAATCTTTTGCAGGAATCTAATGAGACATGTATCCAAGGACTTGTCATGCTTGAAACATTCGAATTTTGGCCGGGATGAAGCATTTCAACAAATGTTGTCCTGTATAGATGGCACATTTATATGTTGACTTCACAGTATTGAAAATCCTATTACATTACCCTGAAGTGAGACGTTTCAATCAATGCCTTATAAGGGGTTAAATTATATTTCTCTCCATAACTGAACATATGGAGTCATTACTATGAATGATGTTGATCAGATTTTATTAGATTCCATGTGCTGTTTAAGTATGTGTTTCCTTTGAAGCAGGCAAATCTAATTCTGCCATATTTTTCATTTCACTATTTCAGTATTATGTAGGATATTTTCTATTGGGAGAATGTTCAAACGAGCGTGATTTCTGAGGGGGGAAAAAAAACTGTTGTTATTCTTCAAGTGTGATCGCCGTCAGCAAGATAAATGTATTTATGAATAATTTAATAGATTTAAATGGAAACCTAATCCTAATTCCTCCTCGATCCAGTTGAATTGCCTCTGCTTTCCTACGATTCATTCACTTCACATATGTTATGTTCATCTTGCTGCACTTCAGCAAGCACAAAATTAAATCTAGCTTTGGGATGAAATGAATTACATTGATTAAAATCAGTTCTATTAAGCATCACCCCACATAATTACATAGGAGCCCATAACTATTTAAATGAGCGAGGCGCAAAGTCAGATCACTGAAGGTAAAAGCTGATTCTGCGAAACAAATAAAATTCAATTAGCATTTAACATGCATGGATAAATGGTCGCTGGGTGTCTGAATTATCACTTGTCAGACTTTGAGGACATGAATTAAATCATAAAAAGCAGGGTATTGACAGTGTAGTAAAAGTTAGAACTGTAATTTGTCTCTTAATTACAAAGCAAGTGATAAAACATTTGATTGTATTGTGATTAATTTATTCATAAATATTTATGTGCACATGATTTTATATATATATAGACTGTTTTCCTGCATCAGATTCAGCAGACAAATGGATGAGTGAAAATGGCAGTTTGTATATTTAGTTTTGTAGATTTATTGATAATTTTTTTAATCAAAATAGCTGTCAATGAATCAATGCATTTTGGTTGTTTGACTTCACAAAGTATACATGTTTAAGCAAGCTTTAATTAGTAAATTAAATTCTTTATGAAAGCAAATCTTTCTATGATCTCTCCGGTAAAAGATACAAAAAGGAAGCTAATCAAACAAACCTTTGTGGTCGAATTACTGCATCCCTGCATCTTTTATCTCAAGCTCTCGATGTATAGAAACATATAAGATTGGTTTCCAAGGTAACAATCGGTTCTAATTGTCAAGATTAAAGATATGTACGTGGAGAAAAACGTTACACTTGTTAAGAGGAGATTATCTGTGATGCTAATTAAGTGAAGTGGTGAACAAAGAATTTTGTATTTTTTTTTAAATCAAAACAATCAATCTTGAAGGAGGAATGTGCACAATGGTCAAAATCAAAGAAAAGGTTTTAAAATGTAAAAAAAAAAAATATATTTATGTATGAGATGAAGTGAAGATGAGAGAGGTTGCACTTTTTCAATTTCCACTGTAGCAGAAGGCACATTAGCCTACGCTGCTATTTCACATACTGGCAGCGTTAGCAGGACAGAAAAGATGATATTCTGACAGCCTATGACAGGAGCACTGCCCTAGTTTGTCGCTTGAAGAGCCTCTGGAGTGTGTTGCATGCATTTGTGTGGTGCGTGTGCACGTGTGTGTATGTGTGCGGCCTTGTCTGAGCATGCTGGTTGAATGCTTACACCGTTGAACTGTGACACCCAGGAAGATCCAGACACTTGTTTTTTTTTTTGTTTTTTTTTAATAAGCTCCTTCCTCTGGTATGCCAACACCTCATCAAGGGCAAAGAACAACACACACGTGCGCATTCAAACACACAAACGTGTCTACAATAATGAGCAAACACTTCCATAGAAGCAGACGCACACAAACCGGAGACGTTGGGAGTTCAGAGATAACTTACAGGGCAAACCTTCACGGTCAATAACACTGTCAATAAAAAGGACAAGTAGAGAAAGATAAACCTATTCTTCTTTATTATCACACGACAGCTAATTTTCCAGGAGCATCTGCAAACACTGCCAATTCAACTAGGCTCTCTTTGTTTTTATTTGGTTTTGTTTTGTTTTGCCTCTCCTTGACCTTTTTTGGTCTCTACGAGTTGTTAAGACATTTATCTGCACACACACACACACACACACACACACACACACACACACACACACACACACACACACACACACACACACACACACACACACACACACACACACACACACACACACACACACACACACACACACACACACACACACACACACACACACACACACACACACACACACACATACACACACACACACACACACACACACACACACACACACACACACACACACAAACACACACACACACACACACAGCTGTCACACAGTGGTTGGTCACAGGAGGGTAAATTGGCCTGGAATCTCAGGAGTGAGCCTCAGTGGTGGAGACAGATAGGCAATCACATGTCAGATAAAAGTGTGCTTAGACAGGTTTCCACTGTTGATGCACACACACACACACACACACACACACACACACACACACACACACACACACACACACACACACACACACACACACACACACACACACACACACACACACACACACACACACAGTAGTCTGTGACGTGTCTGTGTTGCAGCCTGCCTATCTGCCCTCATGCCTCCATTAAATTAAACCTATTTGCACTCTGTGCCCGTTACTATGTTGTAAAGAAGAGTCAGCAATGACAGACAGAAACTTAAAGCATGTGAGTGAGGAAAGAAGACCCCCTAAACCGCTCTGGGAGCAGTGCTAGCAGAACAAAAATGCCCCAACTTTGAC
This sequence comes from Blennius ocellaris, assembly GCF_963422515.1. Classification (NCBI taxonomy): domain Eukaryota; kingdom Metazoa; phylum Chordata; class Actinopteri; order Blenniiformes; family Blenniidae; genus Blennius; species Blennius ocellaris. The sequence goes on from NC_137659.1 coordinate 19,200,066, forward strand.
ATGTGAACCACCTGAGAAGCTGCAAAAATTCTTAAAACAAAAGTGTGCTATTTGCCGTTGCTGTCTTATAAAATGATCTGCCAGCTCTGCACTTAATGTCTGGTTGAGCTTAAGCAGCTGAAACGTTTTACTACTGACTTTAAATGGACAAATACAGACTTTTCACAAGCAGCCAAGCGCTGCTGCAGGGTTCAGTGTCATATACCTCTGCCTACGCTTCTCTTAGCAGCAGCCATAATTTTCACAGCTGGAAGACATTGCTTTTCAAGAATACTTTAACAGAGGTCTTTTCAAGTGTTTGAACAAGTAAAGGCAGCGCAGCTGCATTTGTACAAAGTAAATTTGACCCATTTCCACTCAAAGAATCTCTGTGTAAATGTTTTCTGACGATATTCCAAGTTTCAAGTTTGTTTGGTTTTTTTCCCCCCCTTAATATTACCTTCACAGCTGCTCATCAGAACAGAAAAGCTCGGGGCAGTGGTGAGTGAACGGTCTTTTCTATAGCTGACCCAAATCCAGGGATGTTTATTTGTAAAGATGGCTGATGCAGTCTTTCACAGCAAAGGCAAAATCAAAACTACAAGGACAAAAAACAAGAGAAACAGAGCGAGATAGAAGTAAGGAAACAACAAAATTCAATTTAGCCAAAAAGGTCAAGATTGGGAGCTCGTTCGGGGGTTGGAGATGTGCGTGAGGAGGGGCAGCAAGGGAACAAGAAGGAGTCCAGGGCATGTTTTTGGTGGTGGCTAGACAGTGGTCAAGGCTGAGTGACCGTCAGTGATTTGACCAGCAGTTAAGGGCTTGAAGGGAGGGGGAAGGGGGTCAACAGACACACTGGGAGCACACTAAAGTCCAAACTTCACTGCAGCCATCAGGCTTCACACACTGAGGACAGGCTTCCTTATTAAAGACATTTCACTGGCAACCTTTCAACCCTGAAAACTGTAAAAAAAAAAAAAAAAGAAATTAAATCGGTGGCTGGATGATACAACCATGCCCCCTCCCCACCCCTCTAATAAAAGCTGAGATCACATGCTTGTTAGAAATAGGTCACTGTAATCTTAATCAGCATGTAGACGTATTTTCAACTAGTTTAAACACAACTTGTAATAGATGTCCATCCACGAAACGCCCCACAGCCAAGCCAGTATTGTTCTACTTTGTGAAGCAGGAGTGCTCACCACTACTCCACCATGCTGCCTGCATCCCTTCAATACTTATAACACTTTGACAGTTCTGATTACAAAATGTAATTAAAACCTGTTAACATGGAATTGAAATACCTTTTTTTGTTTTTCTGTAACATTTTGAAGTCACTTTAAGTGGAACTTAATTCAATGCCATCCATATTGTAGCCTCTTTAGGGGTTTTAAAACGACACAAACTGACACAGTAGCCAAAATATTGTTTAAAAAAAACAACAACAACCCTTTATATAACAAATAAAATGAAACTGGATGTCATGAAAAAGCTTTCACAAACTGGTTGTCCCAGGCTTTCGGTGAGATACTGTCAGGCAAAAAAAAGAAGAAAGAAAAAGCTCTAATTGCTTTATAATGGTTTGTTTTAAGTAAACAAGAAAAACAAGCATAAATGACTATAAATGGTCACTTGCCTGATAAAGGGTACCATGTGAAGAAAAAAAAAAGTTACTTTGTGGCAGCACTGTAGTTCACCCAGCGTTACATCTGTTTTTATTACAATAAAGTAAACCTATGTCTATGGGATTTTCATGTCCCTTTTTTTTTCTTTTTTTTTTTATAAATGCACAGTCAGCAAATAAATCTGACTGACATTACGTTAGATTTTTGCTGAAGTCTGCAGAATTGTGGCATGAGCAGCACATTAATAGTTACTATTACGTTCTTTTTTTCTTTCACTCCATAAAGAAATAGGTTGAGATTTCCAAGACGCTTACTCAGTTTCTGCGCGTCAGATGAGAACATCTGTTCCACTCGTGGCTGCACTGTACATGTGATGCTGCTGCTGCCAGTAGACAGCAGTCATCTCAGCGTAGCATGCAGACTGGAAAGCAGCGGTTAAATAGCCAGTCTGGCACCTCTTACATCTCATGAAGGAACAAGGTATTTCTTGTTTGTATAATCTTCAGATTTCTGTCACTTGTTATGCGCAAGCATGCTTCTTGGCGGGGTGGAAAAACGTCAGAGTGACAATGAATGCAGTAAGGCCACAAGTACACGTTTTTCAAACCACATATAATGTGTTGACAAACGTGCTCCTGAAGGGCTACTGCACTGAGTGTTTTAGTTGGTTTAAGGCGCTTACTCAAGGTCTCGTGCATTAAAAAAAAAAAAACCCTGCTCATTTCAGTCTGGTTTGTTGAAGCAGGGCTTGACAACATTGTAAGATTTTGAATAACGTGTGTGCAATTTTCTCTTTTTAGAGTGATGAATTGGTTAGACTCTTGATCCGTAGCGAACATTTCCCTGGTTCCAGGATGTGAGTTTGTGATTTATTTATTTTTTAGCATCCACAGTCCAAAAACATGCTCTAAGTGAAAGTGTGTGTGTCTGTCTTTCTGTTTTTGCCCTATGATCGACTAGATAACTGAATAACATAGCGCCCTTCAAAGACTGCTAACCAGTAGAATCCATTGTCTCTTGATCGACACACATGAAAAAATTAAGAAATCATGTCATAATAAGCTTTAATGAAAGAAATAATTACCAAGAGATGTTGTGGTGGTGGTCATGGTGGGTTATTGCTATGCTTCTCGTGAGTCCTACCATCTATTTTAAAACCAATAATATTAAAACATCACCCCCCCCCCAAAAAAAAACAAAAACATAATAACACAATAATTTGAATTGATGAAGCTACTATAAAACTGCGCTCAGCAGCCACTGACTACCAATAAACAACACAAGGGCTCTGTGGGCACTGTTATGGACGCTCTGCTCGATAGGGCACAGAGAGTTGGTTGAACTGTTCCATTTTTTAAACTAAGTGTCGGTCTTTGTTCTTTTTTCCCTTATCACTTCTGTTTTTGTCACCCAGCTTTTCTCTGGTGGATTTGCCTTTTATTTATAATTTCAGTCTCTTGTCCACTCTCTCTCTCTCTCTCGCGCTCTCTGTCTCTCTCTTTCTCTCGCTCTCTATCTCTCTTTGTCTTTTCATGCACACATACACACACGTTGAATCCATGAGGTGAAGCCCTCGCAGCGGAATCCTTCTCTGTCACTGAGTTGTATTTATAACCCTATCTATCAGCCAGCCCCCAGAATATGTGACACTATTCTCTGGACCGAGACCACCAAACTGCCCCCCAGCCATACATTAAGGTAGAATAACTGTGTGTGTGTGTGTGTGTGTGTGTGTGTGTGTGTGTGTGTGTGTGTGTGTGTGTGTGTGTGTGTGTGTGTGTGTGTGTGTGTGTGTGTGTGTGTGTGTGTGTGTGTGTGTGTGTGTGTGTTTTAAGCAGACATAGGAGCTCCCCCTCATTACAGAAAACACACTGCAGCGGCTCCTGTCCTAGAGAGACGCTGAACGAGAGGCGGCAGAGAAGGAAGACGGAACAGTAAAAAAAAAAAAACAACAGTAAAGAATACAGAGATGGAGACCACAAGGGAGGCAGAGAGAAAACATAGGAGGGCGGATACAAAAGAGTGGGATTAGAGAGATATTGCAGTGGAAGTAGGAACCAGGAGGGTGCTCAAGCTTGTTGCGGGTCTCTGATGAGAACGGAGATCTATATCCCTTCCTGTCCAAGGTCATGGTTGTAACATGGGAGCAGAGCAATTCTCTTGGACGGACACACACACACACACACACACACACACACACACACACACACACACACACACGCTTCTTGAGGTATGGCTCTGCCGATAACTACAAGCAGCCATTATAGATTAAAGCAATTAAATCAGATGAGACCTTTGACCCAGCATTATACCGCAGTCAGGATCTTGTGTGAATCATAAGGTGTGTGTGTGTGTGTGTGTGTGTGTGTGTGTGTGTGTGTGTGTGTGTGTGTGTGTGTGTGTGTGTGTGTGTGTGTGTGTGTGTGTGTGTGTGTGTGTGTGTGTGTGTGTGTGTGTGTGTGTGTGTGTGTGTGTGTGTGTCGAGGGCAAGCTCTACATATGCTTGCCTCTGCACTAACTGCTCACCCGATGTTAACATTAATCGCAATACAGCAGCTTCCAGCAGCACCCCACCCCTCAAGGGATTCAATTCAATGAAAAACTACAAGTACAGTGTATTACCAAGTGCACAAGGGCAAGCATAGATTACCCGTAAACCTCAAATCTCTAACGTAACCCAAAGTTGAGTCACATTTTTTCTACATTTTTGTCATCGTTCCCCACCATTCCTGATTAATTCAGTTGAATATCCCTTTGCATGAGAATTCAAGCCAAATTCGGGTTTGGATCATTTATTTGCCTCCGTTAGTACACAGTAATCAAGATCCAGTTGCAGAGAAAGCAAGCACAAGGCTACGCTTCCTCTTTATTTATTTTTTTCCTCCAGATTTTAGGCAATAAATCTGGAGTGAGAGAGAGAGAGAGGGAAAACACAAAAATAGAAAGTTGTGGTAGTCTGCTTCTTTCCCCTGCGTGAGTCTGCACAAGGAGGTTGCAGTCAGTAGGAGAGGAAATGGGGAAAACAACAAAAAGAGAAACATATTGTTCCAGTGTTTGAGAACACACAGGTAGGCAGTTAAGCGGGGATGAGGACACAGTGCAACAAAAAAGGAACCAAGGGGAGACCCGCGAGCATCCACCACCCCACTGTTACATCAGTATGCCCTCGGGGGTCCAGACAGAGGGAGTGCTGGGCTCCCTCTGCTGGTACAATGAAACACATCCTGTCCTCCTCTTCTCATCACTTTTGACAACAGCAAAAAAAACCAACAAAAAAAACCTTCAAAACATTGCATTACTTCTTTTCACTCACAGCTTTTATAATAACCGCTTTTCCACTGCAACTCCCGATCTCCACTCGGGTAAAATTATTGCTCCAATTTAAAGTCATTTTGCAAAATGATGCAGAGGAGCCGAGTTCTGCCAGTCTGTCCTCACAACCCAGTTTCTCGTAAATGCCAAACAATTTTGGAGCAGATCAATAGGTCTGGTAGTAAACTCAGCTTGTTGACAGCTTAACACTACTTTCCTGCTAACACTATCAGCTCCATCAGAGGGACTGTATTCTTAATTGAGCCTTGAGAGCTGTATCTCTCCTTTTATAACAGCCTCGCATCTGCTACTAGACAGCCTCAGAGGGAGGATTTCCTGGAATAACACGGCCACTGAGATGCGTGGGTGGAGAATATGCACCCTTATAGGCAAACACAAGGTATATACACACACACATGCTGGCACGGCGACGCACAGTCCTTCTATTAGGCGTGCAGGCACAGCAGGGAAACTGGCAGGCCAAAAGGTAAAAGCAGAGCGGTTGACAAAAATGGCTTTATTAGATTATTGTGCCATTGGATCACACGCACACACACACACACACACACACACACACACACACACACACACACACACACACACACACACACACATACACACACACACACACACACACACACACACACACACACACACACACACACACTGGATGTATAGACAGAAATCATAGATAACAGTTACAAACAGCAGGAAGTGATGAGATATTGAATATTGAAAGAGCAAACGTGACACGGATTGCCCCACGGTGCAACACTGCCCGGCACCTGGCTTACAAAGTGTTTGTAATGGAGGCCTCTCTGACTTGTCAGTCACCTCAAAGATTGAAAAGAAACAAGCTGAACATGATCCGTACACACACACAGAAACAATCCCAGCAACTGGCATGCCCTCTCCGTGGTTATCTAAATCAACAGGAGTTTCCTTTGACTTCCAGTTGGTTTCATCACTCATGCTCTTTTTAATGAATATTTTAGCACAGTGTTAGTGTCTCCCTCACGTGCATTGTCTTTTGCTGTTAGAACCCTCCTCCTCCTCCTCCTCCTCTCTCTGACTATCTATCCTCCAGAGCCTTTGTTCTGCATGAACTCCTGCAGGCGCTGACATACATTCAGCAGGATGCATGTACACACACTGCTTATACCATTAAGTCAGCGGGAGACAAGAGGTCCATTTAAATCTTGGTAGGGCCCAGTCTGTGAATCACCTGCATGTTTAAGTCATCCAGGGTAAGCCGGCAAGTTAAGGTGTGTATGTGCGTGTCAGTTATTGAGAGAAGGCAGGAAATATCAATGGAAGTCAAGTCATAGAGATGAAAAGGCTTTACTGAGCTTCAAGACAAGACTGACTGGAGCTTTTCGAAGAACTCTGAATTAAATGATTCACATAAAGACAATCCTGTATCGTGGAGTGCAAACAAGCAAAGCAATAGCACAGACTTCCAGATTGGCCCAAATCACCTCCAAACTGTCCCCGAACCCAATTATTGTGAACAGAACTTGTGGACATGCGGTTCTGCACTTCTCTCCATTTATGTGTGAGTTCAACATCCCATTAAACAAGCCAGCTCCAATGTGTCAGCCCACCAAGCAGTCAGAAGTAGTTAGTAAGTAAATGCATTGGCTAATTTCAGGCTGAGCATCGATGTTAATACAATAACCGAGAGAGCCTCAGCAGCAGCGTGTGACAAATCTAATGTAATTGCTGCTGCTCATTTGCAGACTGAAGCAATAGACTTCAGTCGCAGCGCGCAGAGAAAAAGAACAGCATTTATCAGTGTGTAATAATGAAGATATCAATGATTAAGAAGGATTTTTGGCAGCGATGCCAATGTTGTTTTGCCATAATTATTATAAGTTGGGCTACTTTAAGAGCCTTGATGTCACAAAGTGAATGGTCGACCTCAGCCTCCTCTGGCTCCCAGCATGGCACGGCCGCCCGCGTGGGTATATGTCATACAAATTTAATGTCAGTGTGCTCAGAAAAGGAAAAAAAAAAAAAGAAAAAAAACGTGACGAACGCATTTATTTATTTATTTATTTTGCCATCTCTCACTGCCACTTTCCGCTTTTTCTTTATACATGATTCATAACCAAGCCGAGCACTTAACGGGAGTCTCCGCCGCTGCGTCGCGCTGCGCCCTCGCGCGCTCTCCTTCTCCCCAAATCCGCCAGCGCGACGCACGACCAAGTCATCCAACTCCGCTCACAGGTTCACACACACACACACACACGCGCGCCCGCCAGGACACCCACCTTCATTCTCCGGGTAATTCCGTAAGGCTCGGCACGGCGACAACTCGTGAAAAAGCAGCAGGACGGACAGGAGGAACGGGGATGGATAGATCCACAGGACGCGCGGTGGTGGTGCCATTTTTCAGGCTGCGCTGCGCCCTCGCTGCATCCCTGTCGGCCGTGTCGAGTTGGTGAGCGCAGCCTTGCGATTGAGGAGGGAGAGAGAGCAGAGGGAAGGAGAGGAGAGGAGAGGAGAGAGGGGGAGAGAGAGAGAGAGAGAGAGGAGGGGACGCTGGGAAGGAGGGTCCACAGTCAGCCAAGTTCTGTCAATCAGCCGCCTGGCTTTGGGCTGATGTGCACAGTCCAGGTTACTCTGCCTGCAAATTAACATCTGATTGAGTGATTTAGTCCCATGTTGACTTTTCTCATTTTAATAATTCGTTTTTCAAAGATCTGAAACAACTGCGAGAGCTGAAGCCCACATTTCTTCTCTTCAGCTCAACGCTTGTTAACAACAGAACCATTTTTTTTTGTCAGCGACTCAAGCCTCTAAAAATGTGTAATCTCATTTTAAGGCTATGGTAGAAAAATGTTTCAAATATGCTATAAATACCCCCCAAAACCAATCCTCTTATGGGATTAGATCGGCCTGTATAATTGTAACTTTGAGAATCCTACTCATTTTAAAGAATATGTATTGTCACCTCCATTTGTAACTTATTCAATCATAGTTCCAGGTTCATCAGTTCATCCACCTTCACCAGTGGCAATTATGGAAAAGCTGGAAACCTAAAAAAAGAAATAGAAAAAGTACAAGAATGAATAAATAAAACAATGAAGAAATGTATCAATGACCTCCATCCAAGGATACATATCCAACGGGGTAAATGCACAGGAAACTCAATTATATTGTGCCAAGATTTGTATTCTTTTTTTAACTCAAACCAGAATATCTTACTGAGAAAGTCATTCTATAAAGTGAAAAAAAATATTCCCCAGACCCAAAAACACATGTCCTTTCTGGGTCAAACCAAAACAAATCCAGCTATCTCATTAGGATCCACGTGTTGAGATCCAGTCTGTGTAACACCAGAATAAACACCCCCATCTTGCTGCAGATAATGTCGTCCATTATTGGGATAAGTGACATGGACACATGGCAATTACTGTATCAGCTCTGACGGGCATCTCTCCATCTCTGTGTCTGTACAGTTGTTGGTTTATGGCTCCTACATTAACGCCAGCCAATGACACTGACATACACATCAAGTTTCAATGAGACAATTTTCAGAGATTTATTCCGCCTATATTACACATATGTGATATGTATGGGCTGAGGTTATGCACTGTGTCCATTGACTGCAGCTGTATATATCCCCAGCAGGCTGTCTTTAAACATGAATAAATAATGTGCACAACTTGCCACATGAAATGTGCGAGAAAGAGGCGGGAGTGTGCAAGGTCAACCCTTCAATCTTGCACGTCTTTAACAGCCCACTGATGGAGTTTGTGCAACGCAACCACAGTTTCAGGAGGCGAGTTTAACTCTGGGGAATGTCTGAAATACTGAATACTGAACAGTGATACTGCATAACACTGGAACTTCTGACAGAAAAATGATTATACATATAATCAGAAAGGTACATTTAATTGTCAGCTTTAAATTTAATTTATCCCAATGTATTGAATTGTTATAATTCAGATGTTTATTTTCTTGATTATGGATTTATTTCCATGTAACCATTGGTTAGAAAGCAAATTACCTTATCTCCATTGTTTTTTTTTAAGTTCATTTAAGTCTGACATTTGGCTCTTGCACAAGCATGTATTTATATACTAAATTGGGTACAAGTCAAGTCACATTTCCTATCTGATGTGCATCCCTCTTGTTGTGAATACCTGATGAAAAAAATGAAAGAATGGGTGAAGAGATCCCACGGGTCGCTTGATGCTCTGGGTTTTTCACCCCCACAAAGTCACCAGCCAAGTGCAATGTAACAACGCTGTGATTTATGTAAAGATCGTGACCGCAATTATATTTGCCACGAGTAACGTTCTTCTATCACGCTCCTGTCCCAAATGAGGCTCCTGACACAGCAATAAAACTGTCAAACATACCCTGATTTATACTGAAATTCGGTTTTACCCCCTTCTGGCGATGTGTAGCTATAGAACTGTGTTACGGCTTTTGTGTGTGCGTGTGTGTGTTGTTTTTTTTCTTTCTTGTCTGTGTGTGAAGCCGCCACCTCCACACATTTGTTAAAGGCTCCAATTATGATGATGATTTGTTCACTGCAATGGCTTCACTTGGATGACCTAATTTCCTCATCGAGTGTGGAGGGAAGGGGAGAAAAAAAATACTACAAATTTTTGCCCTTCTCCGACATCAGCTCACTCCTTCTTCCTTCTTTTTCTCCCGCTTCTTCTCCTACTTCTTCTGCTGCCATGACTCTGCATTCATCCGTGCACTGACAAAACGTTGTTGTCATGCAGTCCGGCAGCGACAGAGTGACATGGCCCCTTAAACCCCTGTCAGCCCTCCACCACAGCACACGCACACATACGCATGGTCATGCATGCATCCGAACACACACGTCCTGTGTGCCTTGTGAAGAGCGCCGGTTTTGCATAATGACAGTTCAAGGCTCGACACATGCATGCGAAGACACACAGTGACAATCTGCTGACAGAACTGAGTGGCAGTAGCCGAACCAACACTCGAAATGTTTTGCGTGTTTCCTTACGCTTTTATGCTCATATCTCCAACGGTATCTGTCTGTCCCTTTCTGTGGCGTTTGCTTTCCTCATTGAAACTTACGCATGTAGTTCCACATACAAGAACTGATTTATTTCCCTTTAATTCACTTTGACAGGATTTATTCCTTTCTTCATTTCCTCTCCTCTGTTGACCTTTAGATCCACACCCCTCACCCCACCAAGCCTCGCGGGGTCATTCATTCACAAGTGGGTCACTGACAACTTTCTTTTTTTTTTGTTACATCCTTTAAGAAAACACCTTGAATATCTGTATAGTCACAGCTTCTCTCCTAGAGAGTAGAGGACAAACGTGGATAACCACTACAAGCGGCGCAGCAGGAGTGTGTGCAAGTGTGTGGTGCATGCTTGTGCCATTGGAGGCGATCACTTGTTTCACAAGGGGCAGAGGTGATGACAGGGTCGTCTGCCTTGCCAGGAACTCCCCCCTCAGCCACCACTCTCTATATACACACACACCCTTAGCTCTATTCAGAGCCACTCACTCATGTGGTAATGTCTCTATTGTGACAGCCTGAACGCTTTATGGGCAACAGCTTGGTGCTGGCATTTGGGGCAGAAGTGTGTGTGTGTGTGTGTGTGTGTGTGTGTGTGTGTGTGTGTGTGTGTGTGTGTGTGTGTGTGTGTGTGTGTGTGTGTGTGTGTGTGTGTGTGTGTGTGTGTGTGTGTGTGTGTGTGTGTGTGTGTGTCATCCACTGTGGAATCTGCTCATTGAAGAAGCATTGAACAACTTTTTTTGCTCCTGACTGGTAGCAGACTAGCAGAGAATGGCCGGGCCAGGGGAAGGGAAGGCAGAGCTTCAGGTACTGAGATTAAAGGACAAAACCACACACACACACACACACACACACCAACGCACACACATCATTCCACTTCGCTCTTCTCTCACTTTCCTACCGCCACCGTCTCAGTTAAGCAGGCAGAGCGATTCGTCATGTCAGAGAGCCCTGGTGCTGCCATACAACAAAAGGTGAAAGGGAGTGTGGGAAAGGGCTGGTGCACAAAGCCCTCCCTGCCCCTGTCTGTCTCCCTGTCTCAGATGCATGCATACGCGAGCGGAGAGCCCATTCCAGCAGCCCCCCCAGCCTGTGACATCCAAGTCCTCTAACTGCAAAAACACAAGCAAACTTCCTACACCTAGATGTATGTGTTCCTTTTGTCAAGCTTTCTTGTTCAATTTGGGGGTGAAATCTACTCTGACATGGACATTAATGCCAACACTGTAATTTCAGGGCTGGCCATCAATTCTCAACATATACATTTTTAATTGCACCCCCACACACACACACCCCCAAAAAACAAACAAAAAAAACAAAACATGAGCATTAGGTCTCTGTAGCAGAAAAACCCCTTTAACTCAGTCCAGACAGCCATTCACAGAGATAGAGGGAGGAAGAGTCTGAGGGAGGAAGAGATAAAAACAGCTATTCAGGGAGGAAAATCTGCTGGTGTCTGCCAGCTCTGCCCACAAAAAAGGGGGCAGGAAAGAGAAGGAGGATCTCCTCGAGACTGACGCCAGCTATGTAGACAGAGAGGCAAATAAACAGACAGACAGACAGACAGACAGAAAGAAAGGCTGAGCGGAGGACATTCACACTTTTCCAAGTGTCCTCTCATTTAGGCCCTATTTGTTCACCTGATTTTCTCTGGTTGCTGGAGACCCAATCATTGGGGATGGACGCACACACACAACCACACACACACACACGTGCACACACACACGAGTGCATGCATGCACAAGCACACACATAGAGTAAACGCTGACTCGCGAGCAAAGTGAGTATTGTCTGGCATACACCAGAGCCCGTAGACAGGGTGTTTACGGGCAGTCTGCCGAGGAGGAGCAGTCAGTGTCTTACCATCTCAGTTGGGTCCTTCTCAAACAGAGAAATGATTTAACAATCAATGAAAACTGACCTTGCCTTCCTGTATCACATTCCCGCTGGAGCTGACCGACGAGCCAATGATGAGAAAACATGCAGGTTCGCCAGCGGAGACAAACAACAATTTGAATAACATTTTGAAACAGAAAGAGGTTGAATATGAGAATATCATTATGTTCCTCACAACATTATCTTTTTCTTTTTTCTTTTTTCTTTTTTAACTGATGGGAGCAAGTGGTTCATGTTATTAGGTTCAGTCAATCTCACATCACATCAAAGGCATTAAAGGAGAGAGGAATGGATGGGTAAGAGGAAGGATGGAGTCATCATGTTGGATTGGAGCCTGCCCAAACAGTGACAGCCTGTTGGCACAGAAAGGACGAAGAGATGCCCAACTCAGAGCTCTGTCATTGCTTTGCTTTCTTAATGCCTTATATCGATAGAAAAGCTTACATTAAGCAGTCTATGAAAAGGGATTTAGTCTTGAATGTCATACATATGGATCACGTGAACCCGCAGTCATCAGGTTTTTGCTCCTGTCAGTGTAAACATGGGCGTCAGTATCCTTGATAGCATCAGTATTTTTAAGTGCGCCTGTTTGTTTTGCATCAAACCTTTCTCGTGGTATTGACCAGGATATGCAGGCTACAGTACTCTTATCTCGGTTTCTGATCTATCCTCAGCCCGAGCCGTTAGCAAAATAAGAACTACAGTAGTGTGTCATGTCACAATACATAACATGCTGGACTGGATCATTTCTGTACAAAATTTCAACCCGATGTCTGTTTATTCTCACAAACAGATCTATTGTGTTCATCCTTAATTGTGATAAGTTGCTACTATTGGCACAGAAATGTCTGATGACACAGATGGGCAGCGATGCATCAGAAGCTTGATTCAGAACAGTATTGCTTATAAACTACTCTGATATGCTTAAGCAGAACAAAGCCATAAATATTAATAATTGTATTTCTCACTTTGACTATCATTCCATATTTATACTTAACAGTACTGACAAAACAATTTTTTTTCTGAGATTCAGACATAGAACATGCCAAATTACAGAGGCAAAGATAATATATATTTCTAATATTATATATATATATATATATAAATATTTTTAATTATGTTGCTTGATGTTAAAAGCCTTATTTAATTTTCAGTTTTTAGCTGCTTTTGCTTTCTGACAATCTGAAATCAGGAGCATCTTCACATTATTTGAACACCTGCTGTAAACCCTGAGCCGTCATCCTCAGGTCCCTGACCTCGCTGCATGATAAGCAAATGCCCCAGACAGCGTCTTCCATCTTGAGGGACCCTACATGGGGATTTCAAATGGCTAACCCAGAGGAAGGCAATCTTACTGGCGCTGCTTGTCTATAAAACACTGTACTATTGGATCCCTCTTTCATTTTCATCGGAGAGCAATCTGCAAACCTGCTGGCGCAGTACTGTAATATTTCTTCACTATTGATTATGAGCGTTTACTATAATATGTGTCCTGTTGTGTGTGCTTTTTCCCCACTACGTCTGCATATTTGTTACTTCTGTTTGAATTAAACCAAACTACAATGGGAATTACACTTGCAGGAAAAACACTGGCAGAGCAAATGTCAATAAAATCACCTCCGTACTTCTCTGAATTTAAGTGAGCTGGTAAATCAACCAGCAGACAAAGACCCTGAAATTAACTCTCCTGAATGAAATAAAGGGAATGCTTTTTCAATCTTATCACTTACACCTGTGCTCCCCTTGCTATATAAACTTTGTAAAACATGTACTGAATCTTTTTCTATCCACCCATCTTCCATCCTCCTTTTATACAATTGAAATGTTTCACAGGATGCTGGAGCTGATCCCAGCTGAGTCGGGGGAAAGCCATTGATCGTAACCAAAATATCACGATACAGTCTTTTACACTTGTAGTTATACATACATGTTGTTCATGTACGTACATACACATACAGTACAGTATGAATCTGTATCACACTGAAAACCAACAACAAAAACAAGTAATACAAATGTAAAATCACACAAAAACACAGAATCATAGAAAGTGCAAAATCTGTGATGATGATGATGATGACGACAACGATGAGTAACAAGATAATCTTTGAGCAAATTACATATAAAACCGTAAATTCTAAAACTTCTCATGAAACCATTGACATTTTATTCGTAATAAGCAGCAAAAGTGGAAGCGACACAAAACGACAAAACTCCTGAGACGACCTAATTCAATGAAGTGATGTGCAGGTGCTGAGAGAGTCTGAGAATGTGAGTCTTACAAACCGTACAATGAGCGCCAAGCAGCTGAAAGCTGTGGGGTAACCTTTCAGATCACAAAATATTTTATATTACGTGAAATAGAAGACATTTTTAAATATAAATGGGCCATTTTTTAAGGAGGTTCCTGCCTTTTTCTTTTTCTTTTCTTTTTTTCTCTCCATTAGACACAGTCAGAGTTATGCACACAGCGCAGATTCGCATGTTGGTGTGATTTGTCACCATCTCGCTTGGCATTGGGAGGCTAGCACTAATGGACAGACACTCTTGGTGCGCTAAACAAATTAGGTCCATTACGAAGAAGCAGACAGCAAGGGTGAGACAGACACCTATGTAGAGAGACGCAAGAAAAGAGATTCAAGATCGGGGATATAGCAATAGATAGGTGTAGTGCAACATAAAAAAGGAAGGATGAGAAGAGAAGAGATGCATGCACACTATGAATATGCAAAAAAGCTGTCTGATCAAACAGAAATTTGTGAAACTCTATGTGTGAACCCAGGCTAGACATCTAAGCGCTTCAAGGCCTCGTGAGAGTGGCCAAATGTGCATTATCGTCCATCTATCACTCACTCATTACTCATTCACTTACTTACACTCAGACACACACACACACACATACACACACACACACACACATTCACAAAGCACATACATGAATGCTGATATGCTCTAATACGTGCACTTAACACCAGACTGGATGCGAGTGAGACACATTTATCTCTATACGGCTGTGTGAAAAAGACTCTGAGTGCATCTGCGAACGTGTATACGTGTGTCGAAGTGAATGTGAGCCGCCAGGTTTCAGGTCAAAGCAATTATTTGTGAAACAATTGGTCCATAATCTGATTGACAAGGAGACTTTCTCCTGTTTTCCATCTTATCCTCTCTTGCTCCTCGTTCATCATCCATTGCCCTTGTTTCTATCTGTCCGTTCCTCCCCCTGTATCGGTTCCTCTGTTCCCCTCGCTCACGCCTGCCACTTCTTTTACTTTATAACTCTTGTGTTTGTCGGCCCCTCCTCTTGCTCTGCTGTTCTTTCCTTGGTATGTCCTGTCTCACTCTTGATGATATAAACACATCACCCTGTCTGCACCATGATCGCATTACCTGTGGCAGCACAGCTCATAACCGTCGCACCTCTGCCATCTGGAAGTGTGTGTAGGTGTGTGTATGACTGTGTGGGTATTTCTAATGGTCTGAGGACCTAGATTTGTTCACACAGTCATCAACGTCCCATTATCGTGACGCGCCATGCATTATGGGGACAGAGAGCAAGTCCACATATTGTAAAGACATTAAGATCTGAGTTGAAGACTTCCTTCATGGTTTTTATAATGAAAGGTGAAGACGAATGTTCGGGAAAAGGGCAAGGATTACGTTTAGGTGAGTAGTAATTAGGCTAAAGGTTGGAGTGAGTCTGTGGGAAATGACGGCAAGCAATGTTTGCTGAAGTCACAGAGCCGAGTGCATGCGTGTACGTGTGTACGAGCTCATCAGTGCAAACACTTTTCCCTTGAATAATCAAAGTGAATGAAAACAGAAGCACAACGATGTTTGCCGCAGTTGTGGCCTTGAATGTTTTCTCTGGCATCACTATGATCACAGAGTTTTATGAAGTCCGAGGTTGATGCTTTTCAGAGCAAACAATCTGAATAAGTAGAAAAATATCACCGAACCCATCCAGGGAAAATACACTTTGAGTCACAGCTTAATGAGTTTTGGTAAATGCAGCTGTATATAGTTTGCATACAACTCGGACGTCCACATGTCATCTTTGTTTTATTTTTACACTTAATTCATGGAAAGTCGTTACTGTTTTCCATTTAGAAAATGTTCAAATGCATTAAAAGTGCTCGATTCATTTATTTTGCGAGAAGAAGGTTATTGAAAGGACCGTATGCCACAGAGCAAACACATCCATTACCTGCCTGCTCTTAGTCATGCTGTGGATGACATTACCCAGTCCATCACCTTGCTCCAGGTTGACGCATTGCAATATCGATTTGATGTCTTTCCAAAAGATGTCGTGACAAGTGTTGAATGGATTTTCTTTTAGAAATTACATATTCTGCATTAATAGATCTAAAGGCAGCACATGCCACTGTGACAGAACAAGACTATGGGTAATGATGCTGAAACAACCTCTGCAGAATGAGGCAGTTGAAAAGGCAGTGTCGTATCGTAACTTTAGACAGCGAGTCAAATTTAAAGTAGCAGATACTGAGACATCCAAACTTACTGCCTTCGCCTGCTTTTCCCAGAATGCAACTTGTGTTACGCTGGGCCGTATCTTGCATCCTCATCAGCGTTATTTTCCCAGACTTCTTTTATGTGTTTTACATCCTGAAGAGTCATCATCAGTATAACCAAAGCCAATCTTCATATAGTAAATTGGTGAAGTGCTTCTTTAAGAGAACTGCCTCAAAGGAAAAACATCAACAGAGTGAACTTTATCGATCTTATGCCAAAACAGTTCTCCCAAACAACTTTCTAAAAATCACTCCTAAGAGCTTTCCAAAGTAGCCTTGGTCCTTTCTTGTTTTTCTAGGCAAAACTTTGATTGAATACCAACAAGAAATGACATAGAAGTCAGGGTAAGTTGAGTGTCTAATTAATCCTGCAAACTATTTTATCCTAATCCAAATTGTTTCCTTACATGTCGCCTAATAAGCCACATGGCAGCAAAGTGAGAGGATAACCAACAATGCACCACACACACGTACTTTGGCATAGAGGATAATAAAAGACAAAACACTTTCGCAGAGTTTCCTTCGACATTATTGTCGCGATTTAATGATATGCCATAGGCCTCATTTAAACTCTTTGCAGCTGCTTGGGATCTATACGGCCATGTCACTCAGCAATCAATATCTCTTACACACACTCACTCACACCCACGTACACATACCCTGGGAGGAATTTCTCTTATCGGGAAACATCAGATCAAGCAGATACACTTGAATGGGTATTGGGGCCAGATTGACTCTCAGTGAGGGGGACTCTGGATCAATGTTTTTGCTCGCAAGCCAAACTCGTCCTGTTGTGTATGTGTGTGTGTGTGTGTGTGTGTCTGTGTGTGTGTGTGTGTGTGTGTGTGTGTGTGTGTGTGTGTGTGTGTGTGTTCAGGGACTGTTTGCCTGCTCAACCAGCTGTCTACTTATTCACAGCATGTTAATATTAAGACGACGGTGGTGAGGATCAGAGGGCCGAACAGCGACTCCAGAAGAGGCCGAGTACATCCATGGACTCGGCTCACAAGAGAGGCCCCTAGCCGAGCTCCCCCGCTGATTTCAGGAGACAAAGACAAGTGCCTGTGTTTCCAAACATAGGCCCCTCTCACCACCCAGAGGTCAGGAACTTAGAATAATCTAGCTCGAGCAGGAGGGACCCGCTTTATCACGCACGCACGCATGCACGCACACACACAGACATATTTAGGGATTAAAGCTTTGATTTGACCCTGCTTAACTCAACAGAGGGACAAATAGTGGCGTGGCACAGGAGAGGCAGGGCCGCAGGAAGAAAGTTTTGAAGGATTGGGGGTCTGTGTGCGTTAGAAATGCGAAAAATGTGAAGAAAAAAAGGCAGTCATGGGACAGTGACGGACAGAAAACCTGCACGTGTTTGTGGAAAGATAGGAAGAAGTAACGGGACGAGGTAGGGACTGAATGATCAAAGCAGACAAATAATCAGAGGATGAAGAGAGAAGGAGACCTTGCTGCAGTGACTTATGAATGAGGTTTGGTGGTCTAAAAGGGAATTGTGCTCTTTGATCTTTCACTAATAATGTCTCTCATCTAAAGTGGCTCTGCTGAAGGGAGACAAATGTCTGTCGACCAGGTACTGAAATCAATCAGTTCATCGACTGTCTGCAAGAAAACTTGAAATCATTATTTAGTGCAGTTTCGTGGTCGTCACCTATATTTAAACACAATATTGTCTGTTAGGGGAAGTCTAAATTATTCAAGGGCCGGTCAACTGACATTTGACTTTTTTGGCCTCACGCTGTGCGGTATTGTGATGAAATGCAGAATATTATGTCAGCTATAGCCTCAGGGCTGCAGTGGTTGTATTTTTGCTGCTCTGGACGGGTGAGCTAAATTTGGATGACTCTCTCAGAGGCTGTCATTGAGCTCTGGCAGGCTCACTGACTGCAGGGAAAGTACGCCATCTAGTGCATCTGTATGAACGTCTACATGGAGGGTGAAAAGACACTCAACCACAGACTCAGTGTGTGCGCTTCAGTCATCAAGAATGAAGAGAATCTTCTTGTTCGATTACAGCACGGTGTGTCCTTAACTATGAACTATATATAGAATAATGCTTGATGCTCTTAGGAGATGATTGCACACCAGTCTCTCATAGATTGTATTCATTCATATTGGCTTCGGACTTTGAATCTGGGTCAGACCTTTCTTTGTGGGGCTTGCGTCTTCTCGTTATCCAGGTACCTTCGGTTCAGTGTGAGTGTCATGACTGCCTTTAAATGTATGAGTGTGTTGTTGTCTGTGTCTCTGTGTCTTCCCAGTGATGGACTGCTGTGTACCAGGGTGGATCCTGCCTTCACCTTTAGGAATGGCCCCTGCATCCTGTGACGCTTAATTGGATAAGGCAGCATAGAATATGAATGAATGGTCTTATATCAGGTCAAAAATGTTCCTTTCAGATTCGTCAAGTAGGCGTTGCATACATAATGCCACTTCTTTAAAAAGCTACTTCTGATATTGTTAGGAGTAAAGAGGATGGTTAAAAACTGAGGGAAGCTGTAAAAAGAACATGTAAATATATGTTGAACAATATCATTTTCAAAATGGTTCACCAAAAAGAACATAAAGACACGAAAACCTTGGATATAAGCTTTAAGATACTCCAGCAGCAGGTGTACATAAAGTCTCTGTTGCTATTTCAACCTGTTAGTGCAAAATTTACTGTTTACTGTTGTTTTTGTATTAACGACACCCATAAACTGACCAGTAGGCTTCTCTCCCCGAAGCACTGTAATATCCCTCGGCCATATAGTGGTTTCTGCAGGCATAGTAAAACCGCAACAACAATAAAAGTGTTACAATACATTTAGAAAGTGGGATCTCAGAAGAGGGGGAAAAAAATCACATAGCAAGCTCAAAACAAAAAGTATTAATACACGTTTGCTCTCAAGTAGCATCAGTCTTCCAAGTTTATATATTGGTTGATGTCCAAACACAGATTTAGAGCAGCAAACAATCACTTTTATAAATTAGTTCTATAAGACCTTTTGCAAAACAACGTGCGAGTGTGATCCCCATTAACAAACCCAGTAACTCCTCCCCTGCAACACCGCCACTACTAATGGGCCCATTTTACCAAATCTACAGAGAGGAGTGGACAATTTGCTGTCTATAATAGCACAGGCCAAAAGAGACAAGTTACTGAAGCGGTGAAAACCCACTCCATCTGAAATGATCGTGGTGGATCAGCTGTGGCATTGCACGTCTCCCAACCGTGAAGCAGTGCGGGCTGAGGGCTGCTATAATTAAAAGGCGTATTGATTAGACTTCGCGCCCCTGCGTCCCTTGGAGTGTGAGCCGGAGGGGCAGGGCGGGTCAGTCACACTCACAGACATTCAAATCACCTCAGAGCCACAAGAGCAATGTCTATGCTAATGTCTATGGTAATATGGGCCCTAGTTTAGGTCGATTATTGACGCTCTCTCTAAATGGGCGGTTGATCCTCAATTGAAGCTTTATTTGAAAGGGTCAATAGTGGTGAGATTGATACCGGGGCATGAGGTCAGATTCATTTCTGCTCCACCAGTTTCAGCAAATGAATTGGAAATTACTTTGTTAATTGAAATATTAATTGGAAAGTAAATGACATTTTTCAACTCCAAGTGGGATTTCTGGTCATCTCTTGGTATTGACCAGAGATGTACAATATTCATGTATAGAGACCCCGGGGGGATAGGTCAGATACCCTCGTTTGATGAGCATCAACCTCTCTCTGGTTTCATTTAGAGACAAGCATCATGTGTATTGACTTGCATTTTAAACTTTGTGAGCATCAGAAAACCCACATTTTTGGGTAGAACTTGCAACATTCAGCATGTTTTTAAGACTGAGAATAAGTATTTCGG
Source organism: Blennius ocellaris (assembly GCF_963422515.1). NCBI lineage: Eukaryota > Metazoa > Chordata > Actinopteri > Blenniiformes > Blenniidae > Blennius > Blennius ocellaris. The sequence continues at coordinate 19,220,293 of NC_137659.1, forward strand.
GCTGGAGTAAGCGATGGTGTTAGATATTCTGTTATGACAGTCAAGGTGAGGTCAAAGGGCTCACGCAAGTGTGCAGAAAATGAGTCTGTGCATGCGTGCGTGTGCAAAGAGAATTCAGAGACAGAAATAAAATGAAAAGAGCACGCCACACTATAAGTCTGGCTGTAGATATTTGGGCGAGGGAAAAACTATGGTTGATGGTTGTTGGACTTCTGTTGGGTGTCGACGCTGAGGGCGAAGCAGAGCATCGCGCAATCAGTCTCAGAAAGGTCGGCGTATTGATCAGCTTGTATGGCTCCTTCGTTACATATCAAAAACATCTTTGCTCTTCCCAACAATTCTCCAGCTGTAAGAATGACCTGGAGTGCTGTGCTCTTTACGGCAATTCATCCTCAGGCGGCCATGCTGCTCGTCTCACTGAGGCACAATCATCCCTCAGATTCTATCCCAGAAATACCATATATCTTTTTGTTACAACACACCTAGCCTCAATGGAAGTTTTTTTCTTTCTTCCTGAAAGGCGCCTGAGATGAACTTAAATGATCCGGCTGATTTTAACAATTTCATCATATATATATATACTGCCATAATCAACAGGCACAGAAGAGAGTGCACAGAGGACCCTGCCATGATTGTAGGGTGTGTGTGACTCATGCATGAGTAGGTGTGAATGCATTCAGTGTGATAGGAAAGTAGTGCTGTTTGGTTTTATTATTCTTCCCACGCGCTACATGCATGGTGGTTAGGTGGGCTGCTGTAAAACGACTTTTAATGAACCTTCGCAGGGTGTGTGCCTGTATGTAAATATATGCTTCAACACGCCCTTGTGTTCAAGTGTAAAAGCTTGGCAATGTGCTTCTCATTCCAATTTGTGGTCGAAATCGGATGATGATATGAGAGTCGGTATTGATTGTAATTTCCTGTAAGGCTACGTTCCACTCTCTTGCTTTATCAGGAGACTAATTCCTATCAGCTATGCTGCCAGCCGACAACAGCCCTGGCTGCTGCCCAGGACAACAACTAATGAATAAGAGAGGAATGAATAATCCAGTGAGGCATTTCTCCTCTGGCAAACAGGTTGCCACAGGGATGATAATGATAAGTCTGGGATACTGTGTGTGCAGAAATGTGTATGTGTGTATAAGGGATGATGCAGTTGGTCAAAGTGGAGTCGATATGTTTGTGTTTTCAGGTGTATGTATGTCCACAAGTTTTCAAGACTTTGTACATGTAGCATGTTCTCCAGTGTGTATATGTATATCTGCCTGCTTTGTGTTCTTGGTAAAGACACACATTCAAGTTTTCATTGATTTTAATGATTGGACATTTGGGACGACAGCCGTTTGCGTGTCTTGGGATTTGCTACCATTGAGCGAAGTAGCCCAGGGCAGGAAGCCAACGTTTGCTTTCCACCCTGGCAGCTGGTGGACAGCCAATCAGGTGTTTGTTTTAGCTTTCATTATAGAGCTGGTATATAACAATGGCTGAAATCCATGCAGTGACCAGATAAGTACTGAAGGTTGATAATCTCCTCTGTCTTCTTCTCTGATTCACACATTTTCACTTTTATTTAAGTCACCTCACTCCACAACACAGTTAAATGACATTTAATATGACAATGCTAAGACAATATATAGCCATTTATACCTGATAGCAATATATATGAAAAAAAACAAATGGTCAAACAACTAACTCAGGGAAGATTTGTTGGGCGAGCAACCAGAAATCATGTCCAAATTTGGTGTGTGTGTGTGTGTGTGTGTGTGTGTGTGTGCGTGCGTGCGTGCGTGCGTGCGTGCGTGTGTGTGTGTGAAAGCAAAGAAAGAGAGATACGATAAACTCCCTATCTGTCATAACGTTTTGATAACTTCGTTTGACGGAGATCTTTGAGCTAGAAATGCAAATGTGACATAAATGGATCAAATTTACAATAATAAAGATATACTGAAGGCCATTAAACAAAGTTGAAATGCTGGGGTCTGTCACATGTGTGCGTGCAACTGTCATTAACAAGTAGAAACAACTTGTGGTTTGTTGTAGAGGAAAGTGACAAATTGGTGTGTGTATCTCTGGGTCTTCAACACGTTGCTTGTGGTAATTCGACTGTTTCTCACCGTCTGGTGTGTGAAATGGAAAGTTAATTTAACTGGTAGAAACATCCTTTGCAATTACCATAAGAAAGACTATAGACCAGCTCAAGTCTGGATTGACCATGTTGGTTTATTATATGAACAAGTGCATTCAGTTTCCATTAATAATTTCCTTTGAAGGATATATTCTGTTAGTTTTCTGAACTGACTGGGGTGGGGGAGATTTCCGCCCGATGTCGAAGTCATTGTTTCCCCTCCCCTCTGCGCCGCCACAGTGACTACCTTCCATGTGGTCAGTGGAGGGGGTTGTGGTGGAGGGGGATGTGCAACGACTTTCGGTATAAATGTAAAGGCTCAGAAAGGCTCATTTAAAAGCCATGAAGGTACATGCTCTACCTGCAGCCTGAGCAAACTATTCATTTGAATTGGTTTTCCAATACTGACTCAAGCAAGCGGTGGAGGTTTTTACTCCACGTGGAGCATACTGTTGGTGCTGAAAGACAGAAGATCTGTGAGGAAGAAGATGCAGTTCAACCTGTTTTTTTTCACTCTTCTCTGCTGTGCCTCATGGATGAGCTTTTCCCAAGCAAGTGAGTTCTGGACAAAAAAAATTAAAATTCTGAAATTTTCTGATTGTATGTTCTGAGTGAAATAAAAGAAGATTTTAACCTTAACTTTTCTATGTACGACCCTTTTTAGCTCATGGACATCCGGCAGACTGTTGCCGTATGTGGACCAAAACCAGACCCCCAATCCAAAATATTCGTAACTACACCATCCAGCAGGAAATACCTTGCCCCATTGCTGCAGTAAGGTAAATGGTCCATACATGTCTACAGGGACAACACACCCTGTAAATGAGAAAACAAACAACAACAACAACAACTTTGAGTGATAATTATTCACAGAGACATTTTGTTTAGATCTATTCTGATAAAATCAGGGGTGACAAAAATGTATATATTCATGGATTTGTTAATGGATATAAAACAACATCTGTTTCCAGGACGTGTCCTTGGCAATCTTTTATTTTCAAAATAAAATGCCAGAAACAGTCCACAGCAGAAACAGTAGCTCTGAGTAACAGGGGTATAGAGATTTGATCATTTAAAAAGGAAATCTTGTTGGTATGACTGGACTCCACAAGATAAGTAAGGAGGAAGGATTTATCCCCAATGTGACTAAATCCTTCAGAATTTGGCAAAAAAAAAAAAAAACAATGTACAACCTTGCATTATGATTAATTGCTCACCATTGATTGCAGGTTCCTGACAAGGCGTAACAAGACAATTTGTTCAGAGCCGGACAACAAGTGGACAAAGAGAGTTATGTTGAAGGTGGACAAGAAAACACAGGCATTGCTGCAGAGGGGACGGATTGCAACACCAGCCATGTCCGGAGCATCAAAGAACCCACCTGGGAGAAGAACTGGAAAGACACAGAAGAGGAAAAACAAAAGAAGAAGAGTAAAAAAAATGCAAAGAAAACAAAGGATGTAACAAAGAAAACAATGCTGAGGAATCATAAAACAAAGAACTAAAATGTTACATTAGGTTGGCTTTATATCATATCACAATGAACATAGTATATATATATTGAACACATCATGGTGTCCTAAATATGGGCACATAAAAGACTTTTTCATTTCCTGCTGTCAGTTGACAATAAAGTATTTTATTTTAAACGTGTTGTATTTCTTTATTTAAACCAGCACCACAGGGGGATGTATTCTGGTTTGTGAATGTGGTTTTGCTGTAACAGGCAAAGGAAGACAACCAATATTGAAATACTCAAAATACAGTGATGACAGCATATATTATGCAAACATCACATTCACAGCTATACGGCAAAAAAAACAAACAAACATACCTACACAAAAACAAGAGACACCATGGCCACGTCCATCAATAAAACAATGATCCATTCATATAATTTTGGCCAGAAAGAAACATAGCACAGTTATAGATATTATTTTTGATATTCTCTTTTCAGCCATAACATTATGCCTACTTGCCTATTATTTTATTTTGAAACAAGCCTAAACTGTCTCCTGAACCACATCAGAGAATTCCTACAACAAGGCTTAGATGGATCATTTCAAAGTTAACGGGACGACTCAAGGGTTTCCAAGGAGAATGTTACCCATAATATCACACTGCCCTAACCACCCTGCATTCTTCCCACAATGCAACCTGGTGCCATGTCTCCCTCCAGTGAGCTGCACACAGTTGTTGGAGCTTTTGGACGTGAGCATAGGTCAGTATGAACTTCCTGACTGGTTTGCAGGACACTACAAAATATACTTTGTTATTCTGTCAAATGTAGATTCATTGATACAGACCCTTGCAGACTGACAATACCGTATTGAAGCTGCAGCGAGCCAGTTACAGTATATAGTGATCGTAATGAGGTTCTTCTCACACCTGTTGAAATCATTACACTTTTATATTTTTACTACTTTTACCACTTTGGGGGCTAATGGGCAGATTATGGCTCATCAGTGTTCTTTTGTTGGGTTTTTTTTAATAATGTTTGGGTCATGACAGACACAATGTCATACTTTTCTTTTTTCTGGGTTGTGTTCGCTTTCACCCAACATTTGTAATGTCAAACCACGATCACCGCATCCTGAACGCTCAATTTTGAATCTGTTCATGCCTGCAGTGGTCTCATTCTCTAGAAGAGTATTAGTAGCACTGTTTCCTCTTTTCTAAGAACATCAAGCACGCTGACAATAACTCCTTGAGCAACCATGTAACACTCCACATGTGTGATGAAAACCAAAAACACAAACACTCAGCACTTTATACCTCATGTTATACATTTACACTGCTGCCATCATTAAAAAAAAAAATCTAATGATGCTTTTTGAGGGGATTTAAGGAGTCACCTTTTCAGAATGTCCACTATATTACCCAGTTGGGCAGCTCCATTTTCTGTGGTGGTCAATTTAGTATAAAATCCTTAGCATTTTCAGGTCTGTGCTGTCTTTTTACAGCCACTATGCTTGGTGGTACACTCCACTGCCAGTATTAAAACACCAAACAGTTACAGTGAGCCATTTACAAAGCATTAAACCAAATTAACCAGTGGCAACATTGGGGAAATTATTGAAAAAGTAGTTGAATTGTAGTAGTAGCACGTTAAGTTTCTTCAGTTAGTATTTTGTTACAACACAAGACGATGAAGCATTTATGCAGTGACATTTGTGGAGTGAGAGTGAAATATTTATTCTCAACACTAATTAAGGTGGTTGTGTGTTTTTCACTCTCAAGTGTTTGTTTGTTTTTTTAAATGGCTGTTAAAGGTTTGTTGAGATGAATTCTCTTAATTTGACACACGCTTTGTACCTCTGCCTTTGACACACACGCACTCACACTAGAAGTCTGCGCTTCAGACTCTTTTTTTTCTTTCTTTGTGGTAAACCCAGCAGGAGGAATGAGCTGTCTCACATCGTCGCTCTTCACTCCTCTGACAGACACAAAACCAAATGTCACCCACAGTCCGCAGAGGAAGATATTTAATGTCATGTTCCTACACTTACTAAACTCTTTATACATCCACACACAAAATCCTGTGAATCATTATTTATTAGTGAATAGGTCATGGTAGAGCACCATCAAGAGAGAAACATCTCTCTTTTTGTTTCTTGTAAAATATATTTAAAAAATATATCAGTTGACAATATACAGTCTTGCATTCCAGTTTTCAATTTTTTTTTAATTTATTTTTTTTACTTAAGACTAAAAAACCCAACAACAACAAACAATAATTAAACAACAAGAACATTCACCCGTCCCAGCCTGCCTCAAATGGAGATCACACAAACTATGCTTGACAAAACAGCACTTGTTTTGTCAAGCACTTGTCTGGCAGGACCTGTAATTCCTTGAAGTGTGAAATAAAAGGTTGCCATTTACAAAAGAACCCATCAGTACACCCTCTCATCGTGTATTTAACCTTCTCAAGTTCAAGGAAGAAGATGATATCTGTAATCCACTCTGATACAGAGGGAGGGTGAGGAGATTTCCACTGAAGGAGGAGGCGGTGGTAAAGAAGTATAAATGTATAATTTCTCTTTGGGCCAAATTTAGTTGTGTTGGCTTAACAGGAGTGCCAAAGATAGCAAGAAATGAGCAGGATTATAAATGAATTCGCATTATGGTGGACATTACATGAAAATAACTGGACCAATAGTTATGCAGGCATGGGCAAAAGAAAAACATATAACTCAAATGATATTGTGCATTTGAGCAACAGTCACATTTGTCCTCTACCTCCGGGATGATTTTAGACAACTTTAATTTGGAAAAATGAACCCCGTGTATCACCTTTAACTGGATAAGTGCCAGGCGTGCACAAGATGACACCGTGCCTTACCTACTCACCACCCCATCCCACCAATCTTCATCAATTTGAACACCCATCTCCTCCTCCCATGCAGGCCTGGCTTTTGAGTTGGAGTGATCCCTAACGTCCAGTATATCCAGTTATACATTACCGACATACTTGGCGGCTTAAATGTGAGTAAATCTTCCCATAACTGACGAGGGGGTCCCGCGGGAAAAGATTTAGAAATGAAGTGTCTGACATGGAAGTACCTAAACAGTTGGTTAGTGGACAAATCATATAGTGATGACAAATTGGCAAAACTATTGAAAGTACTATCTGAAACCATATCAAGGGAACAATGTATTCCTTTGCAACGCCGTGCTGAGAAAGCGGAATCAATATGCGAGGGGGAAAACAGGTGATTACAGAGAAACATCTCTAATTCAAGCCCTCCTTGTCACAAAAATAATGTTTACATTAGATGTCACATACTTGCCTGAATATTATTCCATTTTCTATGTGTTTATTTGTAAGATTATAAAGGAAATCAACAAAAAAAAACATGTCCAATAGAAAAAAGAAAATGCACAGTAGCTTGCAACAGTATTCATATCTCTTGAACAGCTGAACACATTTTGTCACCTTATATCCACAAATGGGATTTTATGTGATAGACTAACACAATGTGAAGTGGAAGGAAAATAATTTATGGTTCTCTCTCTCTCTCTCTCTCTCTCTCTCTCTCTCTCTCTCTCTCTCTCTCTCTCTCTCTCTCTCTCTCTCTCTCTCTCTCTCTCTCTCTCTCTCTCTCGCTCTCTCAAACGAGAGTGTCTGTGAACAGCAGTGTTGAAGTCATGCCAGAGATTTTCAGTTGGGTGAAGGTGTGGACTCATGGATATGTTTTGACCTGAACTGCTCTATGCTAGCTCTGGCTGTGTGTCTCACCTCATTGTCCCACTGGAAGGTGACCCTCCACCCCAGCCTCAAGTCCCTCGCTGGATCAAACAGGTAACTTGGTTTCAAGATGGGCCTGTATTTGGCTCCAAAAACACTCAAATCGACTCTGACCAGCCTCCCCGTCCCTCCTGAAGAAAAGCCTCCCCACTGCATGATCCTTCCTCCACGTTTCCTGTGTTGCCCGCGTGACGTGTGGCAAACTGCAAATGGGTCTTCTTCTGTTTTGTTTTGTTTATAATAAAGAATTACACTGTTATAGTTCACATTGTGTTGGTCAGATCACATAAAACCCCAATGAAATTAATCTACATTTGTGGTTGTAATGTGCCAAAATGTGAAAACGTTCAAGAGAGATTAATACTTTTGCAAGCTACTTTTGCAAATAAGTCATACAGGTTGGTGCGTCTCTAATTCAGGCGTGGGGGGGAAACAGCCAAGTGCACTGTGGTTTGAGGAAACATGTAGACCTCAAAAAGTCAAAACTTCCCCGGCTGTAGCCCACTGTCACTCAGCTGTAGTTTCTTGTTCACCCCACACGTAGTACTCACCATACTGGGCTTTTTTTTTCTTTTTTCTTTTTTTTTTTTAAGTCACACATCATGTGACAGCACTGCTAAATAAGGAAAACATGTTAACTGAAAGCCCCCAGAGCTTCCACTCATCAGGCCTGAAGCCCACCTCACAAGTCACACGGTCGCTATGAGGAGAAGTGTGTGGCCACTAAAAAAAGGTTTGAATGAAATGTGGGCGACTCACTTTTGGTTCTGAGAAAAGTAACGTAAGATACATTGCTTTTGGTTTGTATTTCGATAATGAGAAATTGAATTGAAAGATTGGAATTTAAAGCTTAAACGTGTGTGATTGACTGTGCCGCTGTTGTAAATGAGCTTCTCCTCACAAAAGACGACACAGGAAACTTTACATCTCTCACCTGTAGGAACCAGGGAACTCTATAGATTCATGTGGTTAGTAGCACAGAAAACCATTGGGCAGACTCACTGTTAACACTTTTCACAACCTTTTTTTATATCTTGGTGAATTTGTGAATTGTGATAAGTGTTTTCTAGTCAGCGCTGAACTGTTGGCACATACATTCTTGCTTGTGTTCTTTCAATAAATGTTGATAAAGAATTATGTTCACTTCTATTTTGTGCATGTTGCTGGTAAATTGTTTTTTTTTTTTTATAAATCACCTGTGATGTAGTGCATAGCACAATGATTGCACTGAAAGACATGCAAGTAAATGCTTTGTTCATTTGCATAATTATTATGCACTTTATTGCTACCAGCCATGGTCATAGTGATTTTTTTATGTTTCTGGAATAGACGAATCATGAAAGTATCTTGGAATCTCAATTAGGATTTCAGAGCTCCAGAAGATTGGATGTTTTTTTAAGTGAGCATTATTGACTCTTTATGTCTATGTTCGCCGTCTCAATGGTCTGTGGCGTTTGGATTGGAAAGCTATTGTTTTGCCGGCTCCTGTGTTTTTTTGTTGTTTTTTTAGTTTTATTTTTGCCATTCTTCTCAGTGTCAATGGTTTTGTGAGGTTAGTGAAGAAGCTCAACTTTACCAATATTAACTGAGAACAACAAGGTGTCACAGACCTTGGACCTGTATGCTCATAAATCTTAACATTGGATTGTTTTCCTATGACATAAACATCCACACATTGATGATACGATGGAGAAAGCTGTGACACTTTAGTCTTGAAGGATGTATCTAAAATATATTGTAAACGTTGAGATAGTTTACCTCTTAATTCAAGAGACAGTTCTTTCCTATCTTCCTCATTAACCAAATATTTCATGATAAAAGCCTAAAATAAAATACTTATTAAGTGAGACATAAAGCTGTTACTTTGTGCTGATGTGGACATTAGAATTAATTCAGGTGCAAGCAAAAGTCAGATGAAGCTTTTCATTCTCACAGTTTTTTCACTGCTACTTAAATAAGACAAACTCATTCCATGACCCCCGACATAGCCGGCTTTCATTTGACTTGCAAGCTGAAGTCACTGATCAGCACGCGGCTGGAAAGTAGATTCTATCATTTCCTGCTCACCACTGCAGCCCCTCCGTGTTGGTCTGAAGGTGTCAACACATTTTCCACAGTAGCGTGATGTGGTCTTTGCATGTACGCTACTTGCTATTTCAAATTCATATTTTTAAAACCTGCAATACCAAGACCTCAAAGCACTGTATCATACAGCGACCGCCAAGTTGGTTCACGGCTAAATGTGCATTTGGTCTCACTTTTTTGGTGCAGACTCGCCATACCTGCCTTGTCATCATTACAATGAAATAATAAAACAGTCGATGGCATGTTTGTGATGCTGATTAATGCTCAGCTTGTAAGGAAATAAGGCAAAAGCAATGATGAGCTGCAGCAAGTGAATTACATTTGCACACTACCACTTTCTGTCTTACTAACACAGATGCCTTCTATTTTCAGGTTTTTGAGGTGGCTGCTTGTCGATGCTGCTTCCACTGATGTGCTCTTTTCAACCTTTCAGCCACACAGCATGCAGAAAGGTAAAGTACCCCCCATGGTTTCTTTATGCGGTTATACCCAAAAGTGGATTTTCACATTTAACTGAAACCCACTTTGTACCTAAACCTAACCAAAGAGCAATTTCTTTTTGAAAAATGTGTTTGTTGTTACTTTGGATTGTGGTCACCTGCTCTTCCGTGTCTCTGCAGTATGTGTGTGTGTGTGTGTGTGTGTGTGTGTGTGTGTGTGTGTGTGTGTGTGTGTGTGTGTGTGTGTGTGTGTGTGTGTGTGTGTGTGTGTGTGTGTGTGTGTGTGTGTGTGTGTGTGTGTGTGTGTGTGTGTGTGTGTGTCACATGGCTGCTGTACAGCTGTTTGACAGAAACAGGCAGATAGACGAGACCTTTACAGCCTAACAAAAAGTTCTAAACTGTAATTTTACAATAATCAAAAAAATTTTGTTAATGCCAGTTGTAGTTGCAGTTAATGTTGATCAAAACCTTTCAGCAAACTTTCAACTATAACCCCCACATGAGCACCAAATGCAACCACAGAGTTTGCTGACGTGAGCAGGAACCACAGCGGCTGAAACTTTCTGCTCCGCTGGCACAGATATCTGCATGAAGACACAAAGAGAGTAGAAAGGAGAAAGCACAGACTGCAGGGCAATGAAACAAGCACACAATTCAGTGTTTGTATGTTCCACCTTTGTGTGAAGGGTTTCAGGCAGGTGCTTTGACCTCCTTGGACAACCAGGAGACTCTGACAGGCCTCTCTTTTATGTCAGCTGAGATTATCTTCTTCTTCTTTCAACGTTATCATATGGACCATCCATTTACTTTTAAGGGCAATCTGGGTATTATTCTCGAACTGAAACTAGGAGCTGGTTTCATACCTAAAAGCTGCGCTTCACGTTCACGTACATGGAAGAGTTGCAGTTCTCATAGTGTCCAGCTGATGGCACTGGCTGGAAATCTGTTAGAAACTAAAATGGGTAAAAGAAGGAAATGAAGTCCAGTAATGTTAAGGATTAAAAGAGTATTAATACAAGTTTGGAAAAATGTTAAACTTGACGTTCACCAGCAGATCGTCACTGACTTCAATGACTGAGTTTCAATAAGAAAGCTTGTAATGTGAGTAGTTGTTTTAATAATAACTTTGAATGAACACATTGTTTGGAACAATTACCAGCGAACACAGTGGAGGTCGTTCTGACTGCAGTAAAACCAGAAAACATAGTCGATGAAAGGTTGTGAGGTGAGATCCAGAAGAAATTGTTATCAGTCAGACGAGTTAAAAGGCTTTTTAGCTCAAAGTAAACGATAACGTCAGAAATGTGATTTAACTGTCTTCAGGTATAAGAGGGTGTTTGTGATGCTAAATGTAATCTACAGGTTTAATATACGTCTCACAGTCCCACCTGGATGGTCCTGCAGTAACTCCACCTCACAACTTCAAGCCAGGGCCGAACGACAAAGACTTTTCAATGACTTCAGAAAACAAATAAATCAATATATTAAAGTTATTTATTTACTGAACGCTTTGATCAAGCCCCTGCTCTTGCTATGCTAATCCAGTTTTACTGTAGGAGTGTATAAACTCACTGAAATGTCGGTTATCTTAGAGAATGCAACAGATTTTAAATCTTGAAAATGATAGATAACATAGTTTAATAGGCTTGTGGAAAAGGGGACTTTATAGTTATAGTGCAAATTTAACTTTGCACTTCGTTTATTGCATTTGATTATCTTAGAAATTTAAGACAAACGACAAGGTAATGTGTCCTTCAGAATTCAGCAGTGACTAACAACAAAACTGAAAGCGGCATCATTGTAAACTTTAAAAAATCCCAAGAAACACGACACCAAATGAACAAATAGGTTTCAATATAACAGCTGGATGTGTCAATGAGGAACTGATGCCGCTTCATTGAACATTGAGTTCATTGTATTGAACTGGGCGTGTTGTGACACTGCCTGTTTCACTGGATTATATTTGTAGGATTGTCAAAGTGCAGAGCTTCTGCGCCTTTTCCCTAAATAACTGTAACTTCCAAAATGAAGAACTTTTTCAATATGAGTGCGTTTGTTCTCTTCGGGTAGTTGTTGAATTTTCTCTTCAAACAATTCATTTGTGCGTTATTTAATATCCCACCTCAAGATGTTTGTATTGTTCATTTATTTGCTTATCGGCAAGATAAACTGGTTACATCAGTAGTTTTTACCTTCAGTGACAGTGTTCAAGGAATAGGACTTGCTTTTATGCACACGACTCAAAACCTTGGACGTTCCCAGTGAGAATGTTTTATTTAATAATGCATGAAAGAATAAGACGTATCGCTCAATAATCAGCGGCAGCGTCTCTGTGGACATAATCTCATAGTCAGTAAGAATTGAAGCAGCCTTCATTTGCTCGCATCTGAAATGACAGTAAGTGGAAGATTTTAGAGAGGTCCATTAGGTTTAATTGATCTTCTCCTTCCTCTCCTTGGTGGCCGCCTGTTATTACAGCGTGACTCAGAAATAATAACACTATTATTCCTTAGTTGTGCCTCGAAGTCCCCGGGGTCTCCAGCGCAGTGATTCACCTAAAGATCTTTCGAGCATTGTATTATCTCCTTTCATATGACAGGTTGGAGGACGTAGAAATGAAGATACGAGAGTCTCTTCGCAGTGCGAAACTATTTGCATGGACTGCAAATCCTAATAGACTTGAAACAATTAACCCGTCCCTACAATTTATTTAATCTCTTAGACTTCTTAAAGTTTTTACAGTGTCTACCACCGGAGAAAATGTTGGATTTTCCAAGTATACACTATAACCAGCAAACTAAAGATTGTTTTTTTTTTTAAATCATTGATTATTTATTGAGATTTTTACCACTGACAACAGTGTTGATCATCAAAAATCTCAACAACAGAAAGTCTCAAACCTTCATTATTCACATTAGAAAGGAGAATCCATAATTTTGTAATGAACAACCCACAACCCCATTCAGTCCCCTTTTGGTCCCTTTTTTCACTTTCACTCTCCTTAAATGCAGTAACTAAAGACTGTCTGAAAAGGTTCAACTGCCTGCTCACGTGGCAGTTTTTCAGTCATATTCCTAATTGCCTGATACTGAAAAACAAATATGATCAGTAACACAATGACTAGTATACTTTACCATAGTAGTATAACCTCTATTAATAAAAGAAAGTTGTGTTTCAGCGGATAGTAGACAGCTTGTTTTGCAATCTCATCTCCCATTTCTCTGAAGCCGATTACACTGGTCAAGCTTCCTTCCTCATTTTGAGTTGTCATTTCTGCTTTCCACGGAGCAGGAATTCATTCACAAACACTGCATGAAATCCGTGTACTTGAACCTCAGCTGACACGGCTGACAACAGGAAATAGAAGCTGCAGGAACCTAGTTTTATGGATCTGATGAAATCTTTTACCTTAAATCCTTTTACCCAAGCTTCTACTCAAAAGATTCTATCAAAAACAAAAAACCATCCGTCCGTTGCATGACAAACCGGTCAAGAACATACATTTGATTAATCTCTTATTCCTCATGTTTATGTCCGCAGTCAATGAAGACAGACTAAATTCCCACAACCTTTGTCTCAAAGACCTGTACTGCAGGCGCACTATAGAAAATTGGAGCATTCAGTGATTTGGGGCCGTCGAGGCTTTTTGTTGTTTTAATGCACTCGCAAAGCAGCACTAATGAATTATAGGAGCAATGAACTGCATCAGCTCCCTCGCTGTTTTCTCTTTATACAGTGATTCTCCAATTATTGCCTCAACATTGTATTAATACTGAACACCAGGGTTTTAATCAACCCACTGTGGCATCCAGGAAATTTACATGATCAATGGTGTCTATTGTTATGGACTTTTTACATTACATCAGTAGAAGTAAGCGGACCTTCTGACGAGGCTTATGGCTGATGTTCCTCATTATTTGGGAATTGTTTTTAAATCCAACTCGGGATCCAATCCCAGCCGGTGGCGAAGCCAGAGTCCGTCCTGTAAAGGTCAACCGTCCTTCACCGAGCAAGCACAGAGAGACACACAGTCACACCCTCATATTCACACTGTGGGACGACTTTATAGCCACCAATTAACCTCAAACACCTGTTTTTGGACTGTAGGAGAAAAAAATACGCTCAAAACATCAATATTGTCACGATCTGGCTGTTTTAAAAAGGCCTCACTCAACATGTATGGGCTTGTACCAGCTGTGGCAGGACACGTGATGGCAAGTGACCACATTTGGGAGGAGGATGCTCGGAAATCTGTGGTTTGCGGTGGAAACCCAGAGGATCTCCTTCCTTCCCTTTTTCTTCTCCTTGGAACGGTGACCGTCAGCAGCGGCAGAGAAAGAGGACGGAGCGATGGATGACGCATTCGGGTGACCAGCACATGATGGTTCATTTGCTTTACTGCTGAATCAGCAAACTAGATGAAATCATTTAGTAGATACCCAATAGTAAAATTAAATAAATATACCATATTAATGAGACAGATTAAACAGTATTACTGACTATTATATCAACGCTCATGTATTCAGTTTATCTTTTTTTATTCATGCTCGGTGCATTCAAGGTAAAAAAAACAACAACAAAAAAACAAGTATACGTTTCACTCCATCTGCAAGATTTTAAGCTGCAGGAAGCGTCTCTCACACTATGATAATGTGAATGTATGGAAACGATGTGGTGCAGTACTCTTACCTCACAGAAAGAAACAACCCTGCTTCTTTTCCAGCCTTTTCTTTGTGCAGTTTGCATGTTCTCCCAGTACGTGCAGTTCCTTGACCGTGTGGTTGTGTGTTTTGTTTTCCCCTATGATGGACGAGCAACTCGTCCAGGCTATGAACTTCTCTGTGCGTATCGTCAGCTGCGTCCAGGGTCCGCCACCCACAAAGTCCCATAAAGCAAAAAAAATGTATGGATTGATGATCATTTATCATGTATAGTCACAATTCAGACACATGCACTTGATGTCAATAGTTAACTTTGGATTATAATTCAATTATTATCTATCTCTGTTCATTAAAGAGCTTCTTCCGTTTGTGTCATTGTTGTGATGAAATCTCAAAGAAAAAAAGGAAATGTGTATCCGTAGCGTCACCCCGGAGTGCGTCCTTCCCCCCCTTCCCCAATACACACGGCCCTAAGACGCATCTCATCCGGTTAGCTCGGCCTGGTTCCTCTTTCTGAGGGATAAAAGCGGAGGGCTCCCCTCAAGGGGATCAGTCGTCTCCATCCTCCGGATCTCCTAGTCAGCTTCTGAAGATCTCCCTCAGTAATCATGCAGCTCTGCATCAAAAGATTGGCGTGCCTGGCGTTTCTCGCTGGAGCCCTTGTCATGGCAGCAACCAGCGCTACTGGTAAGTTACTTTCACTGTATTGTGTACATGGAAATATTGTATATGTGAATTTCTGAAACAACCCCCCCCCCCCAACAAAAAAGCAAACTCCTTCTCTCCTCTTATTAAACAGATACAAAAATAACCCAGTGCTGCAAAGAGGTCAGCATCAGCAACATCACTGCTCCTATCACCGGCTACAGAATCCAGAGGAAGAAGCTCCCATGCGTCCGTGCCGTCATGTAAGAATTATTTCAGAATTTTATATTAATGCAACCTCTCTCATGTGAAATTGTCTTGGAGACTGAAGGTGTATTTTCCTCTCCTGCGTCCAGCTTTGAGACCACGGAAGGAGACGTCTGCAGCCACTGGAGACAGGACTGGGTGTTTGACAAGATCAGGGAGCTCGAGTGAGTGGGCCCATGTGCTCTTTAATACTGACAGCTGTTTTATTGTGCACAATGCATCTCGTAAAACAGGCTGTCATTTTAACCGTCACCTTTTACTTGTGTGTTTTACAGGCAGGCTCGCAGAAACAAGACCGCTTCTGCCCTGAAAACCGCCGGCCAATAGAAACTCTCCATCTTCATAAAGAACACGCACAATTGTATTTAACTGATTTGGAATAATTTAAAAAAGCCATCTGATGTTATCAGTATTTAATATTTATTATGAGCTGTATTTATTTGTCAGGTGTTTATTTTGATTTCCTGCCTATGGTATTTGTTAAATTGCCAAACTGTGTTTTTTAATACGGTGCTGAGTAATTCAACTGACAGAATAAAATAAATAGTCTTGTTATTCATGCATAATTGTCATTCTTTCTTCTATTTTAAAGGTTTTTCCTGCAATAATTTGTCACCAAATGTGGTCTGTCCTCCTAATCGTGTATAGTCAAACAAATGTGCTTAAGCCAAAAAATAATCTAAATCAATTATTCCAGTCTGTCTTGACTGTATTCATTTCACTCCAAAATATTTACATGCATGTTCTCATTTGTTCAGGTAGGAGGCCAATCATTTGATGTTGCCTTTCTGTTAATTTGATTACATTTTCTTTGAGAATTCACCCATAAAAGAAACATTAAGTCTTGCAAAAAAGAAAACTCATCCTTTCTGCTGCAGCTTGGCCATGTTATTAAGGATGTTACTATCAACTAAATTGAGGCTACATTGTTCATAGGTGTGACTGCAGGGATAAATGTGTTCTAAAAATGCAACAGAGAACTTTTTTTTAGGTTTCATAAGGAATCGCAAGTACTGAGGACACTCTACGGTATCACAGGCTCGATGGATGAAGCGTTGCTTATTTTTAATCCATTCAGTGGAGAAACGATTAAATTGTTTAGTATCAACATGAAGACTCGTTGAAAATGATCCCAGACGATTATGGGGGAAGACATTAAAACTTCCTACAGGAAGGCCCACAAACCCAGATCCAAACCAGGAAGATCTCACGGTGAGCTGAGCGTGCTCACCACGACACCAACATGCAGCCAGCCAGTCGTCCATCTTTTCAACTCTTTTGAATTTGGCAGTTTGCTTTTTAGTGATCAAATGCTAAGCGAGCCGTTGTCTGTCGTGTTTTCTATTCAATCTGCCGTTACTCAACTGGAGAGCTTAAAAGTTTTCTCTGTCCCTTTTTCAGTACTGTACTGCCACCTTTGGAAACTTGTTGCTTGTCAGTTCAGCCTTGAGTTTGCGATGCTCTATGCCAACGATGTGCCGAGAAACAATGTTCTAATTGGAAAACTTTAATTGCACAGTGTGTTGATGTGTTGTTCCTACTTTAGTCTCAACTTCCTCGTATCCTCTTGCATGCGTAGTGCTCTTTGTACAACGCTTTTAGATGCTTCGTGTCCTTGTGACAGTCGGTGGCTGTCCATTAGATATGTACTTCTTGGCAGAGTGGCCAAAGAAGCCATTTAGAAAGAACTTGTTCAACTGTGGTCTGTGGGTGGGGCATTTTGCAGCTTTATGCAATCACAACTCTTTTTTTCTATTAATCAAAGGGATTTTACTCACATTTCCAGTCTTGTTTTATGACTCCAGGTCTGTGATCTCAGACTGAAAAAGGCTTTTTCTTGGTTTGACTGCATTTTGATGCTTCATATACTTTTTCCTAAGCAGACATGTTTGAATGAATGTTGAATGTTCTTCTAATTGACAGTTATACCATATTTCATGACAAATTTCCATATGAATATTGAAAATGACTAATTATTCCACTTTTCTTTCCACTGTAGCTATTATTAACCCTTTACACCGCAGTGTGACGTGTTTTTCTTGATCTACTTTGCGAGTTCTACTTGTGGATGTATGGATTTTCTTCAGAGACCAAAAACCTGCATTAGAGGTTTAGTCCAAACCTCTAATGTGGTCAGACTGGTGGTCTGACCAAGCTGTACCCTGCCTTCACCCAGAAGATGGATATGTGAATATGTCATTTGCAGGTTTCTTTCGCCCTCTCGTGGGCATTTAAGGTGACTGCAGTGACTTCCTCTGCCTGAACGCAGTACCAAAACTCTTGGGGTGCTGAATTAGTACAAGGAACTAACTCTGCGTAATTCTTTCTGTGCATTTGCATTTCCTGAGAGGTCAGAACAGCTCATCGGAAAGTTTTCACTCATCTTTCAATAGATATATATTTTCTTTCTCTGTGCGCCAGGTACTAATATCTTACCTTATATTTTGTATCTTAGCAGAGATATGTGGATTTCTTTGAGGATATATAGTCTGTGCATCGTCGACTGACTGTAAAATGTATTTTTTTAATGGTTTCCAAGATGTTTTATTATCAGTGAAAGTATCACAACAAAATTTAAGTCTTTAAATCACATTGAATGAATATGGACAACATGGATGGAGTGCTAAGCTTTATTTGTTTATGAGAAATATGATTGGCACAGGACATTCACATGAATAAACATTGAGTTCATAGTAAAAAGTATAGCATGATCTAAAAATAGCTTCATTCTAAATAATCACCAATGTCTGAAGCAGGTCCGTCTCTTCAGGTTGCTCCAGATCATGATAAAAGGACGGAGCACATGGAATCACATGTTCTGAACATTGTGTTGCTGTTGAGGAGATTATAATGATTTGCATGATTTGATTACATAAGGCTCAGTTGGATCTCAAAAACTGTGATTTTTGCTTCAAGAAACTTCTGGTAGTGCTACTGAAGTATTCTGGGGTGTTGAAGGAATATCCACTTCCATCAGTGACTGAAGGTTTTCCAGTTGTCTTTGCTGGCGCTTCAGTGCCGGGCTTGGACTTCTTCAGTTTTGAACGACTGAAAGTAAAAGTTTTAGTCAAAAGCCTCCCAGAATCAAACTTTATCAACATATAAATCCATGATTTTGAGGTCAAGTCAACATCTCATACCGGAGTCTTCTCTGAGTTTCTTTAACCCACTTGTCGTTCGGTGAAGCACATATCTCCCTGTGCTTGGTCGTGAGAAAACTGAAATAGTGTTGCGTAAATGTAATTTCATACACTCATAACACATGAACTCAAAGGTTTCTCGAGATCCATTTGAAAAAAATGTATTCACTGCTATCAAAAGTAGCCAAACATGCAATAAAACGTGACAAGACTTGGTGTGGTAATGATGTGAAAGAGAGCAGAGATACAGATGTTCATATGTACTCTGGAGCTATATATTATTATACAATATGTATTGATTTATATCTAAATAATCAAAAGAGATTAAATGGAGATTCTTTTTTTAAAATTTGATTAGAAGAGTGAACTTTTGAATTGTATTCTCATTTTCTCAGAAGCACTCATACTTCATCTCAGTCATAATTTAATATCAACATTAGTCCAAGTATAAAAGATATATGGACTACTTTCATTTTTACTCTGTGAATATCTTAAATCTGATTATCTGGCTTTGGAAAAAAAAGAAACAGTAGAAGATAAAATGAGAGTTCAGAATTTCATGGGGATTCATGTTGGGTTTTTGTTTTTTGCATGGAGTTGTATTTAATGATTAGATAATCTGAGAAAAAGTCAATAATAACCAATATCTTGTCAGCATAAATAGATCTACTTTGCCAGTGAAATATATCCAATTAAAAATGGTTATTGTTAAGGTCATCAATTCTTCAAAAGGTACAATAACACTGCTTTCCACAAAACATTGTTTTATATTGTTTTGAGTGAATCCAGACCTCTGTGCTCTTCTTGTCTGGGTTTTCTCTGCATGTTAGTAAGATTGCTGAACGTGCGCTTTTTTCACAGAGACAGTCCATGTAGTGGGTGAACCTGTCATGTCATCTTCCCTGACCTTACTCTGAATGAAGCTGATAGAAACAATGACTTCAATCCAAATAGTTTGTCTTCACAGGCCTTCACATATGTGAAGGTTTAGTAGGTTATAGTCATGATATCAATGAGACTTCCAGATGTAGCAGGCAGTCACAGGAGGAGATAATCTTACATGACTGCATTGATGCGGCAGTGTTCTTTGCGGCTTTGCAGTCTGTAGTCAACGATACGATCGAAAGGCACTCGAGTATTGGTGTGTGATTCACAGCATGGTACTCCTGAAAGAGAACGAACACAAGGAACCTTCAACTTCATCCATTTGGTTCAGGTTCGAGATGTAATGTCAGCTCGTCTGTATTTTACTGTGAGTGAAGGTTTGAATCAATAAACTTACGTTGAGCGTCGGTTTGGTCGAGTATTCCCAGTATGAAGCAGGAGAGAACCACAGTGAGGCCGATCAGAGTTTTTGATGTCATCTTGACGACGCAACTTCCAGCTCCGGACTTAATGATCAAGCACGTCGCGTGTGTGGAGATTTATACTTGATGGTCTATGGAACTTCTCTCTAACCTGTGGTTTGTTAATTGAGGACAGGAAGCCCTTTATTGCATCATGGCACCCAAAGTTGCAAACTTTGTGCTTTGATGGCACGTAAAGTGTGCCTTTCTGCGACCCCAAGTCTTGTTTTTGTGGGCATGTGGGTCTGAATATCGCAGTGAAACTGGTGCACTGATGCGTTGGACTGAAAACTTTCCCTCACTGAGGCTCTCATCAGGATTTACTTTCTTTTTTTTTTTTTGAGTTGATAGATACTCAGTAGTAGAGTGAAATAAGTATACTTTATTAATCAGACAGATTAAAGAAGATTACTGACTACTATTATATGAATGCTCAGTGTGTTCAAGGTAAGTGCAGTGATGTAAGCAGATACAACGTTTGTTCACTTCACTCCATCTGCGAGACTTTAAGCTGCAGGAAACGTCTCTCACACTATGATAATATCAATGTGTGGATATCAAACAGTCTGATGCAGTCCTGTTACCTCACAGAAAGAAACAACCCTGGTTCTTTTCCAGGCTTATGATCCTTTCTCTGTGCATTTTGAATGTTCTCCCTGTGTGTTCAGTTCTGTGACTGTGTCGTTGTGTTATTTTGTCCCTGTGATGGACGAGCAGCCCGTCGAGGCTATAAACTTTTCTGTGCATATTGTCCAGATTTTACTCACATTTCCAGTCTTGTGTTTTGACTCCAGGTCTGTGATCTCAGACTGAAAAAGGCTTTTTCTTGGCTTGACTGCAATCTGATGCTTCATATATTTTTTCCTAAGCAGACATGTTTGAATGAATGTTGAATGTTCTTCTAATTGACAGTTATACCATTTTTCATGATACATTTCCTTATGAATATTGAAGATGACCAATTGTTCCACTTTTCTTTCCCACTGTAGCTATTATTGACCCTTTACACCTCAGTGTGACTTGTTTTTCTTGATCTACTTTGCGAGTTCTACTTGTGGATGCATGGATTTTCTTCATGGACCAAAAACCTGCATTAGAGGTTTAGTCCAAACCTCTAAAGTGGTCAGACTGGTGGTCTGTCCAAGCTGTACCCTGCCTTCACCCAGAAGATGGATATGTGAATGGGTCATTTGCAGGTTTCTTCCGCCCTCTAGTGGGCATTTAAGGTGACTGCAGTGACTTCTTCTGCCTGAACGCAGTACCAAAACTCTTGGGGTGCTGAATTAGTACAAGGAACTAACTCTGCGTAATTCTTTCTGTGCATTTGCATTTCCTCAGAGGTCAGAACAGCTCATCGGAAAGTTTTCACTCATCTTTCAATAGATATATATTTTCTTTCTCTGTGCGCCAGGTACTTATATCTTACCTTATATCTTATATCTTAGCAGAGATATGTGGATTTCTTAGAGGATATATAGTCTGTGCATCGTCGACTGACTGTAAAATATATATTTGACAAGATGTTTTATTATCAGTGAAAGTTGCACAACAAAATTTAAGTCTTTAAATCACATTGAATGAATATGGACAACATCGATGGAGTGCTAAGCTTTATTTGTTTATGAGAAATATGATTGGCACAGGACATTCACATGAATAAACATTGAGTTCATAGTAAAAAGTATAGCATGTTTTAAAAATAGCCTCATTCAGGTGGCATGAGCCATGAGGCTAAATGATCACCAATGTCTGAAGCAGGTCCGTCTCTTCAGGTTGCTGCTGATCATGATAAAAGGACGGAGCACATGGAATCACATGTTCTGAACATTGTGTTGCTGTTGAGGAGATTATAATGATTTGCATGGTTTGATTACATAAGGCTCAGTTGGATCTCAAAAACTGTGATTTTTGCTTCAAGAAACTTCTGATGTTGCTCTTGAAGTATTCTGGGGTGTTGAAGGAATATCCACTTCCATCAGTGACTGAAGGTTTTCCAGTTGTCTTTGCTGGCGCTTCAGTGCCGGGCTTGGACTTCTTCAGTTTTGAACGACTGAAAGTAAAAGTTTTTGTCAAAAGTCTCCCAGAATCAAACTTTATCAACATATAAATCCATGATTTTTAGGTCAAGTCAACATCTCATACCGGAGTCTTCGTACAGTCCTTCGAGCCCACTTGTTCTTTTGTGATGCACATATTACATTTTTCTCGGTCGTGATGAAACTGAAATGGTGACACATACATGTTATTTCATACATTTATAGCACATGAAGTACAAGGTTTCTGAAGATCCCTTTGAAAAAAAAAAAAACCCGGCTGATGTCATGAAACATGAGATATTTTTGAGATATACTTTTTTTTTATTCACTTATAAGACTATGGTTGAACCGCCATCAAAACTAGCCAAGCATGCAATAAAACTTGCTCACTCTGAATGAAGCTGATAGAAACAATGACTTCAATCCAAATAGTTTGTCTTCACAGGCCTTCACATATGTGAAGGTTTAGTAGGTTATAGTCATGATATCAATGAGACTTCCAGATGTAGCAGGCAGTCACAGGAGGAGATAATCTTACATGACTGCATTGATGCGGCAGTGTTCTTTGCGGCTTTGCAGTCTGTAGTCAACGATACGATCGAAAGGCACTCGAGTATTGGTGTGTGATTCACAGCATGGTACTCCTGAAAGAGAACGAACACAAGGAACCTTCAACTTCATCCATTTGGTTCAGGTTCGAGATGTAATGTCAGCTCTTCTGTATTTTACTGTGAGTGAAGGTTTGAATTAATAAACTTACGTTGAGCGTCGGTTTGGTCGAGTATTCCCAGTATGAAGCAGGAGAGAACCACAGTGAGGCCGATCAGAGTTTTTGATGTCATCTTGACGACGCAACTTCCAGCTCCGGACTTAATGATCAAGCACGTTGCGTGTGTGGAGATTTATACTGGATGCTCTGTGGAACTTCTCTCTAACCTGTGGTTTGTTAATTGAGGACAGGAAGCCCTTTATTGCATCATGGCACCCAAAGTTGCAACCTTTGTGCTTTGATTACACCTAAAGTGTGCCGTTCTGCGACCCCAAGTTTTGTTTTTGTGGGCGTGTGGGTCTGAATATCACAATGAAACTGGTGCAATAATGCGTTGGACTGAAAACTTTCCCTCACTGAGGCTCTCATCAGGATTTCCATTTTATTTTTTTGAGTTAATAATAGTGCTCAGCATGTTTCCGTCGTCATACTTTCATTGTTCCAGTGTTAACAAGGAAAGTTCAGGATAGCCTTTGTCATATTTTCACCGTGTAGCTCAAAGCATTTTTTTTTTTTTTTTTTTTTTTTTTTTTTTTACAGAATCAGCAATCTGGAGATTGGTTAGTGGTGAAAGCTGGTCGAGTTTGAGGGCCTTGTCAAAAAAAAAAAAAATTCTTCTGCCTCCCCACTTGGTTAGCGTGAC
Organism: Blennius ocellaris; assembly: GCF_963422515.1. Taxonomy (NCBI): domain Eukaryota; kingdom Metazoa; phylum Chordata; class Actinopteri; order Blenniiformes; family Blenniidae; genus Blennius; species Blennius ocellaris. The sequence goes on from NC_137659.1 coordinate 19,243,701, forward strand.
CTATTTCGTCTGCAGAAAGCTGACAACTCCACATCGAGCTCAGCTGACCTAGATAGGCGCAACATCTTGAAGTTGTAAAAGCTCTCTGGCTTACTATTCGCATCCAAAACTGAATATCGGAGCTGTAAGTGACTACTTGTAAAAAAAGAAAATTAAAAATCAACACCTCCAGCGTGATACACTATGAAAATAAAGCAGCTGCTGCAACGTTCATGAATGAATTTATGAACGTTTTAGAGTCGGCGTTGATTTTCACGCTTGTACTACATCTGCTGACAGTTACATCGAAATGCTTGTGTGTGAATCTGCAGAAGCTGAAGAGAAGAAATACAAATAATTCTACCCCCCCCCCCCTTTTTTTTTTTTTGTCTCCCATTCAGAATGAAAGTCCACCAATCTCTGGAGCGGTAATATATTTTCGGTCCGTCCATTCTGTCGGGTGCAAGATGAATCATGTGACATCCAGCCGGAGATTAAGGCTGTTGTGTCTCAGAGTGATTCAGCGTCTCGCTCCAGGACGGTTCGGAGTCGCAGCGTCTTGCTGTCACGGCGTGGAGACGGCTCCCGTCAGGACTGCCAGTTGAATGAGTCTCCAGAGGCTCGCCGCATAAACTGTAAACCATGTGAGTGATGGATCCGTGTGCAGATTTCTTGGCCTATATCTCGGGGCAATCACTGAAGTGACTTGTCTTTAATTGTTTTCCCTGCTTCACAATAATGTGTCATTAAGTGGAAAGATGCAACAACTGACAGTAGTGAGAGATAAAAGAAATGGAAGAGTAATTGTGTTGATGGCGTGTTCATGATTGCATTAGGAATGCGCTGATAGATTTGGCACGTTCCATATTAGATCAGACATCTCCTCGTCTGATTGAGAAAAGCCGAAATTAGTTTTGACTGTTCTGAGCTTTTTCTCGTTACGACTTGCCCAACTTGTGCCCTCCTCTGTCCTCCCACTTCGCAGTCCGGCCCACACGTCTCAGTTTAGCTCATCACAAAGTGTTGGCTCACTCGCTGGAGCCCAACAGCAGTTTGTGTTATTTCCACCCATTGGGGGGGAGGGGGGGGAGCAGCCTTGGCATGAGTCTGTGATAAAGCAAATCCTGCCTCTTTGTCATTGGGGCTGTTTGCCACAACAACAATAAGCAGCGCTGGTTTTAGGCAGTTTAAAAAACCATAGCTTGAAAATCACGAGATAATTCTCTTACACTTCCAAATGATATCAAAGGTAGAAGAGAACAGACGATTATGAGCAGCCATTACTATTCTGTCTTCTCTTTGTGTCTCTGTCTGTGCATGTGAAGCTCTATTTCATGTATTTTGTGTTCCGATAAAGGAAATTGCAACGTGATAAAGTGACAATTGTCTAGTTTGATGACCTAATCCCTGCTAGTCCTCAGTAGAACACGTTCTTTTATCTTTTCTACTACAAAGGAAGGCGTACACACACACACACACGCGCGCATACACGTACACACACACACACACACTGCAAACTTTATTTTTCTACAATTTAATAAGTCACTTTTTTTTTGTAAAGAAATTTGCATCAGTTATTTAACATTGTTCCTTTAATCAAACATTATTTTACCTTTATTTGAAGTCAAATCTGTCCCTTCGACCAATTCTAACAATTCAGTTTGAAACTCAAAACGTGTCTTTCTGATTCATGTCATTAAAAAATGTAATGTTTTCTTCCTCTAGGCTCAATTTACTATTGTTTACTTTTTTATTGCATATACTAAACCATTGACTGAATAATTTATTAAGAATAAAAGTTGTTGCAAAATATTCACTCATGGCGAGTATTAATTGTAGATTTGATTTAAACTGTCATTAATTCACATCTTAGTCATCAGAGGCATTGGTACCAGATATATATTTATATAGCGATATTTGGTGCTCAGTATTTTGTGAAACAAAGATGGCGGAGCAAAGCACAACTGATTCATAGTGATTTATTCACAACTGCTCAAGGAGAACGTTTCTTTTGTGTTGCAGTTTCAAAGGAAATGCAAAAAAACAAAACAAAAAAGAAAGAAAAAGAAACACAACAAGCTTGATCAGCCACGCTACCAAACAAATCTCCAGTGCTGGTGTTTGTCTGGATAAAGTTAACCGTGAGATCATGTGTACGCTCATTCATCTTATCACTTTCTTCTATGTTAAAAGGGACAATCTAATCTCTTAATCTGCAAGAAATCAATCAGGCTGATAAATAAGTGACCGTGTAAACACAGCTACAGATTTAAATATGTATTTTTAGCAGGCTATAATGACTCCCTCCCCCGAAAACAAGGCCACCAAAGTTACTTTGTCTTCTCACAAATACAGTATTTACATCTGAGTCCTGGTTTGCTCCGTGCACAACTGCTCATGCCATTTCCTGCAGAGCAGGTAAGATTTCAGTGCTGACTGTACGTAATTCAGAGCTCCTCGGAGCAGCAGGAGTGAACAGAATAAGTAATGCTCCAGGCTTTAACTAGTAGCTGAATGACTGCTTTGTACAGATGAAGGTCTTTTGACTTGTTCATATGTTCATCACTGTGAGTAACTCCTTTTCATTATGTGGTTTCAGGTGACCCTTTTTTTCTTTTTAACAATAAAAATTGCTGATTAGTGCAGCTTTAACGGTTAAATCTTCATCCAAACAATTTTTGTTTGGTTAATTAGTAGTCAACTGGCAGTTACTTCATGGGGAATTTCACCACCAGCCATGTTTTACAGATTCACTGATTTCACTCCATGTGCATGAATTATAATAACATTATCTTTTAATTTTGGTGAATGTTTGCTTAACACTGGGTGTAAAGAAGACTTGTTTCTCTTCTTGGGCCCCTGTATTGCTTTTTTTGAAC
>NC_137659.1:19246758-19369258 GCF_963422515.1 Blennius ocellaris
TCACACTGCTGGACGAAAGACAGGAAGAGAGAAAAGGGAAGGGGGGGGGGGGGGGGTAAAGAAAGGGGGTCACCATTGAGTTGTCCACCCACACAAGGCCCCCTCTGGTCACCTGCGTGGGCTGAGGCCAAAAGAGAGCCGAGGACTCACTCACATACACACACATGGTTAGCAAACACACAAAAAGAACAATACGCCAGGCAAATGTTAAAATGCGGCAAAGCAGTGTGGAAAAAAACAAACAAAAAACAAAAAACATTTTAAATTAGTGAGAAACTTCCTCCAACCTCCAACAAGGGGCATTATTAGAGACACTCCAGAACAGATAGGAGTTCAAGTCAGTGAGAGAAGCAGCAGAGAAATTATGATAATAACAATGAAATGCCTCAAAATCCTTGGCGGTTGCATGATCCCCCCCCCCCCCCCCCCTAAAAAAAAGTCAAATTTTGTCATAATTAGCATTGTTCCACACTGTCAAACCCGAGAGGCATGGAAAACAATGGTCTCTTTAATATTGTACTGGGGAGTTATGGTAAATGACTTGATGTATCATTATGTGAGCCTGGCAGATTCTGTCCTCACCGTTTCCTCCTACATGCCATCTGCCCTGGTTGTCCAGGCTGTGGGTGACTGAAGTAGCTGTGGGGGGATGAGGAATTATCGTAGAGAATGGTAAGAAAAACTTGTGATGTAACAGTCTGAGTTGCACTCTCGTTGTTCAAACCAATACTGTAACACCGATGGCCTCCAATACAGCGAGCGGTGGAAGACAAAAAAAGATGAAGAATTAGAAGACCTCTGTGACATTAGGAAGCGCCCAGAGGTATTCTCATCTGGCAAGAGCTAACTCCTGGCCAGGAGGCCTCTGGAGGATGCAGTGAGCCAGAGGAGGTGAGGAGAATAGAGCAAAGTGGTAGAAAGAAGAGTATTTTTAGGGTGGCCTGTTATCTGTGGAGACGAGGGCGTGCAGTATCAGAGTGGGGGGGGGGGCCTCACATGGCTGAGGGGGAAAACAGCGCGGGCTCTCTGCCCAGATGATAGATAAGGAAGAAGAGAACAATGAGCGTTCGCTCCGTCTCTGCCTCTCGTACATGAAGTCATGCGTTTCACAGAAGCCACAGGAAGAGACACAACAAGTGCACTCCTCCGCGTTCGCCAGCAAATTCTTAGAAACCCCCATTTGTGTTTGAAAGGTCACGTCAGAATAAACCCACAGAGCTCCTTAGAGTGACACGAGAGCACGTTTATTACCGCAGTGGCAAAACCGACACGGTAGAATCTCTTCACAGCACCATTTATCTCCGTCTTTCGCTCTCCCTTTGCCGTTTGTAGTCCTGTTACAATGTAAATGCCGGCACAGCAGATGGACGGAGGGAACGTCTCATCACTCTGACACCATGTTTATGCAATCACATACAAACACACCACACAAGCACACTCCACGTGCGCACGTACGCACGCACGCACACACACACACACACACACACACACACACACACACACACACACACACACACACACACACACACACACACACACACACACACACACACACCCCAAACCAAGAGGGTGATGGAGATTTCTTCACTCATCAAAGTGAGTGTGTGATGCAAGGGGCATACGCACACACACACATACACACACACACACACACATACACTTTTGTTGTTTTGGTGGTTTTTGATGAAGCCTTCTGTTAGCATCTTCCTTTGTTTATCGTGAACAGGCGCGTTCATAAGCGCGCATGCGCACCCACACATGAATGGAGTAATTTGCCAGACAAGCAGCTGTTACGGGGAGAACCGGGTTCTAACGAAACGCCTCTGACATGCTAATGACGCTTTGTCGACCAGGCGAGTCCAACCACACACTCTCACACCGTACCGATTTAGAAAATTGGACTATTATCTGTCACATAACCCGGCGAATATTAGTTATATATGAATATTAACTGTTTTTTATCTCCCGGTGCGGCGTAAGCACTCTGTGTAGGACGACAAGCCAAATGAAAGCCTATATCGCTCCAGGAATATCTTAGCGAGGCTTTGAGGGAACATCCTTTTTCAACACCCAGCACCCCCCTCCACCCCCCCACCCCACCCCATATCACCACCACCACCACCACTGCCACCCACCCACCCAATCAAATCCTCACTGGCAATGTGCAGCTCCTCATCTCTCTTCTCTGCTTCTTTTGTTCATCTCTCCCAGCCGCCCACACACCTACCGTCCCTCGGGCTTTTCTCTTTACACTCACACACACACACACGCACACGCTCAAATTTACATTCGGCTACTTCATATGTACTTTTCTTTTTCTTTTTCTTTTTTTTTTTTTTTCTTCATGTCATCTCCACGCTCTGTACCACAATTAAAGAGTGTATCCTCAGTGTGCGTACAAACGCAGCTCCACGTGTGCGGACTGGGCCTATATTTAGAGCTTCACAATACAGATGTGTGGGCAGCGGCCATCTGGGGCCCCAAATGGAACAAAAAAGTCTGTGTCGATGTGGGTCAGTGTGGCGTGAGGCCAAACTTAAAGTAGGGGCTCGCGGCTGGGGGTGATCATTGTGGAAACCCTCCTCCAGAGAGCTGGGAATCTCAGGGGAGAGTGGGAAAAACATCCCGACCGTCATCAATCAAAACTTCGGTGACACAAATGACCAGAAACAACGAAGCGTTCTCCATCCATGTCAGGGTGTCACCTCCGCCCCACAGAAATCCCCCCCCACACACACACACACCCCTCCCACCTGTGCCACGGTCCCATAGGCCCTCGCCGTGCGACGCCAAACGCCATTGGCCCGTCGGTCCCAGAGCGAAATCGTGGTCCGCTCTTGGCTAATTGGGCCTTTGTGATTGCGCAGTCTTTCGTGGTGCTGGGGGAGAATGAAACGTGAAAACGGTATTATGGTAGATGGGGGAAGAGTGGCAGGTCGATGCGGGGCCATCGTTTTCTCCGCCTCAAAGTGCCAGATGCTCTTCCTGGCTCCATTATGATGCCTTACAGGGAGCTGGGATGGTTTCGACGTAGCAACTGCAAAGACACAAAAGCAAGATGGAGACGGACCGAGATGGAGACTCACACAAACAAATATTTGCAAATGCAGTTGTACTCTCACTTGCACATGCACTCACGTGTACAGCCTGTCAGACAAAACCAGAGCCAGAACTTTGGACTCGTGTTGATGGCTTTAAACTGAGATTTGCTGACTTACCTTCTTTTTTTTTTTTTTTTTTTTTTACTTTACTTGCAAAACATGGATAGAAGAAGGTGGAACATGACTCTGTCTCCCCTTGTTGCTGCCAAAATAGACAGTGGATAGAAGAGAGAGAACAGTCGGTCATGAACATTACAAGTGTTTACTTCTTCAAGCTGTGCTTCCATCCTGATTAATTGTTCGCCGGAGTCTTTGAGGCTTGGTGAGTGTAGGAGGACGGGTCATGAACCTGCTCTTTGTGATCGCCACTCTACTTTTACATACAACCACAGTCCAGTGCCTTTAAGTTTATTGCTGTATTTATTTATTTCTGTTTTTAATCTATGATGTCCATATCATATTTGAGGATATTACTGACTATAGTTGGCAGATGGTGGGAAAGTGATCGAAGCTTCATATCCTCCTGCTTTTAGCTCTGAAATATCCAGCACCGAACTATAAACTCGTCCCTGATCATTCATTTGATTTCACCTCCTGCGGCCATGAATGGTCAACAGGTGGCGCTGCAGTCACACTCTTTAATGTTTCCCCTGTCCAGGACAAAGAGCCTCGAGCAATCCAGTTCAAAACAGTTCATCCCTCCGAGAAGAAATGGAGACACATTCATGTTTCGATATGCATGTGACAGGTTGTGTGATTAAAATTAAAAGGCGTGATGTCATTACGTGTATGACCTCGTGTCTGATGTCGTCCTTTACACGATCACTACTAAATGCCACTTGTGACGTGCGACAGCTTGCGCATCTATTTACTGTAACCTGTGTTACATTCCCATGATTATTGGGTTCAAAGGTCCCAGCTCACGCGATGTGGACGATATAGCTGTTTGGTGGAATCAAATTTAAACCTTAAAAATGCCTTGTCATATCAATATAAATTCCATTCCATCTAAACGTGAATGAACAAAAGTGTGTATTTGTCGTCGTGTTTAATCACCACAAACAGAAACTGCTCCCTGCCTTCAGATTTCTACTTGGACGTGTTAATAACAAATGTGTAAGATACATTGATGATACAGGCCACAGCACTGTATGTCATCTGGCACATGTCTCTTGAGTTACCACTGAGGGAAGCAATCCGAGTACCGCCCCAGTATCCGCCGCTGCATCCAACTCGCGTTCACACTTGGATTCATTCACACACACACACACACACACACTTTTCTTTTCCCACCGGGATGGAGCCGCTCGAGCCAGCGCGCAGAGCCAGCGGGGAGCGCACACGCATCCACACGGCACACATGGCTGCGAATCTATGGCGAACATTCTCGACGTCCGTCTGGATAATAGCGACACTGGTTTCAAGCTCGAGGACGAGGATTTATCCGCCAAATGAAGGTAAGTGAGCGGTGAACCGTCGCTCGGCGTGAGACCCTCTCCTCTGTTTTCCCGTGAGCCGAGAGAAGCGCAGCGCGCGGCGCGCGCGTCCCGGATCAGAAACTGCAGCGGGGATCTGTGCGATCTGAAACACAGACAAAGTTGGACTTTGAGAACATTTCATAGGTGCTGATATTTAGCCAGTTTAACGGCAATTTGGACTTCGATTAGTTTAGGTTGCATGGGTTTTTTGGTTTTTTTTTTTTCACTTTCGAGTGGGGCCACGAAGCTCTTTACTGTTGGATATAGTCAATAGATGTGGCTGCTATAGTGTAAACTAACACATGGGTTAATGATAAGAAAGACTTGAATCCCAAAATGGCTCCACACATGTATATCTTAGAACAATTTAGATGTATAACAATAACCCAAAATGTAAAAAAAGAAATTAATCATAATTAATATCGACTTGGTTTGATTAAATGAAACAGTCACAGATGGCCTGCTTCTTTCACATTTGTCCTGGGCTTTGTGGTCTCTTTTTGAGTGGTGGTCATCTCATAGGATAATGTTTTCAAAATGCATTTCCACTGCAGAAAGACTATGAAATCTTGTAGCCTGCGTGCCCTTAAACAACTTGTATATGTACATCTTTAGTGACCCTGTTGGACACCAGGACAGTGCCAGGAGAACTGAAATGGGCGGCCGGTCCTTCGGAGGGAGGGGTGAGTGGGAACTGCCCTTTATTTTCTTATTTCACAGATACACTGTTTACAACCTGTTCTCTGATTGGAAAACACAGTCACTCTCTCTCGCTCACACACACACACACACACACACACACACACTCTTGTACACACTCGAGTTGGGAGCTGTAAATAATCAGCCCACAGATTCTGAAATGTGCTGTTGTTCACCAAGCCTAAGTGCTAATATGAGATTGCTGGCGTTGCATTTGGCACAAGTAAAAACATAAACCAGCTTGGTGGTGGGTGTCATTTTGTTGGGAGTTTTACTACCAGGCAGTTGCCAGAATAAAGCCTGGCAATATCTGATATCTGTTTTATATTTTATCCCCTCAGCTTTTTGTACTTTTTGTAGTTGGTACATTGTGATCTGCCATTTATGTCTCTCTCTCTCTCTCGCTCTCTCTCTGTTTTTCTTTTCTTGGTTCAATGTCTCTCTCACTCCTTTGTTTTTTTTAAGAGTTATTGGTGAACTTGACTCTTATTTCTTAAGTCACCATTCTCTCATTCTCTCACATGCTGCTTGATTGACAGGGTCCTGGTCTGCACGCACTGGGCTTTTGATTACAGGCACAATCCCCCCCCCCCCCCCCCCCCTCCTCATCTTTTAGTTACACACGCACACACGCACACACACACACACATACATACAAAACTCCATCGTTGCTTAGCTGGGGCAGGCGCAAAGCTTTCTTTTTCCCCTGACAGCTGTGATTTCTGTCTGCTGACAAAAACTCCAAAGGAGACAAGACAAGGAGGCATCATACCCCTTGTCAGCTTTTATACAGCTGTCTTCCTCAATACAGGCTTACCCCACAAAGACAATAAAACAACACGCAAATACTGACAGTGCCCAAAGACGTGGGCATGTGCACATGCCTTTGCTCATGCGTGCACACTCTCCTCACATACTGTACACAAAGAAGTGCACAAAGAAATGCAGTTACACCAAGCACAACACCAATGTAGGGTTTTTGAAGCCAATGGCAGTGCTGATTTTTCAGAAGAATAAAACTCTGCAACATGACAAGTATTGTCAAGGCAGATCAATTGCTTCAGAACCTCCACATAATTGTTTAAAAAATTTTGACTTGAAAATTGCATATTTGAAAACAAAACCAAGTAAAAATTAAGTGAAATGTTCACTGTGCGGCAATTCCTTTTTTGTTTTTTTTGTTTTTTTATTTTTTGTTTTTACAAATCTAGCAAGATATGCATCAGTCTTAATTTATCAATTAATCAGTGGTAACCCCATATTGAACAATGAAATTGACTCTGATGACTTATCGATTGGGCTCCGGTCTGACACAAACACTCTCTCTCTCGCTCTCTCTCTCTCACACACGAACTCACACATACACACACCCTCTGCCACGAAACACACTGTCATTCTCTGACTCTCCCACTCTTTTTTCTCTCTTTGGACACGGTGCATTTAGTGTGTATACAGCTCTCGCTATGAGGGACAGGGCAGATTATTATTCAGTGGCAATAAAAAGCCAATTTGGAGTTGGGAGGCTCGGCGGTCATTTGAAGGGTCACAGTACAAGGCAAATAATCGGCTCTATTGAGATGGATGGTGCAGTGAAGGTTGAGCCTGCTTCACTTGTATGGAAATGTGCCAGCAAAAACCTTGGATTCGCAACAAATCTAAACCACTGTCCACTGCAGAATATTGATGCAAGACTGTACGTTAGCCTGCGAGGCTTCACACGGCAGCGCTGCATTAGAGGATGCACGGCAGCATCTGAAATGTTTCCCGAGTTTATTTTTCTCGATGTATGAGCACAAAAAGTTTGTCAAGCGGAGTGAAAAAGTTTCCCAGTGTATAACAGGGTATGTGCATCCCATTAGTCGCCACTACTGAGTTCATATTCATGTCAGCATGCTGTCAGACACTTTAACATTGCTGTCATCACAGTGGTCGTTCCAACACTTTCATTTTTCTCCAATCTATATAATTACCTGCAGCTGCCAGCAATGACTGTTTTGAAAACCTTCCTTTGTTTGTGGGTTCGGGTGCTTGTGAGAAATGTATCTACATTTCAATTGGAACTTAAGTGTCAGCACCCAATCAAACACAAGGCAGGACAAATTGCTGCTTGGTAACTGGTGACTCTTCATTTTAGATGCCTGTGTTTTAATAAGGAAGCATTTCCAAAACCTGCTCTCAGCCAAAAAGCAGCTCAATAATTTTTTTTTCTTGCACTAAATTCTCTGCTAGCGAAGTTTGAAGTTGAATTCTGTTTTGTTGGTTTGCACTGCACTCAGACCAGTGACTTGCCGGAAATAGAGTTAAGTATTAATGGAGCATAATATCAAGCAGTAGCTGCTTAGTATACATATGGTGTTCTTCAACATGCGTTGAGTGTGGCGTTGTGATAACTGGAGCAATAATATATATGTTTGTCTGCTTGAAGTGGGAGGAGGTGAGCATAATGGATGAGAAGAACATCCCCATCAGAACATACCAGGTGTGTAACGTCCTGGAGCCCAATCAAAACAACTGGCTGAGGACGGACTGGATCCCTCGGTCCGGCGCCCAGCGGGTCTACGTCGAGGTCAAGTTCACACTCAGAGATTGTAACAGCTTGCCGGGCGTCACTGGAACCTGCAAGGTACAATCAAACATTGACCACTTATTGAAATACTTAGAGATTGAAACATGAAACTGTGGGGTTTCATTGAAGGATCCTATAAAGCTTGTTTTGTTTTTCGTTTTATTTGTTGAGATTTTAGTCGGTCTTGATATCCGTCTGTCCATCTTAACCTTGATGATCATTATCATACGCCTTTTATATCTTGTACAATCGGATAAAATGTGTAAAACTAAACAGAATCAAACCTATATCATGATGTCTCATCTCACAGTGTTGCTGCCAATGTTTCTAAAATCACCACGTTATTCGTTTTATTGTTTTGTTTTGTTTTTTGTCAAAACAGGATATCTACAATGACATACTAGACACATTAGGCTAACATGAAGACTGACACACACTGTTTTGCCATAGTTCTATCAGTCCTGAGAAGTGTTTTTTAAGTCTCATGGAAGAAACTCCTGTGTCAGTGATTAGCATGATTCTTTCATCATAATTTTGTGGTTTTCATTATTGTTGGATTGGCAGAAATATAGTCAGTCACTTGAAGACACAAGTTTGTCAGAGTAAGTTTTCACAAAACTCCCCCCTGCAAATGCTTCAAATTGAGGTTGTAATTCTTTGATCCATTAATTACTATGCTAATTAGTAAATGGACTGTGCTTTTAATGGGGATTTATTATATATAACAGCAGCTGGTCATTCAAGCACAGCATCCACTTTGAGTCATTATCACATTAAGAGAAAAAAAATGAGTACTGATGATGATAAATAGATGCCTCAGTCTTTCCTTCTTTTCTTTCTTTTTCTTTTTTCTTTTTTACATTCCCTTTTGTCTTGCAGGAGACGTTCAATCTGTACTACCATGAGTCCAATGAAGACAGAGAGAGCTACATCAAAGAGAGCAGCTTCATTAAGGTGGACACTGTGGCAGCAGATGAGAGCTTCACCCAGGTAACACTGAACAACCCAGACAGACTTTGAGTTCTTTATCCTCCCTCATCGGCTTACTTTAATTTGCTCTTATCTGGAAGTGAAATCCCCGGCACTTAGCTGTAGTTTTCCTAGTTTGTTTTACAAGCGCTTTTATCTTGAGTGTCAGATTTGCAGTCACAGAAATGCCTGTTGCTTAGTTGTTACTTTAATTAATTTGAGTACTGTAGTGCATTTTACCTCTTAAATCAATAAAAGTCCCTGTGAATGACGGCCAAATGGTGAAACTGAGGTGAACCAGCGAAGAGTTCACGTGGCATACTCCTCATTTCACAAGTGTATCTTCTTCCCATTCAGGTGGATGTTGGCGATCGCATCATGAAATTGAACACTGAGGTGCGAGACGTCAAGGTCACAACCCGTAAGGGCTTCTACCTGGCCTTTCAGGACGTCGGTGCCTGCATCGCTCTGGTTTCTGTCAGAGTTTTCTATAAAACCTGTCCACTCACCATCCGTAACCTGGCAACGTTTCCCGACACCGTCACTGGCGCCGACACGTCTTCCCTGGTGGAGGTCAGAGGGTCGTGTGTCAACCAATCAGAAGAGAGAGAGGAGCCTAAAATGTACTGTGGCGCTGATGGCGAGTGGTTGGTTCCCATTGGTGGATGTTTCTGCAACCCAGGATATGAAGAAAAGGGCAGCACATGTAAATGTAAGTGATCCTCACTGCAACAGAGTGAGTTTACCATAATTTGTCTGTTTTTGTGGAGGTCTGACTCATTGAGTCTGTACGCCTGATATACGCTTCCCTTGAGTCACCGCTTCAGACTCCATGTTTCAACAAAAACAATCATTAGAGCTCAACAAGGTGCTCACTAATGATGAAAAAAAAAGGGATTTGGTTTGTGTAATAATTACTACATGCTTGGCTGCTCCGAGGGCTGCATCACTTGCTTTAAAAGGCATTTGTTTGGAAAGTCTGGGTTAAAGGGACAGTCAAGATTGCCACCTGTTAATCGACAATAATGATAAACTTCAACATTTTGTGGCTTTTGTTTAAAAGTGACACCACTCTCAGTCATTTAACTTTCCTCTAAAATGAGAAAAAAAGGAGCCCACAATAATGAATGCCAGAAAGTAAATCCATGGACCAGCTCCCAATAAAGATATTAAATTTTTGGGGGAGTGTTGCTTGGCAACTTCACGGTGATGATCAGACTCATGGTCACACTCCAAGATGGTACTCAAGAATTCATTTACACATGATTTATACCAGAAAATGACAAAAATCAGTAGGCTTTAAATATAGTTTCTTTATGTTTAGAGACAAACTTCTCCTTTTCAGTTTGCTTACTTAAGCTTAAGAGTTCCTCTTGTTAATATCCCACTCAGACCCACACAGTTTCACGGGTTAAACCAGTTGCGGATATCTTTTTGTATGGATCGAGCTGCATTAGTCACACATCCACCCCTCCCATTTAATGTGGGGGTTGAAGGCGGTTTGCGAGCGAGAAACAAAGTCTTTAAAGTCTTAATAGAAGCTCGCAGGTCTCGGATGTGAGAGGTGCTCTGACATAATCGCAGCCATCTGGACTAAAATGTCTTGCTTTCGCTTTTGGTTTGAACTTTACTGCAGCGAATTTGCAAGCTGTTCGCACCTCTCGCAAACATGCATGTGGCATGGGTGACGTGCAATGTTTGGAAGTGACTGTTGTGATAGTGAGGAGTATGAATGTGTGTGTTTGTGTGTGGCGTGAGAGCGGCGTGAATCGGGGGACAACAGACTTGGTGGAGACACTTTTTACAATGTGGCCCCGTCTCCCGTCAGTCGCACGAGCAACAGACACACAACATGTTCGTTCAAGAAAAACACACACATACACAGATGGACAGACACCAATGGAGAGACGGGGAAGAACAACTCACTGATCTGCTCCCTCCCTCGCTTTTATTTATGAAGCCTATCCCAGCAGACTAATTGTATAACAAACAGACCCATAACTCAAAGAGAAGAGAGGAGACTCTGAGAAGGGGGGGGGGGGGCAGAGGGACGTGCACAAAGAGAGGGATGCAGTTGGTGCCAGTTGGTGATAAAAAGAGAAAAAAAAAAACTTGACTCTTCTTTTCCTCTTTGTGAACGGAAGAACGGTAGCCAAAAAATCCTGGATGTGACAAATGCTCGCTAAAACCTTTAGCCTGTTTGCCCCATTTGTTCCCACTGAAAAGAGGAGGAGGTTTGTGGGGTGGTCCCTGAGGCCCGAAAGATGTTCCTCCTCAACAAGATTTAGGAGAGACCCTTGACTGGTGAGCCTCCAGCAGATGTGAAGTGCCATCTATCTATCTTCCTCCTCCCGTCTCCATCTCGCCGCTCTCACTGCATGTCAGGTTGTTGGCTGGGCGCAGCTGCTTCTGTGGGAATCCATCAAAGTCCGGATGAATATCCAGCGCCGCTCAGGAAAATCTCTGACCCTGCAGTATTCGACACACACCTAAACGTTTCACACTTTGCGGAGAGAACGGACGGGCGGAGTTTGAAGGAGATTTGGATGAGCTGTCTCTCTTCGCGTCAGAAAGGTCAAAAGTTTTCTCATCCTTCTCCACTCATGGGCCATCCCTCAGTCAGCAGGTTCAAACAAAGGCACACTGGGAAGGGACAGATAACGTTCCCATTGCTGCCTGTTTTCAGTCGGAGCAATGAATACTGAGGAAAAATAACTCATGCATTCAGAGAGTAGTTTGTTTGGGAAAATATAATATGTCAAATACAAAATGAGAGATAAGAATAGTGAGGAAAACCACTGCTCCTGGCCAAAAGACACCACTGAATAAAACCACGTTTCATGTGTTGTCATTGGAACAGGTGAAATAAATAATGGGTTTACCTTCAGGAATGTACCTATTGAAGATAGAATAGAATAGAATAGAATAGAATAGAATAGAAATAATGTATTGATCCTGGGGGGGGGGGGTTCTTAACAACACTGTTCTACATAGAGTAGTAATAATTGATGGTAAATAGAATAAAATATTAATACATTTTTGAAAAAGTATCAGCATTTGCATGTTAGAGCTTGAGAGTACATTAATAAATGTAATAGTGACACAGAGAAGGGTTTGTCTATAAAAAGACTATTAACATGGGAGAGTTGTAGAGTTTGATGGCTCCAGGAAGGAAGGAGTTCCTGTAGCGCTCGTTTGGGCATCTTAGTGGGATGAGTTTTTTACTGCTGACCAGTACACCATGGAGGGATCAGGATCATGGCCAGGATGAACTTCTTCACAGTTGAATGGAGGGGGGGGGGGGGGGGGGGGGGGGGGGGTAATCTCTGCTTCCACTTTTTTAGTTGAACTCACCATAAATATTAGCTCCAAAAACAAGAAATATAGAGAAAGACTCAAAAATCCTTAAATGTTTTAGTTTATCAGCGCAGACTCTTGACATGTCCAAAGTCTTATTATGTGCTGCTGTGAAAATATTTCAATGTACTATCTCTCTTCTGTTCGGGCATATTGTTCATCAAAATAATATTAAAAACACATAGTTGTTTTAATCTCTCCAGAAATGCCAGTTGAACTGAATTAAAACTAGACTGGGCTTAGTTAAAGTGGTGAAATGTGAAAAGTTCATTTTCACTGTTGACACCGAGTAATGAGGAAGGAGAGGATGAGATGAGAAGCTCTGGGAAGGAAGAAGGGATTAGATGTTGAATGGGGTGAAAAGGGGGATTGAAAGAAGGCCACTGACAGCAGAAGGCGTCAATGCAACGCGGCCCCTCCCCCGCTGGGGGTTCGTCATCGGGTGCAAAGGGGACGAGTGGAGAAACACAAGAGAGAGGGAACTCCCCCTCTTTTCTAAACCCCTGGTTAAGGCTGAGGTCATGACTGAGCCCGATGAAGACGTCAAAACGGCTGACTGACAGCTCCACACTCACACACACATTGAGGGAGTTTAGCTGCGGAGTGCAGGGTCATGACCGAGGTAGATGAAGACGTCAAAAGTTTGACAGCTGCAATTCGTCTGGGAGCATCGGAAACGAGGGAGGAGAGACAAGAGGCGGGCGGAGAAGGGACAACAGAGAGAATTTGAAATGTAGGGCTGGAGAGGGAGAGCGACAGTGGGAGCCTTCTGCTTTCTTGTTTCACTGTCTCCGCTCTGGCCTGTTTTTTTTTGTTTTTTGTTTATATTATTATTATTATCATTCTCCATCGTCTGATTCTTGTGAATTTCTCTCACTGCCTGGGAGGGTAGGAATGTTTTCTGTGCACGAGTGTGTTTGCGTCCGTGGTGTTTCTGTGTTCCTTCCGTCCAGAGCGATTTCATGGTCGTGCCTCTCTCCCAACGCACCTGCAGTGTCTCGTCAACCGCAGAAAGCATTAGGACACAGAGAGGGAGGAAGAAGCAAACGGCAGAGGGAAAGACAGCCACTCTGAAAGAGAGATGACAGAAAGGAAGAGTGAGCAGATGATAGAAGGAGTGGGTAATCGCTGTCCTCCGTCTCTCTCTAATCATTGATTCGCATTTCTGGACTCGGAACACGTTGGGCTGCAGATTTACAGAGCCTCGCTGTGTGTGTGTGTGTGTGTGTGTGTGTGTGTGTGTGTGTGTGTGTGTGTGTGTGTGTGTGTGTGTGTGTGTGTGTGTGTGTGTGTGTGTGTGTGTGTGTGTGTGTGTGTGTGTGTGTGTGTGTGTGTGTGTGTGTGTGCGCGTGTGTGTACTGTATCTCTGATTTTCTGCTTAACAAAGTCCTCCCTCCAATACACTCACAGTTTGGAGGACTGCCCAGGAATGCCTGGAGAAGAGTGTGATGGGGCGAAATGAGAAGGAGGAGCGCGTGCGTGTGTGTGTGTGTGTGTGTGTGTGTGTGCGTGTGTGTGTGTGTGTGTGTGTGTGTGTGTGTGTGTGTGTGTGTGCGTGCGTGTGTGTGTGTGTGTGTGTGTGTGTGTGTGTGTGTGTGTGTGTGTGTGTGTGTGTGTGTGTGTGTGTGTGCACATATGGCAGGTGTCAAAGCAGGCAAAGACGAGGGAATGACATAAGTGATTGTGCGAAGTGAGACAAACTCAGGTGTGTGGGGGGGTTTGCGTTCCACTATCACAATCAAAGCGTGTGTGTGTGTGTGTGTGTGTGTGTGTCTGTGTGTGTGTGTGTGTGTGTGTGTGTGTGTGTGTGTGTGTGTGTGTGTGTGTGTGTGTGTGCGCGTGCTATTGTCTCCCTCTCCCAGGTTGTTCCTAATGTAGAGGAGGCTTGCCAGCTCCATCAGGCTGTCTATAGCTCTCTGGCATGGAAACAAGCCCCACTCTCACTCTCTCTCTGTCTTGCTCTCATTATCCTTTCTTTCTCTTCTCCACTCTTCTGCCTGATCCACAGTCAGGGCTGGTTGGGAGGGTGGGTGGGGGGGGGGGGGGGGGGGGGGGGGGGGGAGCGGCTGGAGGCAGGGGGGTGATGTGTGTCTGATAGGGAGGAGTGTGTGGTGGAGTATTGTTGTAGAGCCCCATTCACATGCTAATGTTCACAGTGTTGGCTCTGGGCAGGCACACACACGCACCCACACACACACACACACTCACACGGATCCACACACACACACTCACACGGATCCACACACATTTCCCTTCAAACCACCAGTTTTTGTGAATATTTAAATTTAGACAAACTTAAAGCTGTGGTTTCCACTGAGTGCATTCTTAAGGTTTTAAATACAAACCAACTCTTAAGATGCAAGTGCCTCTGTAAAAAAGCAGATACATTTGGCAGTGACGTACACGGGAATGTCGGGGTGATTTTGGGGCCGGGCAGTTTTTTTTTTTAATGAAGACATACAGTAGAAACACAAAACGATTGCATCTTATCTCCAGCGTTTGTGCATGCTTTAATTAAAGAGGGCATGACCTCAGTGATTAATTGTGTCCCTCCCTCCACTGTGACAGTCTATCAATCTGTCAATCCATCCCTCCTTCCATCCATCACCTCGACAGGTGTCGGACTGAAGCGGTCGGGGGTACTTCCTCCTTTCCAACCCCTCTGCTGAGAAGGAACAAGGGGCCGATGACAGATAACATGGGGTCAAGGAGAAGACACACACACACGCAGCCTTACACATGCATGCAGTACAGTGTGCCGACGAAGCTCTTAGCTGGATTTGCGATGAGCTGCATTTGCATTTTAGGTAGCACAAGAATGCATATGCAAATGCAGACAATGCTGATAGTAATCAAAGGGCACCTTCCTCTCCTGTCTACCCCTCCTCCTCCTCTTCTCTCTGTCTTTTTCTCTTCACCTCTTTATCTCTCGCTCCTCGTCTTGTTTTTTCCCTACTTTCTCTTCCACTCAGCCCTCTCCTTCATTTACACTCTGTCACTTTCTCTAATTCGTCTCAAGCAGCCAAACAGCTGATTACACTGTAATTATTGTCCTGTCTAACAGGGAGAATATAAATGTGCCGGCAGGCTTATATTCAAGTTCTCATCTTATCTTATCTCTGCGCCCGCGAGCGCGTCCAGGCGTCAGCGTACGGCAGTTTACTGGCCGAGTTCAGGCTCTCGTGCGGCCCTCGGTAACGTCGGGTTAATGTCAGGTTAATGACACCCTCATGAGCTCTTATTCCAGGTCACCAGCGCTCGCCACCCCCTCTCTTGGAAAGCAGCGCGAAAGAAGACACAAAAGGCTTTGGAGAAAATAGAGACATGAGAGGGCGCTAAAGGAAGTTTATGGTTTTCTTTCTCTGGGTCCTTCTTTCAGTCCTCTGTGTCGGAGACAAGGACAGAGGACTGCTGCGCGAAGCAGACAAAAGCAGTGCGCTGCCCCTGGCAGAGTCGTCTTGAGGCCTGCAATCAACTTTTAAGTCCTCAGCAGGTCAAATTCTTTGCTCGGTCTCTCACAGTTTGATTCGCTGTCTCTCCCACTAAGGGCTTACTTTCCTGCATTAATGATTTAAGACAAAGGAATATAAAAAAATTAATTAAAAAAAGCAGCCAGAGAACAACATATACCGTATCGTGTCTTACATTTAATTACATAAACCGACACAGTATGATGAGTCAATGTCCCGATGAAAGCCTCTGTCTTACCAGCTGGAAATGTGTTTGTGAATTGACAGGTTTCAGTTGGCCAGTTGTCTGACTGCTTGTGTGCCGTCTCTTTTAAATTGGCCTCGATGTAGAGCAGAAAACGATACCAGCCAACATCAAAGCTTTCTCATGGCTTGACACTTGGAGAGCAGAAGGATATATGGAGATACGGCGAGAGTGAGCGAGCTATCAGAGACACAAAGACCGATAAGTGGAGGTCGAGGAGGAAGTGCAGAGAGAGCGAATGGGGGAGATTGTGAAATGTGAAAGGGAGGGCAAATGAGTGTGTGAAAGAGCAAATCTGTGGAGGCTCACACAGATGGGCCAGGATAGTTGGTCTGAGTAGATTACAGAGGAGACTTCCTCCTTCTCATTTACTGATGAGCCTGTCATAAAGCATACTGACACACTTGAACACCGGCACACACACACACACACACACACACACATACACACACACACACACACAGGCATCATCCCCACATTCCTCTCCACTCCCACTGGGATGTCTTCATCTCCCTTGGAAATGTGAAAGCGCTGGGAATAAGGAGAGAACTGGGAATGATGGTGGGATTGAGGAAGGAGAATGAATAGGGTATGATGATGAAAAAGAAGGTGGCAAAGAACTGATTGCGTTAGAAACAAATGAAGGATTTCCTTCAGAAATTAAAGAGAGAAAAAATTGCTCTAACCAGTCTTGCGTTGCCATCTCCTTTGCTTCACCAGTGGATGTCAAGCAGTATAATTATGTACTCATTTATTGCATTGTTGCTCTGTCAATGCATGAACTCCTTGATATACAGAGAGAAGATTTCTCTCTCGCCCTCTCTCTTTCTCGGTTTCTTCTCTTTCATATATTTAAATGTCAATTATATTTGTGTGGGCTGCCTGCACTGTAGAGTTTTGATGTATTCAGCTCTAGTGTTTCTGGTTTCTCTGTGTGAGTGGGAGCTGATCTGTAAATGTTCTTTTAGGTGTTTCTTTCTTGGCTCATCAAAATTAAAGAGAAAAGAAGTCAGATGTGCCCCTCCTTCACACACTGTGCCTCTTCATCTCTCTCTCTCTCTCTCTCTCTCTCTCTCTCTCTCTCTCTCTCTCTCGCTCTCAAGATTTTCCTTTTCAGCCACGTATGATTGTATCATGATCCCCACAAAGAGAAATATATACATTATGTTAATTAACATGCTTTCTCTGTCCAAGCGGTCAACATAAAATAAATTAAAAAAGCTTGCATCAAGGGTCAAGACACTGCTGACCTCACGTCAATGCTGGCTACACGGCCTTCGGCATGCGGCAGGGTAAACCTTAATTGGTATAAGCTCATTTATCATGAATGCAATTTTAAAGATGCCTTGCGGTGTGTTCCTGCTGTGTTGGGTTGCATTGTTGGAACCTCGTAAATGTGCTGAATGTCTCTCTCAAAGTGGATTTAGAAAAATGTGGAAAGCACACAGACCGAATCATGTCACATGTTTGATTGTTTACATTAGATGTGCTGGTGTCACTAACTGAGTTCATTATGACTAAGAAAACCATCAAATATGAATAGTTTATGCTTATCTGATGGTGAAATGATAAATTGTACGAATTGTTGCAGAGGTAGTTTATTGCCCGTGAAACTTTTGATTCTACTACAGTGAGCAAGAGACAATAAAGTACAAGTAATGCAGGGAATGCCAGCTAAACGCTGATGCTTTCAAACTCTCACTGAAATGCCAGAAATGTGTCTTTCTACCCTTTGGTTGGAGGATGTTTGAGGGCGTAAAATCACAATTTCTCACGCACCACGTATGAATGTCATATGCTAATGTTTTGAGCTTTTTACAAACAATTTACCCTCAATAATATTTTCAAAATAAGCAACAAAAAAAAAAAGTATTGCCTTGTCACATTTATACAAATTCCAGAAATCAGTCAAAACTATTTAGTTATATATTCTGTGAATAGTAATTTTAGCACTGTCTTTTAGTTTGACTTTGTTAGCTGATCTGTTTTCATGCATTTCTCGACAGCCTGTTCTGCTGGTTTCTACAAGGCCAAGTCTTCAGACCCGGGATGTTCCAAATGTCCTCCACACAGCCTCTCACTCAGAGATGGAGCAACTCTCTGTGACTGCCACTCTGGATACTTTCGTTCAGATGTTGACCCCCCTTCCATGGCTTGCACCCGTAAGAACACACGCTCAAGCACAAATATTTGCAGCATAACACAGATGTAAAAAAACTTAAAATACGTGTATGCAATGCGAAGGAAAAAAAAAACTGCCATTGTTTCCCAGACTATCTTTACCAAACAGAGGGTAGCACAAATGTGTGTGAATGCCACCCCTGTTTCAGGATCCCATTACTTATGAGTAAGCCACCATCTACATCCTGTCTGGGAGCGATAACTAAAGACATTGGAGAGTGAATAAATGTCCTCCTTTTTCTCTCTCCGTTGCACTCTTTGTCTCTGTCACTAAGTCTGTGAGTAGGTCCTGTGTGACAGACTTAGAGAACTTGGTTTGTGTGTCTTAAACTTAATTATGCCTATATGCGGCACATGGTTTCTTTGGCTTGGGAAAAAATGAAAACACACAGGGGCACACACACGTGCACGCACATACACACGCGCACGTTGCTGAGGCACACATAAAAAAAATAAATGCCACAGACGAAAACATCTAACCCATCAAACAGATCTCAGAACTGAATGATTTTCAGTCTAATGCCAGATGTCTACATTTTAGACCGTGCCAAGCGCTCCCCACATTCCCCATATATCTTCCACTTTGCTCATGTACAGTATATGGCTGGCTTTATTCATTTTCCAGCATTTTCCTCGTTTCTCCAGAGCCACCATCGGCCCCGCAGCAGCTCATCTCGGTGGTGAATGAGACCTCGGTGGTCTTGGAGTGGGCCCCCCCTCGCCGACTGGGTGGAAGGAGTGACACCAGCTACAGTCTGGAGTGTCTCATCTGTCAAACTAACAGCTACAGTCAAACTGCCGGCAGAGCTCTACCCAGGAATCGCAGTCTCTCCCAGCCTGAGGCTCAGCGAAGCGGCCTGGGGATGCAGTCAGACCAGGGGATTGTGGGACCTGAAGTCCAGCTGGGCCGAGGCGTCTTCCAGAGCAGGCCTGGCGATTACCCCCGGCTTGGCTCGGGCTCCTCTTCCACCTCTCAGCTCTGCCTGCCCTGCGGCTCGGACGTGCTCTTCTCTCCAAGCCAGGCGGGCCTGAAGACCACCAAGGTGGTCGTGAGTGAGCTCCGAGCCCACACACACTACACCTTCATTGTCCACGCACGCAACGGGGTTTCCCTGGCCAGTGGCGCAGGGGCAATGCAGAGCGTGTCCGTCAGCGTCACCACCAACCAAGCCGGTGAGAAAGAGGAGTGGATGTGGATGATGAATGTGTTCGTCAGATTGTTGACTGGAGGAGAAACACAAAATCTGCTTATAGGTGTTGTCAGTAAGTGGGTCAGCACAATTACAAACTGCTGCTCGCTGCATGAGGGCCCAGAGGGAAGCAAGGCCCCCTGAGTAATGTTCAAAATTGAGGAGCTATGAAGTAAGCCAGCTCTGTATGTTGATACAGATGGACAGTATTTTAAAACACTCAGATATCATAAAACTCTTCCCTGCAATTTTTACACGAGATAAAAGCATTACGTGGTTTTCATACACACACACACACACACACACACACACACACACACACACACACACACACACACACACGCATATATATATATATATATATATATATATATATATATATATATATATATATATATATATATATATATATATATATATATATATACACTTTAGGTATATTATGGTCCTTTCCAAATATAGTGTTGACGCTCAAATGCTTCAGCAAATAACAATTTTGTGAAAACAGCAACTAAAACAAATTCTTCAAAAGACTAATATTTGTTAAGACTTCCAAATTGTTTTAGGTTCCCACAGTTGGTTTGCATTGTGAAGTGCGTGTGTGTGTGTGTGTGTGTGTGCGTGCGTGCGTGTGTGTGCGTGTGACATCGTTTAAACATGATTACATCCCAGTGATATAGAAAAACAAAAGAAAGGCGAAAAAAATCAAATAACTCCCAACACTGTTGTATAATGTTTATCATTCAATATTTAGTATGAGATTGGCTCTGTTATTATTGAGAAGCATCTTTCTTCTCGCCAGCGTTATCCTGTTTGAGCTAATCCCAAAAAACTGTGGGCAAAGGCAGGGTATATCAAGGAGTTGTTGAAAAAACATCACATGAAAATCCTTTTTTGTTGAAAAATAGCTACAAGATCACCTCATTCATTGTGATATTCAAAAATATTCAAACAATGCATGTTGATTGAGTTATGTGTGTGTGATCTGTAAACATAAGCTTTCTTTTAAGGATTCCAAGGGATTTTGAATATATTTGATAAAGGAAAATTAACTGAATTTCCCTTTACTTGCATGTTCCCTATGTAGCTCCCAATGTAGCGATTGTGTTTTCACAATGAGCCGACATGCATTTCATTGGTAATGGGTTTTAAAAACTCTCTGATGTTGCATCCAGGAAAACTTAAGCAGAGGTCAGTCCAGGGTTCAATGAGAAAATGCTTTGCTTTTATGATGCTATGATGGGCTGTCATCAAAGAAAATCAATGTTAACAATCAGGTCTGAACGTGTCCATCGTCTAATCTACAGAGGTGCCCGCTTACTGTAACTTTTTAGTGCTGAAACTCAGTTACAGCCTCTTATCTTCCTTTCCCCTCGAGACTCTTGTACTATCACTGTCATAGTTGTCATAGTTATTATTCTGTCCTCCTACACCTAACAACAGCTGAATTAATTATAGGGCTGTTAGCAAAAGCATGTCAGAAAGCTTTCTGGAAAATGTAAATCGCTGACTTAAATACAAACAGACAAAGCTGATTGAGGAGAAAGTAGATATAAAAAGTGAATCATAACATTCGTTTGCAAAATAACTTGCGCAGCATGTTGTTTAACAACGGCTGAACTTTTCCTCCTCGGTGCTTCACCGCGGAAGTATTAAAAAAAAAAAAATCAGTTGCTTTTTATGAAGTGTTTCATTTTGCTCGTGAGGGTGTCAGCTGGTGTGTGGCGTCCCTCACACATGCTCTCCATTACTTTCCAGTGTAAGCTTCTTCTTCTTTTTGTTTTGCACGCTGTTACATCTCAACTGTCATTGCTTTAATTCTTTATGGTGGCATTTAGAAACCGGCACACCTGCTTAGTTCCAGGTGCCCCGGGGGAAATAACTTAGCTGTGTGCGCGCAGCATGAGAGTATGCCTGGGATGTGTCAAGTCCAACCTGCACTACCATATGGCCCAATATCATATGAACAGCCTCAAAGGAGGACGGCCACAGATAAAAGGAGGGGAAATGGAAGGATGTAAGCAGAGAGAGAGTGCAGAGAATGAGAATGTCTCTGTGGAATAGGAAGGAATGAGATGTGGGTCAGTTCTCAGGTGCACTGGGTCAATGGGATCTGCGACAAACAAGCAGTATACGCACACAAAGGCCTGTGTTCTGAGCTGTCATAGACCTCATTGGCATCATCTGAGGGTATGAAGTGTGTCACTCTCAATAGAAGCTAGGCTATTGTCACGGTGCTATCTGTAATCGTCTGCCTCTCCATCTCAGCTCCCTCTCCGGTGTCGTTCGTCCAAGCCACTGATGTCACCAGGCACAGTTTGTCGTTGTCGTGGCAACGGCCCGATCGACCCAACGGGGTCATCCTGGAGTACGAGGTCAAGTTCTATGAAAAGGTGAGTCGCTCGCAGGTTAATGCAGCTCAGTCAGGAATGTCAATATGCCGGCATGCTGTTTGTTTTTCAGTGATAGCAGCGATAGATCTGCAGTCACGCTTTGAAAACAGAGCTCTGGGTTTTTATTTTGTTTGGTTTTTTTGGTTTTTTTTGTCTTGTCTAATCAGGATCAGAAAGAAAGGTCCTACCGCATAATGAGGACCTTCTCTCAGAGTGTGGATGTCACGGGTCTCAGCCCGCTCACCGTGTACGTGTTTCACGTGCGCGCTCGCACGGCTGCCGGATACGGAGAGTTCAGCGCTCCGTTCGAATTCTCCACCAATTCAGGTATTGAAGCGATGACATTTAGGACTTTTACACAACCCACTGAAGGCATTGTGAAGAAGTTTGTGGTTTGTGATTTCTGTTGCCCTTCCTGTTAGATCCCTTCCCACTGATTGGAGAGGGAGTCAACTCTGCCTTCCTGCTGCTGTCTGTCAGCGGGGTTGGAATTTTACTGCTGATATCTGCAGCTGTGTTCATCATTAGTCGCAGGTACAAACACACACATACACACACACAATTGCAGCCACGGACCACCATAGGCAGGTATACAGACCTATAGAATGGATTGAGGTCGTCAATCTGTGCATGCACTGATATCTGTGTGCGTGCACAAACAGCGCTCGCGCTCCCCCTGCGATTGTGTCGCTTAAAAAATGTGTCTGTGTTACCTGGAGCTTTTAAAGGGGATTAGAGTGGAGACAGTGATAATCCTTTTGTCCCTGACTTGTCATTACTGTCTCTTCAGCCGCACGGCTTGTGTGTCAGCTTCCGCTGGCGTGCGCGCTCACCAGCACGCGCGGGTGTCCACAAACAAACACACACACACATGCATGCACACACACACACACCTGCCCAACCACAAAGGTGGTTTTGACAGTTTCTTTGTTTAATGGAAAACACCTTTTATCTTGTGCAACCTGAGGCATCGCCCCCCCCCCCCTCCTCCCCTCCCTCCTTTAAATGCTTTCATCTGGAGCTTTCCTGCAGCCCGTCCCTCTCTGTTCTCTTTGTCATTGCTTTCTATTGCGCCGAATCCTTAAAAACCCGATGAAGGCGTTGCCCAATCAATAAAATAAACCAGGCACACAAAGTTAATGTGACACATGCTCTTTTGTTTCCGTCAGCTCACCTCACTGTAGAAATGAAAACAAAAACATGAGGAGTTAAAGTAAAAACCATTGTGTGTTAGGCTTTTGTGTGAAACGTCAATCATTTGTGTCTCGTCAGGAGGAGCAAGTACAGTAAAACAAAGCAGGACTCAGAGGAGGAGAAGCATCTTAACCCAGGTACAGCACACAGGAAGAGACAGATGGATGCTCTCTTTTTTCCTCTCTTTTCTCAGATCCACCTGCACATATTTTCTCAACATACTGCCAAATAGATTTACATAACATATGCAGTTATACAACGCATATCTCTCACCCTCCTCTGCATTCCTCCTCCTCCTCCTCCTTCCTCATTTCCCTTCCGTCTCATGCCTCCTTCATGGTAGGAGTTAAAATCTACGTTGACCCGTTCACCTATGAAGACCCGGACCAGGCCATCCACGACTTTGCCAAAGAAATTGATGTCAGTAGTATTCATATCGAGAAAGTTATTGGCATGGGTAAGCCTGGCATTGATGCTCACTAACACACACACACACACACACACACACACACACACACACACACACACACACACACACACACACACACACACACACACACACACACACACACTTGGTGCTGACACTGCTCTTTGCTATGTGCAGGAGAGTTTGGGGAGGTGTGCAGTGGGAGGCTGCGTGTGCAGGGGAAGAGAGAGATCTACGTGGCCATCAAGAGCCTGAAGGCAGGATACTCCGACAAACAGAGACGAGACTTTTTGTCTGAGGCCTCCATCATGGGACAGTTTGACCACCCGAACATCATCCGCCTGGAAGGCGTCGTCACAAGATGTGAGTACTGCCAGTGCTCGTTTAGTACACTTTGTTTTGTTTTGAGTCGACCTCATCCTTTAGCTCAATCTTCAACTCTACTTATTTAGGTAAGCCATTGATGATCATCACAGAATACATGGAAAATGGATCCTTGGATGCATTTCTTCGGGTATGCACCCAATACGTTGTTGTTTCCCCTTGACTTGCAATGCAGTTTGTTTTATTTCTTGTTTATGCCACATTGTGAAAGATGAAAGATGTAATAACATACAGAATACAAAACACAAGATAAACAATCAACCCAGCAGCAGAGTTCATGTAAAAAAGAGCCAATGCACATGTATGCCATCAGAACGACATACAAGGATGAAGGAGATAATAACAACAGTCCTGGAGATTAGGAGTCTGCAAAGGCAAAGGAAATATATTTCCCCTGAATTCTTTATTTATATCTTATTGGCTCTGTCAAATGATTTGCAGGTGAATTATTCTTTAGTTTTTTGGCAGTGTTTTCTTAGATATGCTTACTTAGCACTAAATCTGGTCTGAAATACAGACGCTCATGACAGTGCTGCGCCATGCAGGTGTCCACGTAAACCTGCCCATCTGACCTTTCAGAAACATGACGGCCAGTTCACGGTGATCCAGCTGGTGGGGATGCTGCGTGGCATCGCCTCAGGCATGAAGTACCTGTCCGACATGAACTACGTTCACAGAGACCTGGCAGCTCGAAACATCCTGGTCAACAGCAACCTGGTGTGCAAGGTGTCCGACTTCGGCCTGAGCCGAGTTCTGGAGGACGACCCCGAGGCCGCCTACACCACAAGGGTAAGACACCAAAGTACTCAATTGACTTTATAGATGAAAATCGTTTGTTTTTAAAGACAAACCTGGTTGCAGAATCTTGATTCTTTATCAGCTGGTTTACACAGTGACAGGCTGATTATGTGCGATCCCATCTTCAGTTCACAGGCTTGTTGTTAAATGCTGCCAAAGATTTGTGACTCATGGAAACCACACTCATCATGGAATTTGACAATTGCAACGACATCGGTATAAGAATCTTAGAGCAGATGTTTCCAGAGGGGCCATTTATTTTTTTCCCTCAACAAATGAATTACCATAGTGGTGTGAATATATTTGAATGATTATTTTTTCATTCTTCTGAAAATAGCTCTAAAAAAACGTGGGTTTTCTTATATATGGAGTATAACATTCAGCTCCTAGTGTTATGATGAGTTCTGCGTCACAACAGTGTTAGATGTGACCTGCAGACACCTGAGTGAGCCAGTCAAACATTGGGTGGAAGCAATGAATAGTCACTTGATGATCAAACAACAGTAAAGAAACGTCAGCTGCAGGTGCTGGACGTTGTTGTTTGAAAGCTGCGAATTGCATGGAGGCTGGCCCACTGTGGGAAGAGTGTGAAAGCAATGATACCTGGAGAGAAACCACCAAGAATAGAACACCGGATGTATTTAAGTCTGTATGTAACCTGGAAACATCTGTGAAGTCAGCCCAAGTCGCACTGTTAAACGTGTGCGTGTCGATTTCGTAAGTCTGTGTCCCGTTACTCAGTAAACCACTGTGACGTTTACCTGTGAATTAGGAGGCCACTGGAACTTACCTCTCTCCCGGAGGGAAGATTCCCATCAGATGGACAGCTCCTGAAGCCATAACCTACAGAAAATTCACCACGTCCAGTGATGTGTGGAGCTACGGCATCGTCATGTGGGAGGTGGTGTCCTATGGAGAGAGACCCTACTGGGACATGAACAACCAGGATGTAAGCCGCTGCTTCTTTTAGTCTGGTGCATGACAGGCTCTGTATTTTGTTTTTGAAATGTGGAATTATATATGCAGTGTTAAGTTAATATTTTAATTAGGAGGGTTTTTTTTTGTTTTGTTTTGTTTTGAAGTAGTTTACATAATATAGCCAATGTAGTGATTTACATAAAAGCTATCTGTGAGGGTGTGTATGTGCTGGCCGAACCCGGGCTATTAATCTAAAAGTTAAATGAACTGAAAGACAAACGATTAAACACAAGTTTTAAAGCATTTCAATAACTCACGGGGGCATTATACTCTGTGACAACTATTTATTCAAATCCCTCATAAATGCAATTCACGTGCAGTGACTTTCCCTCCAACACAAGTCCAAGAACTTTCACTTTACAGTTTGGACGTAAATTAGTACGCACATAGAGGAGTAAATGAAAACCTCTTCTTTAGCATATTTTAAGAGAATACTAAGAGGAGGAATATAAATTGTCCTCTGCATAATGCCATCTGAGTCAAAGTTTTTTGACCTCTGCGCTTTTTGAAAATGAGCAAATCTGGCTTTGAAATCCTTTAGAGGAAGGGCAGCAAGCCGAGGTCCAGTAGTTCACCAATCAGTGCACATTTTATTGTGGATAAATACTGTGACCTGAGAGGGAATTTGCTGCTTAGCGTCATTCCACATGCTGACACACACACACACACACACACACACACACACACACACACACACACACACACACACACACACACACACACACACACACACACACACACACACACACACACACACACACACACACACACACACTATACATTATACATTTGTGACAAATTTCTTTTTTTTTCTGAAGAGTTTCTGAGATCTGACCGAAAAATCAGGTTTCAGAGCAAATTTTGCAATACCAGCAGGAACTTTGCTTCCAAAGCTTGTTCAGCTCTAGTGGGTCAGAGAGGTTGTCTGGAATATGGAAATATTTGAACATGATTGATTTCAACTGCCGCAGATCATTTTCCTAGTGAGCATCATCAGTGTGGGGATTTTCATCCATCTTAATATATTCTCTTTTGACAAGGAATTAGTACAGATCTGTTTCAGAAAAAGACAAGAGGTCTACTTAAACAATTACTACTTTGACCTGGTATTGGTGCATCGGTTTGGAATCTGAGATCTCCTTAAAAGATGTACAGATTCTTTTAGCTGGTCTGTACTGGGCCATTTGTGGTTGACCTACAACATCACAAAGGATGAAATGTGTCAAACTCCACCAGTTTTCTCTGTTTACGGTTGATAGTTTCTTCTGTCTGAGCTCTTGTTTACCTTTTCCATGCTTGTTCCTGGGTCAGGATTAAATGTGGCGCTCTAAAGCTCAATGTGCACCAGATTTTGAAATGTAATACTGTTGAAAATTGCCAAATCTGGTTGATTTTAGAGCATTCTGCATACTTACTTTGAAAGTCCACAATACACACTGAGCACAGTGGAGCTGCCCACATCTGCAAAAGATTGAAATGATTTGCAGTTGGTGGTCAGACACTACAGGGGAAATCTCAGAAAAGCATGAAAAAAAAAAAAGAAGCAATAAATTTCCGCTTTCCTTCTTTGTGAATTTTAATTGACAGTTGCTATTTGACTGATGTCTTTTAGTGGTTGGTTTTCTTCATCCTGCAAAGACATTACAGTGCATTAGAATACTAAGTGAAAAACAATTCCTTTTGACAATCTAGTGGTACGGTATGTGCCACAGCATGCAATTTCCTCTTATTTATTTGTTTTAAATTGTATTCCTCAGAATAGAAATCAGTGTTTTTGTGGCATTTTGCTACTTGTGGTTTATTATCATCAAAATCTAAGATGACATACAGTATGTCATACTTATTTACCATTATTATACATTGCATATGTAATGCACTTTACTTTTTTTTTTTTTAAATGTCAAAGTGCTATTTAGTAAACATCAGTGTGTTGAGCTTGTCTTGTCAGTCTTTAATCTGAAGCATAACTACGTCAATTTGTATCTTCACTGAGCTGCTATCATGGCCACAGTCTTGTCTGTAGTTGTGTTCGATTCAAACTGCTTTCAGGCCTCGATGATCAGAATTTCTGTCTAAATAAGACGTCACAGTCAAAAACTGTGTTGTCAGATCAAGAATTCACAAGCGTCCTCGTCAGACTAGCCTATGGAGGGGTTGGGGGAAGTTGTTCTGAGCATTAATAAAAGCACAAAACTGTATTTCAATAGCAGAAGCAACTTAATGTCACATAAAACGTTTGAAAAACTTGTCCGTGCTGTGAAAGCAGCGTGAGAGCAATTTATATGCGAGCATGTCACAATACGCAGCCTTCTTGAAAACAAAGTCGACGTTGAACCTCAGGATAGAAACCGAAAGAGCTATATTTGTGTCTTTCA
Source organism: Blennius ocellaris (assembly GCF_963422515.1). Classification (NCBI taxonomy): domain Eukaryota; kingdom Metazoa; phylum Chordata; class Actinopteri; order Blenniiformes; family Blenniidae; genus Blennius; species Blennius ocellaris. The sequence continues at coordinate 19,274,563 of NC_137659.1, forward strand.
CCGAAAACAGCTTGTGGTTAAACAGCAGTAGAACAAACATTTACCACTTTCTCTTGAGGCTTTGCGAAGCTGCTCCGGCAAAAAGTCTGAATTCTCCTCCGTGTGCCCGTCTCTCAGGTGATGAAAGCGGTGGAGGAGGGCTACCGTCTCCCTGCTCCCATGGACTGCCCCGTGGTGCTGCACCAGCTCATGTTGGATTGTTGGGAGAGGGAGCGAGCTGAGCGACCCACCTTCAGCCAGATACTCAACATGCTGGACAAACTCATCCGTAATCCCGGGACGCTGCGCCGAACGGGAGGGGACAGATACATCATGGACATGTGAGCATCGCCAAACACTTGTTCCAACACGTGCAGGTCACACCGCTTCGCGCGGCGGCGGCATCTCTGACGGCTTTGTCTGCGTTTACAGGCCCACAAGCTCGATGCTGGAGTCGGGGTTGGGTCCGGACATGTGTGTGTCGGTGGTACCGGAGGTGTGTGTGCCAGAGTGGTCGACGTGTGAGTGGCTGCAGTCCATCGGGTTGGAGAGGTACCGCGACACGCTGGCAGCAGCGGGCTACACCAGCCTGGACAGCCTCCTCGGCCTCACACACCAGTGAGTCTCACTTTGTGCCAAAAATGGATTTAAGTCAGACCGCCTGTGCGTTTAATTTAAATTTATTGTGCTGCTATCGCTTTAAGATCCTGTTTCTGTCTAAACTTTTTGCCGAAGTCTACTCACATATGAGGGTCAACATTTTAGAGTTCAGATGTAGCATCAGTCTGTCAATGTTATGAAGTGTTTTTAAACAGTACTGTCAGCTGAAGTCTGACTTCAAAATAATTGCACTTTCATTTGTTTAAAATACTGTCCCTCATGCTTTGTACATGAGCATTGTCCAAGTGTAAAATATCAAAGCATAAGTAATTTTTATGCAGTGAATTATTAGAAAAAACAACAACAGATTTTTTTTATTAATTAGCAGTATATTGCAAAGACTACAGCTGCATTATGAAGCCAGGGGATCCACTTATTTCATGGCTTTACTTGTTTTACTCAGTGGGGTTCGATGGTGAATAGATGTTATGTTAAACAAGCGGAGCTGCACTTTGTTGTCGACACTGTTCGCCCATGATCATTAAATGGTCTCGATGTGGACTCCTCCTGAACGTTAGAAAACTTCTCATGCCTGTATGAAAGTGTAGAATTGGATGTAACGACGCAGGTTCCCATCCTGGTGCCCTCGTGTGCCTGAACATCTGTCTTTGTGTGTGCTCCCACAGGGAAATGGACAGACTCGGAATAATCACACTGTCACATCAGGACATGCTACTTGCAAGTGTGCAGCAAGAAATGTTGTCGCAAATGCAACACATGCAGCACTCTATGGTTCCTGTGTGACCTGGCGAACGGATACGAATGTGTTTTTTCTTTTTGGTATTTTTTTTCTTGCGAAGAATTTCATTTACCTCATCTGTGCACTTTAGAGGGACTCTTTACCTGTGGAAATACAAGGAGTGGAGTAAAAAATACAATGTGAAAAGATGAAGAAGAGACAAAAAGCAGCACTTTTGTGAACTTCCATCCCGTGGAGTTTTTCTATAAACCGTGATCTGGACGCGGCTGCAGATAGCATCAAGCTACTGGGAGCTCAGAGTGATGCCTCATCCTCTTATATCCAGTTTCTTTTTTTTTTTTTTTCTTGTTTTCTTATCTGTTTTTTTTGTTGTTGTTTTTTTTGAAGACTGACATGTGCAAAAGCAGAATGGCTTCCAATTTAGTATTTTTATTCTTTTGCTGCTTTGTGCTCAACTTGACTAAAGTGTGTTTTTGTGTTTGCTTGTATGTGTGGGAGTGCGTGTGTGTGTGAGTGTGTGTGTGTGTGTGTGTGTGTGTGTGTGTGTGTGTGTGTGTGTGTGTGTGTGTGTGTGTGTGTGTGTGTGTGTGTGTGTGTGTGTGTGTGTGTGTGTGTGTGCGGGAGTGTGTGTGTCTGTGGGTGGGTATGGTCGTGTGTAGCGCGAAACATGGACTCCCCCCCCCCCCTGTTGAGATGTCAAATATCCTTGAACAAGTCTTAATATGCAAAGTGAGAGTGGGAGGAGCCGGACTGAATGTATCATTACAAGCTCCTGCCAGCCACAGTCTGGAGGATCACGCTAACAAACTGTATGATTTTCCTGTCTTAATTTCGTTGTTTATTTTGAATTGTAAAACTTACTGTTACTTAGACATTTAGATTAGAATGTCGCCCATTGGTGTCCTTGTATGTTTCTCCCGTTTGATGCTAAGAATTAGCTACATGAAGCCTTTTGTTTATTTATGGCCCCCCTTTCTTTTTTTTGAACTAGTTTGTACATTGTAAAACAGAAACACTGAGGAGATATTGTAATGAGTGCCATATTGCATTGCAATAAATGCCAAACTCACCCATGCACATGTTTTAGTGTTGTTTAAGCAGAAGTTTCACAGTGTAATGCGTTTAATGTGCATTATGTATGATAATTAGAGTATCAAGTGAGGCTTCCAGCGCTTTATGTTTGTCGCTTCGGAGTTTGGCAGAAGAAAGTGTCCTCTGTGAAAGTTGAGACTTAGTCAGAGGGTGCCTTTAACAAGGAAAACAACTCCAGAAGAACACCCAGCTGAAATGCTGCTGGTGTAATCACACACAGTTTGAGTGTGTGTGAAGGAGGGAACAGACACAAAGAGCGAAAAGAAGAAGAAGAAGAAGAGGAAGAAGAAAAGAGCTGAGGGGAAAAACAGTGAGGGGAGAAATAGAGCCTGAGTTAAATGGAGAGAAAATTAAGAGTGGGCTGTCAACGTGAGCGTCTGTGTGGCATGGTGTGTTTTTGTCGGCTAAATTGGGCTGAGTTTGCGGCGCAAACTTGTCGATTCAGCAAACATCTGTCTCCCGCTACTCGACCACACACACACTCATAAAATATATAAAAATATAACACACACACACACACACACACACACCGCGTCACCAGGGAGTAGATTGGAGGAAGTCTTTGATATATAAAGGAAGAGAAGATATGATCTGTTTCCTGGCAAAGATGTCAATGTTTTTCCAGCCTAATGAGAGTTGCCTGCACATACACAACAAATGAACACCCGGACACACATGCGACCCCCTGCCTCCTTCTCAATGCATCCAAATCACACACAGCAAACAAAATGCTGATGGTGGTTAATGAGGCAGATGCTTCTGAGTAAGAGGAAGAAAGACAGAGGGGCCGAGTCGACCGAGCTCGAGGCAATATAACAGGCAGCCTGTGCCAAATAATGAGGTATCGACACCACATTTAGCAGGTAGCCTTTTGTGATGAGGCATCAACACCCGACTTTAGAAAAGACAGAAGTGTAGTCATTCTGCTGGAAAAGTAGCTGCGTGTAAAATGCAGATAAACTCATTATTTACCAGACTGGGGTGCATAATTATGCGGTTTTCGGTGCAGTGCGAGCCAAAACCCTGTGGATGAAAGTGTCGTTGTTCGACTGTCATTGAGCGTGTGTTGCAGATGCCGCGCTCGGGTGGCTAGGATGAGGGTCATCCTAAAAATCCCCAAGGTCAGCTGGTGGATTTCAAATTGTCCTTGGGAATGATGCGGAACTCCCAAGTTGTCCCCGGCAGTGTAGAATCACCTCCAGTCACTGAGTGTCTATTCGCTGGCGTGTGACATGCTCATGAATACCAGTGTGTAAATGGGACTGATCGTGTAAATTGAGTTTAGACTGGTGAAGTATTTAACAGATATACAATAAATATATGTCCAAGAAGCTGAATCCAGCAAAGTTGAATGGTGTGCATCTAATGATGCCACAATACAAACATGTATGTAATTTTATGAATTTATTTTGGATATCTTCAACATCCTTCCTCAGTGCCACCATGAACATTACGCCACTGTTTATAAATTAATCCTTTCATCCACCTTCTTATATTAAGCATGCACTGTAAGGAAGGGATGAGCAACTTTGGTCATGATGAAAGAAAAAAAAAGTTTCATCTTCACTACAGTATCTCTAAATTGTATCAGACTATTGGAAAGTGTATGAGAATCAGAGCCATGAATTTAACATGACTTTCTCACTGAATGCCTGGAAGCAAAAGGCATGCTTTTGATCATCTCCACCTCAAAATGGCTTTAGTTTTACAACAATTAAGCAATAATTATAATTAAAAATTTGTTTCAAATGTTTCTGTTAGATCTTCCTCCTTGAATCACCATTTAGAGAAATCATCGCAGTTTGGTTTTGCAAAGCTGTCAAATATTTACTCATGGTGCACCTTTGGCTGTTTTCCAAAGTCATTATGTATGTGCTCACAACAGATCTTCCAGTTATCAAGTCTTAGCATGACTGCATCACATGAAGTGGCTTTTTCTCGAGGCTTGTAAACATTTTTCAGCATCGTCGGGCAGACTGATGGGGGGCTGTGGCGTGCGCCAATGCAGGTTGTTGTAAAAGAAGTACGCCATTCACAATGTGAGCGACTGCAGTCTGTGCACGAAAACTGCTTTTAATTTACAAAATGAGTAGGATGATTTTGCAAGCAGTATTGGAAGTAAGCAACTGTATTTTACAGTAGAAATTGAGAGCATGTAGTGCTGCTGTGCTGCTCCGTCTCTCTGGTTGCCACTTTGAATCAACTTATGACAATAACTGTGCCGGCGCCTGATGACAGCTGACCCAAATTTCTCTGAAGGAACATTTGTTTGGTTGTCGTGACACTTTTTGATAGCTGGTTGGAAGATGTTGATTGCCCCTCGTTCTCCTTGGTTCACTGCATTTTGAGCAGCGTTCAAGGGAGCAGTGATATGACAAAAGAAGCCATGATGGGCTTCTTCTCTGCAACTTCTTCAGACTCTGAGATCCTGAGATGCTCCGGGTGACTTTAGGGTCTTGTCTCATTTGGTTGTGCCAGTTGGATCTCTAGTATAAAGCAAAGAGCATCTTATTGGTTCTCTATATGGAGGCATATCCACTCCCAGATGGCCAAGCAATCACGAAGAGAGAGACCTGCAAACTCATCATTCTGCAATTCCCAAAATCATTGTTGAATTTGAGGGTTTTCTTGCAGATCAACCAGTAAAAACAGAGCTGCTTTACAGCTTAGTACCTCTTCAAGACAATGAGCGGCATTAACTGTTGCTAATTGTCCTTCCATGATCTTGTGATCACTCACTCTGCTCAAATATCGCAGACATGCCAACATGTCAGTAGCCCAATGAAAAGAAGGACCCAAAGTAAACAGACAGATCCTAATGCATGCGCTGAGATGAGTGCTTACCGAAGATCTCCCATGCACTGTTTAAATTTGGACTAAGTCTGCCAAATAGAAAAACCATTTGCATTTATTGCCACAAAGGCTGTAGGTGTTCCAAATGGTGATAAAATGGATCAATTGCAGGGATAAAAAGGACACTGTTTATGGGTGAATCCACATGGACTGATGGTAGAGTGAGCAGTAGTAATTTTAACCCTAAAAGACACTCTTGTTATATCGAGGAGGGCAGATCAAATTGAATCTCTCTGTCTTCATGTCTCAGCGGGAGACGATTGTGGGTTTTTGTCCACAGATTAGGGCGGGCATAGAGCTGGCTAATCCTGCCCGCTCTTCCATGTGGGAGTGGCAGTGGGGTGTCTTTGCTGTGCGACCAGCCGTGATGTAATGGGTGCGAGATTGGGCTTTGTACACAGGCACGCTCACTCGCACACAGCCAGAGACACACAGCACAAAGTCTAGATTTGTTTCAGGATTAAAAGCATCACCTCAATAACTGACATAATGCCACAGGCGTTCCCACGGTAAGTCTGATGAGGTTCCCTGTACGTGTGTGTGGGGTGTGTGGTGTGTGTGTGTGTGTGCCAGGCTCTGTGTGAATACCTCAGCATATATGTGAGTGTGTGTTTCGCTGCATTTTTAGATGCTGCTGATGAGAAATACATTGAGGGAGAAAAAGAAAAAGCAGAAATAAGCACAGAAAAATAAGAAGGGACAAAATATGCGCACACCACACATGCAGACACACACACACACACACACACACACACACACTTCTCAGTCCCACCAGAGAAGCAGCTGCCTGAGTTGGCAGGCCATGTCCCTCTCATTATGCTGGCCAGTCACTCGTGTCCTGGCTCTCTCTCCCCTGCTGGTGCTGCTGGACAGGTAGCATCTGACTCGCATTAGCCTGCTATTAATGACTTCTGTTGCAGCCATTATAACACACTTAGGGAGAAATATCCCCAGGGTGCTGTTTATTTTGCAGTGACATGCATTATATATCCCAAAGCATTCAATTTCTTCTAAAGTTCTGCAAGCACAGCAATGTTTTTTTGTGAGAGGAGAGGATTTTTTATTTTTTTTTGCTTTTGTCATGTGATTCAACATCTTTTTTGACTTTGTCTTATGTCGAATGTCTGTGAACTGCTCTGAGAAGTGATGCCTCAGGAATGTGGGTGGGGTGGTCCACGGACCTCCCCCATCACAAAGGGAATACCACTGTGATTAAAATTAATCCTACAAGTCTGTGAGCAAACAACGCAAATACCCTCTCAGGATCTCAAACATCAACAGCAGGTGTTCTACACCTTTCCTCTCATCCTTACAACACAATGTTTTGCATTGTGCCAGTGCAGACAGAGGCTCCAATTGGTTCACAATATTTCTTAATGCGGGGATCACAGTTAGTGGACATTTTCTATCAAAACATACTGTGATCACAGGACTACATGAGGGACAGAACTCTTTACAACATAAATCATAGCCAAAATTAATTTCAACATGGATATAATCATGATATTACTATTATCTTGCTCAAGCTAGTAAAATGTATTCAGTACATCTACATTTACACACATCCTAACACTATAGATAGGAGTGAGTCTTGTTATTCATTTTCATCATTGTTAAAAAAGGTCCATTATTCATAACAAACAATATGAAAATATATATTGTATTCACTGGAGACTCTATATGTAGTATAAGTATAAGTATGTAGAATTGTGTATTTTATAGCAGTTTTAAGCAGAAGTTTGAGTTACCTACAAACCTAAAAAGTTATTGCAAGAAAAATAGGCTTTCGGCGAATACCATGGTGACGAGATCAATGACAAATCCAAAAACTGCAATATCGAGGCACAACAAAGGCTATTTGAGTGAGCTGATCCATCCATCCATCCCTCCATCCATCCATCCATCCATCCATCAAAAGGTGTCATTAGTTGAAGTTGACAACAGCTCACATGAGGCAGTATAGTAGAACGTAGGTTTGCGCTTCTCAACACAGCAAGAAGGCCTTTGGGTTTGACTCTGCTGTGAAGAGATGGTGTTTTCCATCATAAGTTTTTCTCCTGATAGCTTGGCTTCCTCCCACAATCCAAAGACATGCTGGTTCAGAGAATGTGTGCCTCTAAATGGCATTATAGTTAGTTGTGATGGGCTCCACTTGACCCCAGCCTGGTTAAAGTGGATATTGAAGCTGGATGGAGCAATTTAGAGTTCACATTTGCCTTTTAGCTTTATTAAAACCTTTTGGAAGTATGTAGCTGCTGAATGGCACAAATCTTCTGTGCGAGGTGAAGACATGGGCGTGGAGATCTAACAGAACTGTGTAAACAGTATTTACACCACAGCTTCAGGAGTATTTGCTTTGAGATCAGGTGAATGATTGTTTACCTCTGTTGGAACGGGGCAGAAGAGGAATTCGTTTAGTATTTTTTTTTTTTTTTTATCAGACTTGAGCGACATGGTACTACACAGGCAGAAATATAATTAGCTGTGTTTGGACTGAAAGTCAACCCCCTCTCGCTGTGTATGCATGTATGTGCCTCCGTGTGTTTTGTGCATTCATCCATGTCATCCAATTTCAATATATACACAAGCGTTGACAGTTCTCCAAGCCTCAAGGTTTGATGAACCACTACAGAAGCACCAGGCCACGTTTGTTTTGTCGTCCACCATGTGGAATGGCAGCCCACTGAAAGCCCTACGAGCAAAAGAGACGGACTGGAAAGAGATGGGAAGAGGAGAACCACAGCTCTGTCAGGGAAAGTTTTGCCCTTCATCAGTCCTCCATCCCTCTATCCCTCCATCTCATTAAGGATGGATAGATGATCAATAGGAGAGAAGCAGTAGAAGGGGATTAAGATTAGAAATCAATGGCTTTGTTTTCTCCAGCCTGCTAAAGATAAACACTGCCTTAAGACACTGACAACGCAGCCGAGAGACTTTCACGGCTTTTCATCTCTGTGTGAGAGGGCACGACATTCTCTGTGTGTGGACAGACAGACATCTGTTTGCAGCTTCTCACGCTGTGTTAAAAAGAGACGCTTCGATCCCTCGGCGAGACTCAGGACGAGGTGGGGGGGGATGGGAACACAGATCCAGAAGAGAAGAAATCCACAACGAGCCTCAACTGAAGTTACTCGGCACACTGCACAAGAGCGTCGTCTTCACTGTTGAACCTCTCATGGCCAGTCTGTGTGTGGGAGATACATGTTATGTGTCACAGATCAGAGACCTGACACTCTAAGAATAGTCGGAGATGACCGGTGATGGAGAGCTGGTACGGTAGTACTGCTGGCTGCAGAGGAAAGTGATGCTCCTACAAACCTGAGTGGGCTGCAAGGAGTGAGGCAAGGCATTCTGGGTAGGTGAGGCTTCACCTCCCACACACCGATTCAAAACATACCCCCCGCTTTGATCTGTCTCCGCATTCTCTCGTGCACTCCTCTCCTTTCTCCTCTCTCCACGTGCACACACTCGCACTCACATGCACGGCCCGCAGCCTGTTTGTTGTGGCTTTCGGCCCTCTCTCCTTTGAAAGAACAAAGGCATTTGTGGAGGTTTTGTGCAGATGAAAGCTCAGCTTTGTGATGTCCCGTTCGTCGAAGGTAGAGATGCTGCCGCCTCACAATTTAGCTTTAAATTCATCAGAATTAATATAACTGTGATGCTTATTGCTCTATATTTGTAGCCTATTGTGTAACTTACTTTATGCTTGAGGGATTTTGAGGGTCTTTTATAATAATCTGATGGTATTGTTCCCTTTCAAAGTCACACGTGTCTCATGCCTACCCCAGACTGAAAACAGACCGAAAACAAGGGGGTGGTGCAAAAGAATACGGACAAAGACAGATATTCATACACTTTCCAATCCATTTGACGAGCATACGATCGGGTTTTGGAAGAAAAGCAGAGCTATTAAGTCAAAAGAGAACATATACTTTTGGTTTAAAAGTGCCTAAACACCATCCAAAAACATCTGGGCACTGTAGATTTTCGTAAGTGTCACTCACAGATGGAACAAATTGCACATTTCTTTAGGACTATTTTCAGCTGTGGAATAATAAACAGTAAGTGTTCAGGTGAGTAAGTGACGTATAGCCATGGGAAACTAATGTGGATTATAAGTGCCAAATGAGAGTTGTTCACAGTCATTATAATAAAGAAAGATAACAAACAGTTCAACTGTGCAGCTCATCAACTTTTTTTGTTATATGAATATGGCGTTTAACTCAGTTATTCTGGAAAAAGGGAAAAAAAATACTTTGTATATATGTGATTCTCTTTGCTGTGTGTGTGTGTGTGTGTGTGTGTGTGTGTGTGTGTGTGTGTGTGTGTGTGTGTGTGTGTGTGTGTGTGTGTGTGTGTGTGTGTGTGTGTGTGTGTGTGTGTGTGTGTGTGTGTGTGTGTGTGTGTGTGTGTGTACACAAGCACATGCATTGAGAGTTGTTGTCGAGGCCATTGTCTGCTCATACAAAGATATTAGGAGGATTTACAATTCTTCAGGGGAGATGCAGTGTGTTTTTTTCTGCACCAGTGGGGACAGAAACCTGATGGTGCAATGCTTTAGGCCTTATATCATCCTGGTGAGGACAAACATTTCCCCATTACGGAAATCAATACATTTCAAGGTGAATACATTAATTATGTTCCGACTATGATGAGGCACAGGTTAAGGTTTGGGCTAAGTTAAGAGTCACTGACATAGGTGATCATTTATTTAATTTTTATTGCACATGAGAGCTGCTACAAGAGGGAAAACCCACTGTGTGTGCGTGTGTGTGTGTGTGTGTGTGTGTGTGTGTGTGTGTGTGTGTGCGTGCGTGCGTGCGTGCGTGCGTGCGTGCGTGCGTGCACTGTTCGATGAAGAAGGACACAACAGAAAGAGAAAAGGCCAGGAGAGGGTTCCTTTGGAGGACGAATGAGCTGCTGATCCTCGTCCATCACACATCCCATCATGGCTCGACATGGCTGACTTGTCACCCTGAGTGACATTCCCAGCTCCGGATCACACATGAAGTGGGCGACTCACATTCACACAGCAATGCATGTGAACCACAATCACTGCAGTGAACCTTTTTTTTTTTTTTTTTTTAATCACAAATGTACTAATTCAAATGCTTGTTCTTCATGTGAGGGTAACAACACAAGCATATATCCAAAAGGCCATCAATGGCCATTCCCCTGTCCGCTTCAGTACTGCCTGATGGTGATGAAGACTCAACATCATTGCTCAGATTTCCCTCCATATTAACATGAGTATAAAACACTGGATTTTGTTTTGGTTGGATCCACATCAATAATGTGGACATCTTGTCTGGCCACTACCCAAATTTGCTCTATTTGATTGAGGTGTCAGTGCTGTAGAGAACACTTGAGCACAGTGAAGTCACTTTCATGCTTCAGAAACATAATTCAAGAGAGGTGGCACATTACATTATACATTAGCGATCAGAGGTTCAGCAGCAACAGAGTAATTGATACTGAAAATGCTTAATTGGGTCCATGGGAATTATCCACACACGCCAGCAGCCGTGAACTGCTCTTACAGTAGAAGGTTTGCCTTCATGTTTACACTAATTTTAATTAATGTTAGAGCTAAATTGGAGACTCATTGTCTTGCCTATTGGGTGATTTTTGAGCATATGTGAATTTAGATTGTTGTTCTTATGGCTGCTCCTGTGTGCCTTAAGTGTTTTCTGAACTCTCTACTTCCATTAATGATAAGTTTCTGTTGCCTTTGTGCCTTTCCCTCATCTCAAACAAGTCCTGTTCATTCTTCTTAGTTTATAGCTTCTTTTTTCAAAAGTTTTCTCCATAAACCCAAGAGATAGTTGTGAGAAAATCCCAGAAGATCATCAGTCTCTTAAAGCACTTGGACCAGTCCATCTGGCACCAAAAAACCCATTTCAGATTTAACGTCACTTAGATAATCTCTTTTCTTCTTCTCACTTGAAACTTCAGCAGCTCATTTTGTCCTTGTGCCAAAACTCTTCACATGGTTGTCCACGTTAGGTGATTCATTTTTTTTTTTTTTAAATCAACAAGCATTTAAAGAGTTATTATACATCAGTTCATCCCTTTTATCCAGTTTGGGGAAGCAGGGGACTGGAGCTGAAGCTGCAGGCAGATTGTACATCCATCGCAGTACAAACACAGTGACAGACAGCCACACAAACTCACATTTAAAATCCCTAATTGCATCTTTTTGGAGTGTGTTGGGGAAACCAGAGGACCCAGAGAAAACCCACTCGTGCACAGAGAGAACAGGTAAACTCTGTACAGAAGAGTTCCTGCGAGCCCAGAATGGAACAAGGGATTTGTGGCTGTGAGCTTCCTGTCCCACTTCACCACTGTGTGGCCGGTATGGAGCACCGGCGGGACAGGACAGGCCCAAAGGAGAGACGGACCAATAATCAGAACAAAATGACTTTTTGTGCACAGTAAACAATGGTAAATAAGCTTTTTTGAACTCCTGTGTAAGGTTCTCCAGAAAATCAATCAGGAATTCATATCATTATGTATTTGTGCATTAAAATGTCAGCGTGAGGTGAACGGGGGACACGAGGCTTTAAAATATGAGCCTTTGTTTTATGGGCCATCAGAAGTACAATACATTGATTCATGCCATTTAGACAACTGATATTCTGTCATATATCTTTGTGCAATTTAATTTCACAGTGCAATTAACAGGAGTGAATTTCCAGGTAAATCAAAGGACTGTATTGATTTCAATCAATAACAACTGGAATTCAAGCAGTGTGAGACATTGTGCTGCCACCTAGTGGGAATCATAAAACCACTTGAACCTTTTAAAAACGTGAATCTTGAAAAAGAAAGGCAAAAATGAGTCATCACAGTTCAGCTTTTTTTTTTTATATACACAATATATCTTTATTATTTTTGCACAGTGATCAGCTACAAACACTGTTGCCTACAAACAGGCAGGTTTCTCTCAGTAGACCCAAATAACACAGTATTGTGGTGCACTGGTGGGAAGTCAGGAAGTCTAGTCTTGTTTCAACAAGTATTACCTTTTAAAAAGAAATAGTCTTTCTTTTCTTTTTTAAATAAACTGTACAGAAAGCTGATAATACTATTCGCTTAATTTGATAAATAATATTTCTTCCAATAGTATTAAAACTAGGGTATCTTTATTTTATTTTCCTCATTCAGCCAACATGCTTATAGCTGGTTCAACCTTTCATGGCCTGTAACAACACCTTTTTTTGACATATTGACAAATAGTCAGGACATAGAAATATCAGACTTGTAGTTTTCCCAATCACACATTATAGGCATGCAAACACATGCACATACAGAAACAATAGGGCACGCACACAATCACACGCATGTGCTTAAGCACATACATTTTCATCAACAGTTTACAAAAGATATTCACTTTTTTCTTGAATCGTATTTTTTTTAATAATATCTTTGCGCTGAACCCTGAAAAGGTGCATGATTGCTCATCTGTTTTTAACTCCCGACATCTTGTATTTGCTCACAATAAAATATCTTGTATTTGCTCACAATAAAATATCTTGTTTTGCGTTGTTTGTTTTTTTCTTGGTGATTACATGGAACCAATATCAAAATATTACAATAACGAGTTAGTAAGGCAATTTGAACAGAGCCATTCACCGTCAGGTCACGTCAACTTTTGTTAAGTGGAGCACCGTGCACCACAGAGAGAAACAGTGTGTATACACAGCAAACAAATGACCACATAACAGGACATAAACAATGACAACAAAAAAAAACCCTCTGCCACCTGTATGTCCATAAAGTGCTAAAAAAAATTATATTACACACACCTCTGACATACCCCTAGTGGAAAGAGAAAAAAAAGTGTGTATGTGTAACAGCTTGAGTCAAATAGAGAAATTAATAACGCACATGTCCATATTGCATAGCCAGGATATCCTGCTGCCACTGCAACCCCGGCTCTGCCATCGGTGGCATGAAATGAATCAATATGATCAATGTTTGGCATATCTGGAAACTTTGGGATCAACATTTTAATTTAGAGCATGAGTTCCTTTGATTTGCATTGTGTGGACTTCATTATGATTTTGGACAGTTTGTTTTACTGGTCCCTCTAACGAGGAGGAAAAAAACAACAAAAACAAAACACCATCACATCATCGACAATTCAACTCAGCTGATTGAAACATGTCATTTTAGTTTCTGTGCATGATGAGAATCCGATTGTTCGTGACTGAGACGTTAGTAATTGTCCTGTATATGATTTGTGATAATACTTGATTCATGTGTTTGTATGTAGGTGCATTCCTTCAGTTATTTTGCAGTTGGCAAAGCTCACTTCCGCATGCAGCACGAGGAAACCAGCATTAACACTTCATAGTGTCCTGGTCTTGGTGGCTTTATTTATTTATTTATTTTAAAACCTCACAGCTTTTGCCCATGGAGACAGCCACTGGTTCCTCCCGTCACTCCTGGAGTTACTGACAGAACAGAGCAGGGAAGAGATGGCGGGTTCATATCAGGGACACCAGCAGGAAAATAAGCAAACACGTGCAGCTCTCTCTGCAAAATCACTTTAAATGACAACCAAACTGTGTACTCACTGTCTCACTCTCCCCATCTGAGCCCCTTCTTGAGTCTGAGCTGCAGTGTAGAGGAGAGTACACCCAGCCCCGGTCCTCCTGAGTCTGCTGTTATCAGATCCAGCCAAAAGAGAGATGGAGAAGAAAGATACAAGATGAATTGGGGAGATATGTTTCTAAGACATCCCCACATATAAACGCTGCACTGTTTAATTATGCATGGTTTTCTTTTTTTCACCAGAGAGGTTGATGTCTTATTTAAAAAGATATCCCAGTACAAGTTATTCCTTATAATTAGTCGTTATGCAAAGCTTTCCTTAGTGATGTGGCCGTGTTATTAAATGTAAAGAGAAATATTAATCTACTGAGGATTTCAGAACACATTTACAGAAGCTTATGATTGCAGATGCAGCAAAAAAAAAAAAAAGAAAAGAAGAAGAAGAATGGGAAGTATGATTATATGAATGAGATCACCATCTACTCAGTATGCACTACAAGGCAAATACTTGCGGGGTCACACTGCGGTTACCTTCCCGCAGGGCCAAGATGCTCAAACAATCAAAGGTCTTTTAATTGGTAATATGTAACATCAAAATACATGCTGTGTAAAGATGCAGCACATGGAACTTCAGAAGCAGGTTCTTTTTTTAAGCACCTTAAGTGCAGAATAAATGAAAGCGTGAAATGTGCTGTAGCTTTATCTCTAAGTACTTCTGAAGATCCATGAACAGCTCTGCCTGAGATATCCCCGATGGAGTGCATGTCGGAACATCTCCTAGCGTGACCGATGACTACCACTACCTTGATGGTGACTTACGTTGTAACTTGAGCTAGAGTTTAGCTTACGGCGGCCAAGAACTGGAGAGTACACCCAATATCTGCCATCTGCATACTGATGTATGGACACACACACACACACACACACACACACACACACACACACACACACACACACACACACACACACACACACACACACACACACACACAGAAAGATGAACGCAGACGTGTGTATAAGGGTCACACATGAAAATGAAAAGATTTGATTAACCGACAACCAAATACAGAGATGATGTGAAAGAAGCAGTTGAGATGAAGAAGCAAAAACAAAAAGGTGGTAAATGTTGAACGAATGCAATCCTGTTACGAAACACATCTCCCACACTCAGCAGATACAAAGCGATGAACGACACCCACAAGGACGCATTAATGCACAAACACCCTCCATGCTGTGCTGGAGACACCTGTGTTGAGCCGGATCATTCAAAAAGCATGAACTATGACTTTTGGCAGTGTTACGCTGCAGAAGAAAAGCTTTTTGGGCAGCAAGTGCAATTTCCATAGGACATGCACACTGCAACACACAAGGGCCCCCTCACCATCACAATTCTACCACGCTGTCTTGACTGGGCCACTGTGAAAAACCCAGCAGGTCAAAAAAAAAAAAAAAAACAACAGAAAATTATCTTTATTGTTCAGAAACAGATTCATGAATTAAATAATTGTCCTGATTGTTTGTTTAGCTCATTTTAGTTTGCTTTCCTTCTTCATTCGACATTGCTCTTTAAACACCATCAAAAAAAAAAAAAATAATTCAAGCATGAGAAGGCACACTTACAAAGTAAATGTCAGAAACCTGGACTTCCCCATCCAGGGAGTTATGGCTGCTGGATACCGACAGCTGATTGCGGGACATATCTCCGGCCTGCTGAGTCACCTGCGGGCTCGGAGGGACGGAGGAAGGAGGCGTTGAAGGAAGCTGGTGAGTGGAGCTCTGGGTGGGGGAGCGAGGAGAGGCGGGGCAGATAGGCGTGAATGCCGAGGCGGCGGGGAGAGCGGAGGTGTCGGGAGCTGAGTTGGGGTGTACGAGCAGGGCCGCCGGATGAGCGCCGGGAGAGGAGGGCGTTTGAGCCGCCGTGGGAGAGGTGAGCGGCTTGGTGGAGGGACGGATGGATGAGGAAAGTGTGGCCGCTGACTGGCCGGCAGACTGGGCTGTGGAGGAGGCAGATGAGAAGGAGGGAGGAAGCGTGGAGGAGGAATGTGCAGCGGATGGACTCGCGGCGGGAGGAGAGGATGACGGAACAGCACGAGGTGGAGGAAGGTCGGGAGAGAGGTGGCTTGGAGAGAGCTTTTCTGTCATCTGCGTGAGCTCCGTGCTCTTTGGGATTTTGCTGCATGAAGCACAAGCAAAAAAAATGTTAAAATGCAAAATACTCTCTAAACATGGTGTTCTCTGTGTGTGTGTGTGTGTGTGTGTGTGTGTGTGTGTGTGTGTGTGTGTGTGTGTGTGTGTGTGTGTGTGTGTGTGTGTGTGTGTGTGTGTGTGTGTGTGTGTGTGTGTGTGTGTGTGTGTGTGTGTGTGTACCTGAGCTCCACCTCCACTGTTATGGTGTCTTGTCTTTCACCATGAACCTCAACCACCTCTTTTTGTGACCTGAAAGTTCAAGATAACGACGGTCGAGCTGAAGCCACCAAGCCTCACTGATCACAAACAAAACAGGATGTCTGTGCCATGAAACTCACCTGGCCATGTTGGGTGAGTGCGTTTGTCTCCGGTAGCGTGGGTGCTCTGGTGTGTCGAACGGGGTGGTGGGTAAGGAGTTGTTAGATGAGAGGGTGGTCGCAATAGAAGCCGTGGTTGCATCTTCGAAGGATGGCGGGGTGCACGGTGGCTCTTTGCCTGAGTGGCAAAAGTGGGCAAGAGACAATAAGCCAGCAAGAAACAATCCATGGCAGTCTTCCCTGTAATCCAGAGGTTGACAAACGAAGCGCACGGTTCATTTTTAACAGGCCTGAGACAAATCTTAAGAATCTAATAGAATACCGTTGGAAAAAAAATGAAACGTTTAAAGTGTTAAAGAGTTGGTAGTACTACGACTGCTGGGTTTCTGTATGTGGAATCGTTTTCATTTCATTTTCATCTGTACAGGTGGTGTAATCACTTGACTAGAGCACCGCCTAGTGGTGGATGCCCAATGTGCATAGAGCAAAGGAGTTAATACTTTTCAAAAGATTTTCCATAAATCCAGCTCCAACAATGTTTTAAAATTAATTAACAAATGAAAGTTAATAACAATGGGCATGATCCTCTTAAGCTTTTGGGACAGCTGAATAAATGTTAAAAAAAATGAAGCCGGTGATTGAACTGTGAAAATGAAAAATACCAAAATTTTATTTTGTATTAACTCTTCAATATTAGAACACTAATTAGTAAGTTATCCGTTTTTCTTGCACGTGTCTGCAAACTCAGTGGTAACCCTTTGCGTTCAGTTATTTTACATCTACGTTTCTCAGAGGCAAGTTCATAATGGTGTCTGTTGCTGTTTTGCTTAATTTTTATTTACCGTAGCACTGTGATTAACGGCATCGCTATACGCTCGTCATATAAAACCTTTTTTTTTAGAGTATTTTTGTATATCCAGCCGGGATTTGTTGTTTTTAATGGGTTCCGGCTGGTATACTGCAGCGTCATTTCTATTTTCCCCGCCGGGATCAATAGAACAACAATCAACGGCAGAAAACTTCAGAGACGTATAACGCAGTGAACACTAACATTTGTATTCCGCCGCTGTAATAAGGAAGCTGCACAGACCTGGGGGAAGTGAGTCTTGGTAAAAAAAAAAAACCAGCAGAGACCATATTGTCAGTCTGGTACACCTTTATGTATTCCTCCACTATTATTATTATAATTTTTTTTTTTTTTTACTGCATTTGTTTTTTTTCTTTTTTTGCCAATTCACACTCTACTAAACCAATAACCTAAAAATAATTAAAAGTTCTCCCTCTGATGAGACAAATCAGAAACACAATAGAGGCTTCTACCATTGTTTAGGAAACAAAGATTACCTCCCCTTAATTACACAGCAGAATTAATGACAAATATTTAAGGACTAAAATATTCAAGGACTAAATAAACAACAATGGCACAAGGGGATTTATATTATCATATATTCTACAAAACATACTTAGTTTGTCTACATTCTGCTGTACATTTATACATAAATCTCAATGCCTCTGCTCAATATTCACTCAGGACTTCTGATATGTACAGTATTTATCAACATTCTATGACGATTTGCAATTTGTTTGGTCTTCTTTTCTAGAGCATCACTTTTTTAAGACGGTATTTTATCTGCCTATCTTGTACATACGGCGGAATTGATAATAAAGTTGATTAGAATTGAATGGAGAATAGCAATTGTGAACTTTTGGGTTGTGGCCTCAAGTCTTGTAGTCGGCTTGGGTCTTACTTTATGTCACGACATTGTGTCTTTGTGGGCTCATGGAGTTCATAGGAAATCATACCGTTGTCCTCCAGCATGGGGAAGTTGCGAGCACCTCTGAGGTTCTCCAAGTTGTCCAGGTTTTCCTGCCGATCGTCGGTCAGCGACGGACGCTGACTGGCTCCGGCGCTGGACTTGGACATGAGAACTCCTCTTCCTCTCTTCGACGGGGATGATCGCAGGGCTGCACAGACAGGATATTGTTTAGTTGTACTCATTTCCTGAAAGAGGAATTTCTCATTTCTTTGTTTGAGGTTCGGGCACATGTGTAGACTCACAGCTGCTCTTCTTGAAGACAACTGTGGTGGAGAATTTGAAGAATCTCTCTGCATAGAAACCAGGTCTGTGAACTGACACCGTGTCCTGAGAAGAAACAAAGACGGCAATTCAAGCAGGAGGCCGAGGCACTTTTTTTTCCAAACAATACAATGACTTAACTAATGACAAAAGAGCATAAAAATCAAATTTAACTATAGTGATGGTGTAGTATCATATCAGTTGTTTGAAAGCTACTCACCCCATCGTGGATAAGAGACTTCCAAGAGTGCTCCAGTTTCTTAATCAGTCTGTAAGACAAGACAGTTAAATTATTCATTAACTCACAGCCTTGAAGTGGTTACCTAGAAACTTGGTGCTGAATCAATTTTCAGTGTTTATGTGCATTTAAAGACCTTTTCTCTTCTTTGGTCCCTTACATTTCCACGACTCATTAGTCTTGGATCGACTTGAGGATAAAATGTCATGTGTGCTTTTACACTGCCTCAGTGATGGTGAGCTTCAGCCAATGACGCTTCTTCTCTAAGATATTTCAGTGCTTCAAAAATCATGACGACGGAATATTTTTTCTCTTGTGATCATGAACAAATAGGACAAATGTTAACCATTTCAAACCTAAAACTCCACGATGCTTAGCCTGAGGTTGTGTTACCTCCGTTCTCACTTTTGAAATAGTTTTTTTTTTTTTTTCATACCAAGTGAGATGCTGTTTAAAGGTGCAATATGTAATATACTAATGTATTCTTCCATGTGACATCAAACATGTTGTGACACTTGTCCCAGCCCCATGAGATTTGAAAAGATTCCGTGTATCGTAGTATTCTGTGCAAAGCTCCAGTCCATTTAAACACATGCCGAACACTCACTTGGAATTTAATGAAAGTCTCTCCTCTTTATGACTTCATACAGTTAAACCAGGCAAAGGCGATATTTGGTCACCCTAGTTTAACTCTGAAAGCTAGCACGTTCAAGTTCAAGTTTGCGCCACATAATGGTGTTTTGAGTCTCTACACGAAGTAGTTGGAGGAATAAGTTCCACAACAATGGAACTCTTCACAGTGGGGTAGTTTAACATGATCTACCAACTGGATCCAATCTGAGCTATGATTACTACAATAAAAAAAGAAGAGCCAAAAAGCTCAACATCAAATACCAGGCAAAGACTCCACAATGCCACGCGATGTACAACTGTGTGTGTTTAAAATACAACCCGGAGCCTGGCTGCCTACCTGTAGGACTGCAAAATGTCAATGATTCCGATAAACAGCAGGAGGCGCTCTCCTCTTCCACTCCTGGCTGGAATGCCACCCATACTGGATAGAGAATACACATGATCAGCCTTCTTGTATTTGAAACCAAGGCTGATAATCGACATTATGGAGTGGTGAATTACGTGTCGTCGTGGTCCAGCGTGTCCCTGCACGTGGAGCCTCCCTGGATCGACTCCATGGCGGTGGAATACAAGGCTCTCTGGCCTGCGGGCTTCTTCTCATCCCCACCGGCCGCGGGGGAGCCCTGGGACTGCTGCTCTCTGTCTGCTTGGGTCTTGTTGTGGACGCCGAGCAGCAAACTGTAGTCCATGATCTTAAAACTCTCCAGCACCTACAGTGAAAGTTACATTACACTAACAGTTTCACAGAAAAACGTGTCAAACGGTAACCGCCTTCACATTTTCTGTCTCACCAGACAATCTCTCTGCAGGGTTTTGATCAGAGCATTGTATGTGTCCTGATCCAGAATGAGGCCCTCAGGAACGTCATTGAGAAAATCCAGGTCTTTAAAAGTGGGTTTGGTCTTCTCTCTTTCTTTCTTGGACGCTCGCCTCTTGTATGTGGAGCCCTTCAGATCAAACTTAAGGTGCATGCGTACCGAGCGCGGGAGAATATTGTTCATCACAATAATTCTGATGTTCTTGCCCCCACACTGGATGCAATAAAGCCCAAAAAACTTTGGCAGCAAAGTCCGGGGGTTCTGGTTCAGGTTCTGCAGAAGGGTAGGACACAGCAGACAAAGAGAGAGGGGGGGGGGGTAACGGAGAAGGATATTAGTGGTTAATGCCACATCAAGTCTGAGCGTTTTAGCCACAGTAGCATGCACCTGCCAGACAGCGTGACCCATCCACGGGCGTCAGCCCATACCTGTGTGTTTTCACTGTGTGCATGCTTAACGCGTTAAGGAGTACTTAGCATGGGTCTCTGCTCTTACTGATCCACCGATCCAAGCCACCTGACGTCACTGCTGACTGGGGGCCAGGGGCTTGGATAAAGAGGATAAAGATGACTAGAAGTCTCAGGCGCTGCACTGCTCTTAAGCAGGTGATCATGTACACAAACACCACACAAGCAAATAGACACTGTCACCAATCCTATGGCAGACTATAATTTCCCCTGCATGGCTGCAATAACCTCTGTGTTTAAAATGAAGGTCAGAGTCAAAGAATGGGAACTTGCTTGGTCTTACCATGTAGTATCCAGGGAGAAGTTTCTGTAGAAACTCAGCCTCCTTGTGCTGGACCGTTTTGATGATGAATTCATCATCACGGGTTACGTAGAAAATGGAGCCACTTGCACCAGGATTTGTCAACTCAATCAGTGGCTCATTGCACAGAGAGTACTGGAAGGAGACACAGAAAGCAAACTAATCAGCGTGTGCCTCAGTGTATCTGTGTTGAGTCTCAGATTACAGGTATTAATTCGATGAAGACTGTAAAAAAAAAAAAACAGCAGCCATGAAAGCAGAGTGATTTCTATTAACGCTTGAGTTACATTGTTTGCATGTATAATCCTCACACTGATATTGTGTGTTTTCAGTTGCTTTCAGCTGAGGTTGTACTTTGTAAATGTACCACTGCGAGTGACTCATCCGATAAGAGTTACGCTGTCGCCAACCAAAATACTAATACATCCACCCACTCACATTGCCGAGCAGGAAAATTCTCTGTTTTAAGAGTGCAAATGTGTATAATACTGTGACAAAGAACGTAGTATTAGTCACTCTAAAATTATTACCTATATTGTGTCAACGTTGCATTCATGTTTGATAGCATGCAAACGATCAGGAATTATGTTTACTTAAATTACAATGTAGAAGACTTTAAGCATAATTAAATTATGTGGCTGTGAGGGAACTGAGAAGCGCAAACTAACAAAGTAATTTTCACTGGCTCACTTGACAAATTGTATTCATACTGGAACTCCAGCCCTCCTTCAATGATTCAACCTCACGCAGACACAACCACTAGCTACTCTGACGACCTGCTTCGTCGATCTCAATTTTAAAGAGGCGAGCGTTGGTCTGATAATCTGCCTCTGGCACCCGCAGAACACGAGATTAAATTTGCAACTGACTGCACTACATGTACGGCACAGAATGGAAATGTGTGTGCAACACGTTCCCATGTTTACATGTCAGTGCAGCTTTTACAGATGTTTAATGTTCATTCACAGAGCAGTGGACATCTGAACCGGTTCTATTTGATGACTTTATTGACCATCAATCGACTGCTTGCTGAAGAGAATGTCACACAAATCCATATTTAATTAAACTTGGATTTTTCCAAGCAGCATAATCAATTATGGTGTCGTCAAACTAAATGAAATAAAGTAAAATACAACTACAGTTTCCATCAATATATTATCCGGCCTTTTCGCTTTTTTAAATGTGTGTGTGTGTGTGTGTGTGTGTGTGTGTGTGTGTGTGTGTGTGTGTGCGTGCGTGCGTGCGTGCGTGCGTGCGTGTGTGTGTGTGTGGGTTAACCTAAAGTTATTCCAGTATGTTTCATTTAAAGATAACATAGTTAAGGAAGGAATACTGGCATAAAAACACTTGTGTTTTGAAGTCCCAGTGCTTAGTAAGCGGTTTAATTTAATTTAATAACAGATCTTGGCTGTAGATCTCATCGTAATCCAATGAGATCCAACATAAGTGGCGGTCAGGTGAAACGTAATGATTTCAGTCGCCCAATGGTTCAGGAAGCAACTTTTCAGACTGAATTCCTGGTGTGTCTCACCAGGTAGTCATCGGGTCGGATCCCAAACAGCTCTCTGAAGTAGCGGAAGGCCACGGGGGCGTAGGTTTTAAACCTGAAGTCTGGGAAGTGGTGGGCGGGCGTGAGGTTGCTGCCTTCACTACACAAATAAAAAAAAAAAAAAAAGACAACAGCCCAATTAGCAAGATCAGATGCAACATTAAATAATTCACATACTCGTAAGCAAATGCACTCATGGAAGCGCACCTTGGAAAGAAGATGCTTTCAACCACGTAGAAATCCTGCATGAGCACATCTCTCTCGGGCTTGGAACTGAGGTTGCCGACAGTATAACCAATTCCCAACTGGATGGCCCCTTTCAAGGCAGACGAGGTGGTCTGAAGGCGAAGAACAAAAAACAATGAGCAACGGCGTTCGGTGTGGGTGGGAAGTAGGTGATGGAATCGTGATTCTCAGCCAACGGAGAAGGACAAGTATGAAGCGCCTACTTTCTTGTAGGTTGTCTCTCCAGAGGCATCGACTCTCCTGTGGCCAATCTTCTTCTCATGAGCTTGGCCCGCTCCGAATGGGGATGGCATCTGTCACAGGGAGAAGAAGCAGACAAGACCATGTGCATGTGAGAGAGGCGCTTTATAATTTATACTGGAGTAACAGAGGTCATGCTGAACTCCACAAAACAGCAAACTCATACGGACGAAAGAAGGAAACACGAGGAAAGTCAAAGACAGGCGAGACAGACAAAGGGTATAGTGTGGAGTGGCCTCTCACCTCGGTTATTTGAGCCTTCTTGGAAGAATCTGTGGATAAACACAGAAGGAGAAGATGCGAGAAAGACGAGTCGCGTTAAGAAGGTCATGCATTGGTGAATCATTTAGCATAAATGCCTGACTTAGCATGGAATACCGGTTATTGAGGAGTGTTTTTCCAAATCGATTCAGATCATCCAAAGTAGAGAGTAAACATGTCGACACAGACCAAGATCATCTTGCAACAACCAAACTCCACATTCCTCACCTGATAATTATACAGTTTCATCAATGCAATGTGTGATGCAACTGTTGCATAGCGCCTAGAAATAAATGCAACTTCTATCATATTTGTCCCAAATAAACTGGTGGTTAACTCACCAGCAGACGACTTCACTGCCTAGCTACAAATTATTTGATAATCCAGGATGAAAGACAAAAAGCTGCAGTACAACTGGCAAAAACAAACTGCCACTCAGTAGTAAAATACTGCAGAGGGCAGACACTGTTTTCTATTCCTGGATCAGTCAGATTGGAAGGTAAAAACTCTATTGGATTGACTTCCTCCGTAATCTGAGGGCTGTGATTGGCTGCAGTCTTCAGATCACATCACCAACCAATCGCAGGCTGGGATTAGGAGCAATCTTTCCCACTGCTGTGAGGGACACAAACACACCACGTCTCTGTGTGTGTGTGTGTGTGTGTGTGTGTGTGTGTGTGTGTGTGTGTGTGTGTGTGTGTGTGTGTGTGTGTGTGTGTGTGTGTGTGTGTGTGTGTGTGTGTGTGTGTGTGTGTGTGTGTGTGTGTGTGTGTGTGTGTGTAAGAGGATGAGGGCGCAGGGAGGAAGTGAATGAGAAAAGAGACCGTTCGCAGCACTTTCTGCTTGGTTCACATCATCATGTAAACTTTTCTAGATTAGGAGAGTGCTGCTGACAGAGCTCCGATAATGAATCCTTAAGCCATGCTAAAGTACAGAGCACACACTGTAGCAGATGTTGCTGTCATTAAGCCACAGCACAATTTATATGCGGCACGACAATGTACAACAATCTACCATATCTGATGGAGCGGGAGATGTAAGCGAAGCTCGGGTATTAATTATTTTAATGGTCAGAATTCAAAGCGTGCAGCAAAAAGTTCATTATTAGAATTTGCACAAGACTAAATAGTGCACACTATTCCTTGTTGGTTTCAAAAAGTTAAGTTCAGCTCAATGTGAAAGCTGTGTGAAATATATTTTGAGAATATCACTCCAGCCCAGACCCAGTGGTGTAGCTCTAACCTCGCAGTGAGAATACCCCTGGTTTTCGGCCTTTCTGTGAAGAGTTTGCACTTTCTTCTTTGTACATTTTCTCTTGGTAATCTGATTTTTGTCAAACAATTTCAACATATGACTGCAAGGTTAATTGATGACTCTAAATTACACATATATGTGAATTCTGGCTGAATTGTGTTCATTTTGTCACTCTAAAAACGTATATTATAGATTTACATAGATATACATTCACAGATATTATATATGTGAATGTATATAATTTTACATTCACATATACTGTATAATATATATGTGTGAATGTTTGTGTTTGTCTATGTTCTTTCTGTCTATGGGGTAACGTGTCTCTCACTCAGGATCGGCTCCGCGGGCTGTAAGTTGGATAAGATGGATGAATACTCCAAAAGTTCTGATATTTCACTCTAAGATTTTAACCTATTGGTGCCAACAAAACCTTCACTGTTGTCCTCCTCAGCTCTGGGACTGAGCCCAGAAATCCTGGGTTCAACTGATCGATGCTGCTCCGTTGCAAATTAGGAAATTAGACAACAGAGAAAAACAGAGCTTTACAACTGTGCCGACAGCCATCCTGTTGTTTTCTACATCACCTTAGGTACACCCTAGACATGTCACCAGTCCACACACACACACACACACACACACACCAAAACGCAATTAAGAGCCACTAAATTACTTCATATTCATGTTTTTGGACCTAGAAAAATCCACATCGAAATCCCCCAAAATGCAATGGACTTCAACCACGCAAATATAAAACTGTGAATCCTTTTTTTTTTTTTTTTTTTAAGCCCTTATTAGGACAAAAAAAAAAAAAAAAGGCCTGTCTTTCGTCAGGCTGCCAACACCTGTAACCTGCAGATTAGTAGTGCAACAAAGCCTGCCAGGCCGAACAATAAGAAGTATCCTGGTGCAGGCGTGCACACAAAAGAGTCTCTGAGGGATTAGGGTCAGGCCCGAATAATGTGTCACTGAGCTGCCAGCAACAGACAGGACAAACGCTCTTAACATTTGTGAATCCAGGATAACAGGCTACCTGTGATATGATGAGTTTCTTCAGTGCCATTAGCCCAAACCTCCACATGAACTCACTTTCTGTGTGCTCACGCTGATATTCCTGTAATGAAGCATTTTGTGTCAGTGTTTATGACAAGTATGCCTTAAAGGCCTGTGTGTGTGTGTGTGTGTGTGTGTGTGTGTGTGTGTGTGTGTGTGTGTGTGTGTGTGTGTGTGTGTGTGTGTGTGTGTGTGTGTGTGTGTGTGTGTGTGTGTGTGTGTGTGTGTGTGTGTGTGTGTGTGTGTGTGTGTGTGTCATACTAAAGAGGATTAGATCTTTCCCTTATCAGCTGAGAAAATGGCGGCTTGTCACTGTGACATTAATGTGACACTAAACACAGGGGCAGATTTCCAAGCTCTCAGGGCTTCTATCTGTTGTGCTTAATAATAATAATAATAATAATAATAATAATCACTCTACAAATATCTGACATCACTGTGCATGCATGAGTATGCACATGTGAAAATAACTTGCTGAGCTGAAATAGATCTCATGTATATTTCTGCTGTGTTTTCACCCAATTGTGAACATGTCACACCTGCCCTATTACATTTACACAAATGACATCCACGGTTATATGTAGAATTGATGTGTACATTGGATTAGAGCAAGATTCGTGTTATAATTCCATAGCACATTTTATAGGGCACTCTTCAGATTTTTCTTGGAAGAGGACAAGAGCGACAGGAAGAACAGCAAAGACAGTTGGGCTGATGAGAAAAACTAAAAGACACCTAAGAGTGTAGTGTGAATGCCCATTATGAGACTTATTCAGGAGCATTCACATATGAAAGCCACAGTTCGTTGCACCCAACCCCGTGGGTCCTAAAGAAAGGCCCCCAGAAGAGGGAACTCATGTGAGATACTGTGTACACGTGATAAATAAGGGAATGACTGCTCTTATTATGGAAGGTGTAGCTTTGACCGGGACATGTGTCCAGTTGGTCTGCAATAAACAGATCCACACTCGTTCAAGGAAAACCATCTCATCCCAGCTCATCTGGTCTGGTGGGACCTTGTGTACACATACTTAATGTGCTCTCTGTATCTGTGCCAATGAGCCACTTAACATTTACAACCGAGCAGCACTGGCGTCCATCTATAGAACGAGACGACAAATGCAACGATGGATGCATTATATCGCGTTTTGAAGCGAAATGTTCAATGTCATAATAAATTGTAGCGTTATTGAAAGACATGATGACAATATCCTCGTGCGCCCGTTCTCACTGGCGATAGACGCACAGAATAAATAAAGAATCGGCCTGTTTGGCAGGTTGGTTCCTCTGCACGAAAAATAAAATTAATTAAAACAAAAAAAGAAAAAGAAAAATCATACGTACCGGTGTCCTCGAAGTCAAGCTGCAGGCAGAGGCCGGTGGCGCCTGCTGCCTGGCTGGTGCTCCCCCCATCCCCGGTCTCCGCAGCGGCCCCGTCCATCTCCTCTCAGCCGCCGCGTCGCACCTCAGCGGCAAGCAGAAGCTCCGGCGCGCGCCTCGAAACGACCCGCAAATCCCGTCATCCCACCTCTATGGCGCCGAAATCGCAGGGCACATCGCCGCACGGATGTTTATTCGTGGCCGTGTGGACGCAGCGACGTGGGCATGCTCAGAGAGCCAGCGGCGCACGCCGATCATCTCCGCCGCTGCCGTGCGTCATCATCCGCGCGCAGGCGGCGCTGCGCGTGTCAACGCAGCAGCGGCAGAAGCAGCCGACTGCGCAAACAACAGAAACCGAACACCGCCGGAAACATGCGATACCTGTCTGTGGGACAAGCCCAGATATCGTTGACAGTCGTGCAGTAATACATGCAACGCGACGCGATCCTTATAGGAAAATAACTGTCCACATGAAAAACTACTACTTCTATTTCCAACGTATTATGTTCAATCCCTTCAGATAATCCACCAGAGCTGAACACGCGCGCAAACACTGGACTTCTGTCATCAAATCTGTTGTATATGATGTGACAAGTTCATAATTAAATGATTCTTTAATAAGATGACGATCAAAACAACAGCGTTGGCACATTTTGATGGAAAAGCTTTTCTCAATTTAACGTCATAATAAAGTGGATTTAACGACCAACTAACGTGTTTTCATTTTATAAAAACCAAGTTAACAGAGCAAATATTTATCACCAGCTCTGATGGTCATCATAATCAATCTTTGCGGTATATTTCTATTCAAATTAAATGTACATGTATATTGATTAAGGCAGGATATACAAGAATTAACTGGGAAAATAAAGTTGCATTTATTTTTCTTTAAGCAAAACAGTTGTATTGTGTTTGTAATAATTTCCCTTTGCAACTCAAGTCAACCCGCATGTGCCTGAAGGCAGTATATCTCCTCTAGTTATAGCCTTATCTTAAAAATAGTTCAGTCAGTCAATGATTTGTCTTGTTTACTATCCCTGTTTAATTGGTTTGACCAGAATACAATGACCCCAAAGCATCAACACTGTCTAAATACATTCATTTTGTTCTATGCATTAACAAACTATTCATTTCCTCATAAAATATTTAATTGAGCAATTCATTTTTGATAGTCTCACCTGCTATGTTGTGCCATGCCAGTTTCCTTGCTCATCATGTAGTTTGTGTAAAAGTTCACCTTCATTTTATTTTATTGCTGCTCCATATTACATTGAATCACAGCTGTATGTAGACAGAATTAATTTACTTTTACAATATAGCATTAATATTGGATTGATCCCAAAGTTTTTTTTTTTTTTTTTTTAATATCCCTGGTTTAAAGGCCTTCCTGATTGATGCATGTATGTTTGTCCAGTTCACTCCCACGGTTCAATGCAAGTTGGAATACATGTCAAACACACAGCTCGTGAGAGTCACTACAATTATTAAGATACATTCCAAGATCGGTGTATGAAAAGAAACTCCTTTATGTTCAAGACAACATTTATTTTCCAACTCCCATCACAAGTCATAGGTTCAGGTGCAATAAATGGCCTGTTGACAAGTGCAAATAATTTAATCAGTAGATTTACACAGCTCTGAGAGATGTAGGATGAGGTACCTTGAAAACAAAATGCGGATGTATAAGGATGAAGTCCATCAAGATTATGATGAAATAGGAATGGCTGATTTGATTTTGAAGCACGGGAGTAAGTCGGTTGTTAAGTTGTGCAAGTCCTGACTGTGCTCTCACATGGTCGTACAAAGATTTGACGTGGGCTCTGGAGGTGAGCTGCACGCTGAGGATCATCAGGCCATGCCCTTCCCAAAGCTGGGTTTACAGACAGGCCGTCACTGGTCCAGACACCACATGCAAATACCCAGAAGTCCATGAGAGAGGTCAGAAGTCACACTAACACACAGACGATGGCTACAGGTACTTTGGCAGGTCCTTCTCCACCACCTGTTCAGAGAAACAACCAGAAACTTTAATATGACATCTGAACAGCTCTTCATTTATTTCTTGATCATTTTTAAAAAATATCTTCCAATAAATTTAAACATAAGAGGAAAATGCCTGAAGATATGCAAATATGTCACAAAGTAATATATGTTCCATTAAAAACAAAGTTTTGCTTACAACAGGATTATCCGTTGGACCGTATCTCTTCACCACTTGACCCTCTTTATTTATGAGAAACTAGAAATAAGACAAAGAAATATGATGGCATTTAGTGAAGATGGATCTAAAAACAATCGTTCCCATCAATGAAAACTGGTTACCTTTGTGAAGTTCCATTTGATGTTACTGTGGACAGAGAAAAAAAAAAAAGCCATTTTACAACACATAATGCCAGTATCACCACCAGGAGCATCTCGATTTCTCAGGCAGTTGAGCTGACTTGAATATACATGGATAAATACAGAGCACTTCTTATGTCCATATGTGACACATACATGAGTGTTTCAGTCTGAAAAGCACAAAACTGTTTTTCACTCAGATGAGATCCAGACTACTCTCATTTTTGTTAAACGGGACATAGGTCTGATGTTTTTACAAAAAACTGAACAGTCATGTCACATTTCATCAGAGGCCAAAGTCACAGGATCACATCTAATGATGGATCAATCTCTGCATCAGTACGTATAAAAAGTAACAACGACTCCACACAAAAAAATACAATGTTAAAAGCTTTTGTTTTCCCTGAATTATCTTCTGCCCGACTGCACAACAACTTAAACTGTAAACCTTTCACACTGAAGTTTGATGGCGGTTGCATTGAAGTTATATAAGCGAGCAAAATTCTCTGAAAATGCCTTCCTGACAGCACATCCACATACAGATGATGTGCTCATAACATTTAAATACAATGCCAAGGCCATTTAAAGGCCTGAAACGTTTGACACTTTTCACACTGTCCACAAAGCAGAAGAGGAGGAAAGAGGAAGACAAGTGGTGGAGTGAAGCAACATTCAACAGGATTGCAAGTTTCTATTCCAGGGTAAAAATACAAAAGCTGCCTACTGATCGGTGACGTTCAAGTAAGGTGCATTTAATGATGGAGTTTTTGTTTTCAAAAGAGGATGTGCAGGAATTGAGAAAAATTTTTTTATTTGACTTAAAACAGAGTGACGTACGGTCTTAACTTTTGTAGAAAACCCACAAGTACATGTAGCAAAGCAATGCACCTCTTAATGTGTCTCAGCAGGTTTCAATGTCTCCTTGGTAAAAATCACAGCTGATTGCGTTGAATTGTCAAGTTTGATTAGTTTGAAGACGTGATGCATACAGGACAGTGATGCTTTAAGACCAATGACAGCCAACAGTGGTGCCAACACCACATTCCAGTAATAATCATCTTCCAGTGTCTAGCCTAATCAACACCATGAAGATCTATTAAATTTGATCCTGCTTAAGGCTGTCATTTACTTTATCCACCATGTCACTCACTAACAATTGAGTTAAACAGGAATGTAGGAGTGTCACTCACTTTCCCATGAATCCTTTGCCTGCAGGCTGTGCCTTCATCCACATCCACAGAGGGTGAGCGTCATCTCCATTAACGTCAATCTTACTGAAGAGATCAAATTCAACACCGTACCCTTTGGCAAACTCCTTGATTTCTGCATCAGTACCTGGCTCCTGTGACGAGAACGAAAAGATCAGGATGGAAATTGATCAAATGAATCAATGAAACCATCTGGACAGAACAGATATATGCTCTCTATATACTTAAACAGTTAAAAAAAAATAGCTGGCTCCCTATTGGGACAATTAAAAAAAGAAAGAAAAAAAGCACCTATAACTCAGTCTGCCTCTGGGATGGCTTACTGTGTGGCACTTGCTTGTTCTGCTTTTAATTGGTGACTATAAGGATTCCCCTTAAGTGTGAATGTTTGCCTTTTGAAAGAATGGCGAGCTCTCCTGTCCTCATCTCCAGCAAGCTGGGATCGGCTGCAGCGCCCCAACAACCATAAAATGATTGAATGACGGATGGCCCACTAAATTGCCTGAACAGTGTGTTGCACTTTACACGCACACACACATTTAATGTTGCTGTTACACAGAGCATAACCAGAAATGTTAATTCAGAACAGTGTGCTACACACTGTCATTTTACAAGAATCCTCTTATGACACATTGGGTCAAAGAATGAGTCAAAATAAGAAAAACTACATGTGACCAGTTGTGAATAGTGACAAAGGTGTGCCAGTTCATGTACAACCGGTTGTCAGCCCAACGATATTCACAGGTAATGCCTAAAATATTGTCTCAAAGCTCAGATACAGACCATGTCCAAACACATTACCTGTCCTCCAAACTGGTTGCATGGGAATGCCAGGATGCGTAAACCTCTCTCAGCATAGTCGGCGTGCATTTTGACTAGCTGAGTGTAGTTTACTTTGGTTTTACCTCATTGAGAGGCGACATTTACAATGACGCATACAAACCCTCTGAAAGAAAAAAGGAAAACCATTATGTTGAATGATTAGTATTGCTACGAAGCAGACATTCATGCTGGAATAAAACAAATCCACTGTACCTGTATTTGTCCAGAGACACTTCATTCCCATCGATGTCTTTGGCAGAGAACTCATAGATGGAGTTGGCGGCCTTCCAGTCTCCCGCTGCTGCACACTACATGCAAAGAGGAACACACGTTACATGAAGGCCAGTGTGTGTGAGATTGAGAAACAACTGAAGACACAAGTTTAAAGTCCAGGGAAGTAGACCAAAGGGCAATCTGAGAGCAGGATGATTCACATCTCTGTAATCTTCCATGCCTCCACAATCGCTTTCAAGATGTTACGAAAACAGGCAGATTAACGGCTGAGGTCTTCTGTTTATGCGGGACCTGGATAACTTAAAATAATAAAATACAACTACGATGGCGATGTTGAGAAAAACTTGCATCACACAATTGAAAGCGGATTATTAGCCAATTTAATCCTGATTGTTGCTCAGCCAAATAGCGAAGCACACAAAAAACAACAATTTGATAAAGAACAGAGCGACAAGTCAGAGATTCATTTGCAGCAACTGAAAGTATTTTCTTGGCTGTTGAATTCATTTTGCATTGGGATCTTTTACGTCCTAAAACTCGCATAAAACGCGAATCTTTAACACGAAGCGAGCTCCAATAGCCGCGTTCCCCGTCGGACCCATTTTTCTGTGGCACCGTGAACGAAAATAGTCCTTCTAAATCTGACCTTCTCTTCGTTCATTGTGAAAACAGCAGAGAAGAAAATAGACGTTCACACCATCGTACATAAACAGCGGGAGACACGTATTGAAACGATATGTGAGGGTTTCTACTCACCATGGCTCGCTTGACTCCTCTGCACCCGATGAGACCTAACAACAATGCGGGTCTCAACCACATGGTGACACATTCGTCACATGACCAATAGGTCACGCCCAGTTAAAGGCGGCCCTCACGTCACAAAAAGGGGCGTGTCCTACCGGCTGAAAAATATTACATCGTATCATATCATATTCCAGTGTTTTTCAACCACTGTGCCGCGGCACACTGGTGTTCCGCGAGATATAGTCAGGGAAATTATTCAATGTCACATTTATTCTAAAAAATATTTGCTCTAACAGTCACTGTCAGTTGTGAGAGCAGTGTGCAGAGTAATCATGTATTAATACTGTGGCGAGCGTCGTGGAAGAATTGCTCTCAGTCGAGATTATTTTCTGCCAGCTGATCAGAGACTTTTATTATGACATGAACACACGCAACCGGAACTTTATAACAGGATGACACTCCACACAACAAATTTCTCACTCATGGTTGCACACCAACATCCAACAAACCAAACCAAACGAGACGAAATAATTAACTATCTGAACCGAGGAACCAAAACACAACACAAGCACAAATCAACACACACAACAACCCCAACAATAACCCTCAATAACCTCCGGCAACACATAACCTGAACTCCTGCAATACTCATCACCACTCAGATGGCAGCACAGAACTTTGCAGGTGAAATCTAAACTTTTAGTGCGGTGGAAACGGGGCTTTAACTGACGTCAGTCTGGTTAATCACCACCTCCTGCTAATGCTCCCATCTTGTACCAAAGTACTGTGTCAGTGACAGTGATGGAGAAGTTTTTGAAAAGGAAGAATGTGAACCAGGATATCAGCTCTGTGTTCATCCATCAGGCCCAGGTTTCACACTGAGTGAGTAAAATTTTAAAAAAGAAATTGGGAAATACCTTTTTTCTGTATTTATTTGATTCCTGTTGATAAAGAATTGATGAGAATGACTTTATATTGTTAATATAGGCTACAGAGTTACATTTTTTTTTACCATTTTCAGGTGATGGTGTGCCTCGAGATTTTTCCAAAGAAAAAAATGTGCCTTGGCTCAAAAAAGGTTGAAAAACACTGTCATATTCAATGCAGTTCGGATTAAATATAGCAGCTTTTTCAGGATCTTATTTTTTTTTCAATATCTTCTGAATTTCAGTTAAATGTTTACATACAATTTAATCTGCATTTTTTATTTTAAAATCTCACGTTGGGTACGATCACAATCTGAATCTATATTCAAACTCTTCCATCTGTATTTCTGTCAAAAATAATTTTCTTCACTGATCAGAGAATATGCCGATTTTTTTTCACAGATTAAATTGTCATTAACTAATGTTTATTTTTTGTCTGAAGAATGCAAATATGTTACTAAGATCACATAAATTGAATGTATGCTGTCAACAATGCAGTTAATTGTTTTAAAAAGTTACCAAGTTGCCTACCACTCAGCCAATTACATATTGTTTTGTCCTTTTAGTTATATCTGTTGTATACTACTTGACTGATTAATTCTGGGACTCTACCTTTATTGTCTGAGAGCCTGTTGCAGTGGTAAACATTGTGTGACACTGTAGATTAATCATCAATAATGAACTAAAAACTAATTGGTTATTTAATTTGAATTGAATTGCCAAATATTTTATGAACTGGAATAATGTCCAAAACAGTTGCAGACTGGGGAAGAACTGTGTGATAAGATTACCTCAGAAATATAACATTTTTGCTGTTTTCTTGACATATTTGTGTACAAGGAGTGACTGTTATGGAGAAACGAGGTCACAAAAGAAAGCAGGAATCTTCTGGCAAAAGAATAACAAACACTCACCTGGTCACTTATACATTTAAATACTTCATATGAATATTTCATAATTGATGCAACAATATCAATTGTTCCATCTATATTCATTTCTGGAAAAGCATGGGTTTTGTCCAACAATCTTCACAGGTTACAAGAAAGGATTTCACAGAATTGTCTTAATATGTTATATATTATAGAATCCGACAGGTTTCACACTGGACGAGGGTTCTCAGCAGGTAACCTGTCCGCCTGTCTACTGCGTACAACACAATACAGACCCTGCATGTCTGTCAAAACCCGCTCTTTCTTAATTCCAGCAGGTGGTGCTATGTCTGTGTATGGCTATTGGCATATGAATTACATTAGGCGATGTCTTTAATCAAGCATGTCACTTTAGGTGCCATTGCACCATGTACAGCAGAGCAGAGTTAAATATCACTTCCTGTTTCATGGCAAACCATCAGATTTTTGGTCGGTTGTCATGGCTACGCCCTTTCACTTTTATGAAGAATCCTGATACTCACACAAGATTTTCAGAGTTGACGACAGATGGCGCTCTTGTTCTTGCCTTGTCCTTGTTCTTGTGCAGCAACATCTCAAGTGTGCAGATATTGCTGCACAAGTTGTTGCAGTTTGCATCCATAAAGATGTGTTATTGGTTCTATCTATCTACATTGTTTCCCAAATAGACATAATATGCGGAGATGCCTGGTTGACCGGTGCTGCCCTTAGATATAAAACATCCAGTGTTAAAATATATGGGGCTTTCCTATCTGAGTTGATGTCGCAGCGTGACGCCATCTTGGATGGGGCAACCTGCGCCTCTTGGTGATATTCACAGGCCGCCTCGGGCGGCTCTCAGACACACACTTACTAGAGAGAGTGTGAAATCAAGAAATTCGCAGTTTCGTTGAAGATTATCTCCAGAAAATGAAGCCCATATAGTTCAGAGCCCACGTGAAATTTGTTGGCGCAAACATATCGGACATTATCACAGTTTATCAATTTTATTTATGATTTTACTACCCCTCCTGGTCTCCTTGGTCCTGGAGAGGCAGCGCCACAGCGCCCTCTATTGTCACTCTCCACTACCCCCCCCCCCCCCCCCCCCCCCCCCCCCCCCAGCAGCCTGATAGCAGTATATTAGTATGATATCGTATTTATTCTATATCTTTTTATTTATTGTTATCTATATTTATAGCTTTGAACATAGTTTGAAGTCTATCATTAGTTAATGATTTGTCTCACGTTTACCATTATTGGTTATATTGGATTTATAGGAGCTGGTCCCCAATAATTGAATACACCATGTAGCCCTGTGGGGGAGTGGTAGTTCCGCCTCGGGGCTCTTGGGGCCATCTGTGGCTGGGGCGTTGTGGCTTGGGTGGTTGGCGGCCCTGTGATCTGGGGGGGTGCTGGCATCTATCCTGGGGGGTGGAGGCCTGGGCTGGGGGGTGCCGGGGGGAGAGCCAGCGGCGCACGCCGATCATCTCCGCCGCTGCCGTGCGTCATCATCCGCGCGCAGGCGGCGCTGCGCGTGTCAACGCAGCAGCGGCAGAAGCAGCCGACTGCGCAAACAACAGAAACCGAACACCGCCGGAAACATGCGATACCTGTCTGTGGGACAAGCCCAGATATCGTTGACAATCGTGCAGTAATACATGCAACGCGACGCGATCCTTATGGGAAAATAACTGTCCACATGAAAAACTACTACTTCTATTTCCAACGTATTATGTTCAATCCCTTCAGATAATCCACCAGAGCTGAACACGCGCGCAAACACTGGACTTCTGTCATCAAATCTGTTGTATATGATGTGACAAGTTCATAATTAAATGATTCTTTAATAAGATGACGATCAAAACAACAGCGTTGGCACATTTTGATGGAAAAGCTTTTCTCAATTTACCGTCATAATAAAGTGGATTTAACGACCAACTAACATGTTTTCATTTTATAAAACCAAGTTAAGAGATCAAATATTTATCACCAGCTCTGATGGTCATCATAATCAATCTTTGCGGTATATTTCTATTTAAATTAAATGTACATGTATATTGATTAAGGCAGGATATACAAGAATTAACTGGGAAAATAAAGTTGCATTTATTTTTCTTTAAGCAAAACAGTTGTATTGTGTTTGTAATAATTTCCCTTTGCAACTCAAGTCAACCCACATGTGCCTGAAGGCAGTATATCTCCTCTAGTTATAGCCTTATCTTAAAAATAGTTCAGTCAGTCAATGATTTGTCTTGTTTACTATCCCTGTTTAATTGGTTTGACCAGAATACAATGACCCCAAAGCATCAACACTGTCTAAATACATTCATTTTGTTCTATGCATTAACAAACTATTCATTTCCTCATAAAATATTTAATTGAGCAATTCATTTTTGATAGTCTCACCTGCTATGTTGTGCCATGCCAGTTTCCTTGCTCATCATGTAGTTTGTGTAAAAGTTCACCTTCATTTTATTTTATTGCTGCTCCATATTACATTGAATCACAGCTGTATGTAGACAGAATTAATTTACTTTTACAATATAGTATTAATATTGGATTGATCCAAAAGTTTTTTTTTTTTAAATATCCCTGGTTTAAAGGCCTTCCTGATTGATGCATGTATGTTTGTCCAGTTCACTCCCACGGTTCAATGCAAGTTGGAATACATGTCAAACACACAGCTCGTGAGAGTCACTACAATTATTAAGATACATTCCAAGATCGGTGTATGAAAAGAAACTCCTTGATGTTCAAGACCACATTTATTTTCCAACTCCCATCACAAGTCATAGGTTCAGGTGCAATAAATGGCCTGTTGACAAGTGCAAATAATTTAATCAGTAGATTTACACAGCTCTGAGAGATGTAGGATGAGTTACCTTGAAAACAAAATGCGGATGTATAAGGATGAAGTCCATCAAGATTATGATGAAATAGGAATGGCTGATTTGATTTTGAAGCACGGGAGTAAGTCGGTTGTTAAGTTGTGCAAGTCCTGACTGTGCTCTCACATGGTCGTACAAAGATTTGACGTGGGCTCTGGAGGTGAGCTGCACGCTGAGGATCATCAGGCCATGCCCTTCCCAAAGCTGGGTTTACAGACAGGCCGTCACTGGTCCAGACACCACATGCAAATACCCAGAAGTCCATGAGAGAGGTCAGGAGTCACACTAACACACAGACGATGGCTACAGGTACTTTGGCAGGTCCTTCTCCACCACCTGTTCAGAGAAACAACCAGAAACTTTAATATGACATCTGAATAGCTCTTCATTTATTTCTTGGTCATTTAAAAAAAAATATCTTCCAATAAATTTAAACATAAGAGGAAAATGCCTGAAGATATGCAAATATGTCACAAAGTAATATATGTTCCATTAAAAACAAAGTTTTGCTTACAACAGGATTATCCGTTGTACCGTATCTCTTCACCACTTGACCCTCTTTATTTATGAGAAACTAGAAATAAGACAAAGAAATATGATGGCATTTAGTGAAGATGGATCTAAAAACAATCGTTCCCATCAATGAAAACTGGTTATCTTTGTGAAGTTCCATTTGATGTTACTGTGGACAGAGAAAAAAAAAATCTATTTTACAACACATAATGCCAGTATCACCACCAGGAGCATCTCGATTTCTCAGGCAGTTGAGCTGACTTGAATATACATGGATAAATACAGAGCACTTCTTATGTCCATATGTGACACATACATGAGTGTTTCAGTCTGAAAAGCACAAAACTGTTTTTCACTCAGATGAGATCCAGACTACTCTCATTTTTGTTAAACGGGACATAGGTCTGATGTTTTTACAAAAAACTGAACAGTCATGTCACATTTCATCAGAGGCCAAAGTCACAGGATCACATCTAATGATGGATCAATCTCTGCATCAGTACGTATAAAAAGTAACAACGACTCCACACAAAAAATACAATGTTAAAAGCTTTTGTTTTCCCTGAATTATCTTCTGCCCGACTGCACAACAACTTAAACTGTAAACCTTTCACACTGAAGTTTGATGGCGGTTGCATTGAAGTTATATAAGCGAGCAAAATTCTCTGAAAATGCCTTCCTGACAGCACATCCACATACAGATGATGTGCTCATAACATTTAAATACAATGCCAAGGCCATTTAAAGGCCTGAAACGTTTGACACTTTTCACACTGTCCACAAAGCAGAAGAGGAGGAAAGAGGAAGACAAGTGGTGGAGTGAAGCAACATTCAACAGGATTGCAAGTTTCTATTCCAGGGTAAAAATACAAAAGCTGCCTACTGATCGGTGATGTTCAAGTAAGGTGCATTTAATGATGGAGTTTTTGTTTTCAAAAGAGGATGTGCAGGAATTGAGAATTTTTTTTTTATTTTACTTAAAACAGAGTGACGTACGGTCTTAACTTTTACAGAAAACCCACAAGTACCTGTAGCAAAGCAATGCACCTCTTAATGTGTCTCAGCAGGTTTCAATGTCTCCTTGGTAAAAATCACAGCTGATTGCGTTGAATTGTCAAGTTTGATTAGTTTGAAGACGTGATGCATACAGGACAGTGATGCTTTAAGACCAATGACAGCCAACAGTGGTGCCAACACCACATTCCAGTAATAATCATCTTCCAGTGTCTAGCCTAATCAACACCATGAAGATCTATTAAATTTGATCCTGCTTAAGGCTGTCATTTACTTTATCCACCATGTCACTCACTAACAATTGAGTTAAACAGGAATGTAGGAGTGTCACTCACTTTCCCATGAATCCTTTGCCTGCAGGCTGTGCCTTCATCCACGTCCACAGAGGGTGAGCGTCATCTCCATTAACGTCAATCTTACTGAAGAGATCAAATTCAACACCGTACCCTTTGGCAAACTCCTTGATTTCTGCATCAGTACCTGGCTCCTGTGACGAGAACGAAAAGATCAGGATGGAAATTGATCAAATGAATCAATGAAACCATCTGGACAGAACAGATATATGCTCTCTATATACTTAAACAGTGAAAAAAAAAAATAGCTGGCTCCCTATTGGGACAATTCCCCTTAAGTGGATTCCCCTTAAGTGTGAATGTTTGCCTTTTGAAAGAATGGCGAGCTCTCCTGTCCTCATCTCCAGCAAGCTGGGATCGGCTACAGCGCCCCAACAACCATAAAATGATTGAATGACGGATGGCCCACTAAATTGCCTGAACAGTGTGTTGCACTTTACACGCACACACACATTTAATGTTGCTGTTACACAGAGCATAACCAGAAATGTTAATTCAGAACAGTGTGCTACACACTGTCATTTTACAAGAATCCTCTTATGACACATTGGGTCAAAGAATGAGTCAAAATAAGAAAAACTACATGTGACCAGTTGTGAATAGTGACAAAGGTGTGCCAGTTCATGTACAACCGGTTGTCAGCCCAACGATATTCACAGGTAATGACTGAAATATTGTCTCAAAGCTCAGATACAGACCATGTCCAAACACATTACCTGTCCTGCAAACTGGTTGCATGGGAATGCCAGGATGCGTAAACCTCTCTCAGCATAGTCGGCGTGCATTTTGACTAGCTGAGTGTAGTTTACTTTGGTTTTACCTCATTGAGAGGCGACATTTACAATGACGCATACAAACCCTCTGAAAGAAAAAAGGAAAACCATTATGTTGAATGATTAGTATTGCTACGAAGCAGACATTCATGCTGGAATAAAATAAATCCACTGTACCTGTATTTGTCCAGAGACACTTCATTCCCATCGATGTCTTTGGCAGAGAACTCATAGATGGAGTTGGCGGCCTTCCAGTCTCCCGCTGCTGCACACTACATGCAAAGAGGAACACACGTTACATGAAGGCCAGTGTGTGTGAGATTGAGAAACAACTGAAGACACAAGTTTAAAGTCCTTTTTCTTTGACATTTCACTGTATTTTGCAAGTTGGATGAGAACGTGTCAGTTGGAATACGTGTCAAACACACAGCTCGTGAGAGTCACTACAATTATTAAGATACATTTCAAGATCGGTGTATGAAAAGAAACTGCTTGATGTTCAAGACCGCATTTATTCTCCAATTTCAGCACAAGTCATAGGTTCAGGTACAATAAATGGCCTGTTGACAAGTGCAAATAAAGTAATTCGTTTTTCAGAGATCTGAGAGATGTAGGACGAGGTACTTTGAAAACAAAACACGTATGTATAAAGATGAAGTCCTTCAAGATTATGATGACTTATAAAAAGGAATGGCTGATTTGAGTGTGACGCACGGGAGTAAGTAGGTTCATCATGAAAACATGAAAACAAGCGAGAAGAAAATAGACTTTCACGCCATCGTACATATTCACCAGGAGTCATGTATTGATATGATATGTGAGTGTTTTCTACTCACCATAGTATTGACCTGCTCCCGATCAGACCCAACAAACTGCGGGTGTCAACTGGCCTCAACAACCACATGGTGGTTATAATCATCACATGACCACACCCACTTTTAGGCAGCCCTACTTTGCCAAGAGGGCATGTCCCACCCACAGAAAAAACATATCATATCATATCATATCATATCATATCATATCATATCATATCATATCATGTCATATGTATTTACATTTGTTTGACTCATTTAGCTGGAAAAGCTCTGGGCCTGTTGCAGTGGTAAATATTGCGTGACACTGCAGAATAATCATCAAGAATGAAAACGAATTCGTTGTTTTATTTGAATTGAATCACCAAATATTATATGAACTGGAATCATGTCCAAGACAGTTGCAGACTGTTAGTGAGACAATATTTGCTTTTGCCAGACTCTCTGGGGGCATAAACTGTTTATGCCACAAAGTTTTTCAGACGTGTGCATCTGTAAAGTTATTGTTCCACTTTTGATCTATAAAGTTCTTGTTCCACTGTTGATAGAGGCTGTTCATTTGATTCGTTAGTAATTGTAATTTATTATTATTATTATTATTATTATTATTATTATGTTATTGGAAGGGGGGCCCCAAAATAAAATCCTGCTTAAGGCTCATTCTACATCAGTGATTCCCAACCGGGGGTACACGGACCCCTAGGGGTACGCGAGGGTATTGCAGGGGGTACGCAGAAAGATTATAAATTAGCCTACAGTATCCACACACACAAAAAAAAAATTATGCTCTATTATATTGTATTATATCATGAATTTTAGTAAGGCCATACGTTTATTTTCCATGAGTAGCAGTTCGTCCACAGTGATTGTAACACTACAATGCACATAATATGAAAAGACTATAAAGTGGCGCGCTTTAAAAAAAAAAAAAAAAAAAAAAAAGGTTCACGTTCTTGCTGCGGGCGCGCACGATTCGCGAAGCTAGCTACCTCTAGCTGCATACCGACTGTAAACATGGATGCATGGCTAGGCAGGAGTAAACGTCCAGCTACCGCTACTGCTACCGTCGCCTCGGACGCAGGCACAGGGGAGCCCAGTGAAAAAAGGAATTATGAAAGACTTATGAAAGACAAGCAAGCGCAAGTGTCTCATTAAAAGGTATGTTTTTACACTCACAATAATTGTTTTATTTAAATGAGCAGTTGGATAGATAGAAAGACAAAGGGTTAAATATAAGTACACATTAAGGCGAATAATCACACACGAGAGAGGGGGTACTTTTCACATGGAAACCAGCTCAAGGGGTACACTGGTCAAAAAAAGTTGGGAACCACTGTTCTACATTACAATGTCATCAACTTTGTTTTCACCTGGATAATGTGTCGGTTTGCATCATCCATTCTAGGTTTGTGAGCAAAGGCATTAGCAATAAGGACTTACCACACTTCGATAAAACGATAGAAACAATGGGGCTAATAAGAACTAAAACTTCATTTTTATATTGTAGTTTTAGCTTTATTCCAACAGAGGGCATTGTAACGCCGTAAGAAAGACCAATAGTTATGAGTGTTTCGATGTCCATGTAATTAAAATGAAACATAACTTCAGACAGAAACAAACAAGATAGACCCATGATTGCCATATAACTGTAAAATATATTTTTCAATACAGTTTTATGTCAGGTTTCGTGATCCCACAATTTGGGTCAGCTATTCCATTTTTCACTCGTTTAATTGAAATGACCATGAATTAATCCAGCACCTTTCTGTATTTTTCTTCTCCTCTTTTTCTGTCTTTGCGTCATTGTATGTGAAATGAGGCCAGCAGCGACTTGTGCCTCATTTAAAGTCCCTCTGAAACAGCATTTTGCCTCTTTAATTGGAAGCTGTCCCTGCTGAAATTGGAAGTTGAAGTGGGACACAGCACACGGGGGATCACTCCAAAGTATAACTCATGAGATTATCGTTTCTGAGGAAAAAAAGTTAATTATTCATTGGTTTTGCTCCTCTTTCTTGAAATGCTAGTGGTTCCTTTATTAAATCAATTTGTTTGTGTCACGATGGGCTGAAGAAGTATACTACCACAATGATTTCCAGACAATAACAGAGTTTTGTTGAGTGAATTTCTTTAGACATAGCACGTGGGTGAAAAAGCCCTGGAATTGTTTTCTATCTCTTGTATATTAGCAGTTCAGTGTGTCACCAAAGAAGCGCAAAAGGAGTAAGTCATATATCAGTAAAGTTAATTTTATGAAAGCTTTTTTATCATATGTAGTGGTTGACTTTTATGACACGAACCACTTTTATGAATGCAGTGTCTCTCATTTCACTCAACGAGACAAAACTGGATAAGGTTACGCAACATTCTTAACCTTTTATTATTTGTATGTATTGCGTGTGGAGCGGCCAGATAAAATACCACCTTGTCGGTGTCAAGCATGTAAGAAGACCATTCTTGCTTCTATTCAGAGCTGCCCTGCAAGGTGTTGGAGTGCTCTACTCAAGCATCCTTTGACAAACAGGCGAAGACACGGATCAATCTGTCCAACTTGTATATCTCATCTTACTATCTGAGCCACAACTCATTTTATGAGTGATCTGATGATAGTAAGGACTTGTAATACAGTTAATTACATGACAGAGTGGCTTGTTTGTGTGGAGTTCTCGCCATTCCTGCGTATATAACCTTTACAAACTGTTCCTTTTACCTCCCAGAGACATGTAAGGACGATTATATTGCTAATGTGCCTTTTTGTGCCTGTTCAAGTGTTTCTCTTGACTTTGACCTCATGTCATCTTATACTTATACTTTTACAGTCTCCTCTTTTTTATTCTATACTCTGTTTTCGCTATCTGAAATGTGGAGGAAAAATTTAGGGAGAAAGATAGAGAGAGATGATAAAAGTGGGCACGAGAGGCACAAGGTTTACAGGCGTATCTGACAAATA
This sequence comes from Blennius ocellaris, assembly GCF_963422515.1. NCBI lineage: Eukaryota > Metazoa > Chordata > Actinopteri > Blenniiformes > Blenniidae > Blennius > Blennius ocellaris. Next base: position 19,317,892 of record NC_137659.1, read on the forward strand.
CAAAAGGAAAATGTGTAAAAGATGAGCGAAGCAGAAATCTTTCATCGATCCATCATCTTTGTGGTGTGTGAGCCACAAAGATGGGGAGGGGGGGGGGCTGAAAATTGAAATTATATATTTCTAAAGTTACGATGGAAGAAATTCCAAAAGTAAAACAAAATAGAATCATTGCATTTAAAGAAGTTAAATGTCTGAAAAGTGGAACAAAAACAGGTTTAGGCGCACGGTATCATATCCACAAAGTGAAAACAGTCGAACATCAATACAGCAGAAGTAAATAAAACTTGATGCAATGACAATACTTGAAAAGCTCAGGTTTTGCCAATTAAACTTTTAATCAGTTTGGAGAGCGAGAGAGAGAGAGAGAGAGAGAGAGAGAGAGAGAGAGAGAGAGAGAGAGATGCAGGGGGTAGGCTCTTTAATTAGTGTGTGCACTGCCTGGGTTGTCAAAGTGAATTCGTATGATATAATACAGTGAGTTTCCACCATGCAGGTGGTTCTTTTTGACACCAAGCTGTCGTGGAATAAATTGGAGTTTGGGAACTGCCTGGCTCTTTTACGTGAGATTATGACATTTTGAGCAAAATGCACGAGAATGCTAAATTTGGAAATACTGCTCAAATGTATGCATCCACACATGCACACCCAGTGGTTCAATTAAAGTGCTGAGGCTAATAAGGTCACGAGATGACATTTTCAACTGCAGCATGACACACAGACGTCAACCTAATAATGGCACACCAGACTTGATACCGGTTAAAAGGCAGATAAAGAAAAAGTTTGTTTGTCTCAGTGCAGTTCAAGCTGTAACCTAACGAGCTCCTCTCATGTGAAGCAAAGCCGGAGAGCCGTTCAGCGTCCGTTATAGGTCAAATATTCACACAGCGGCTTGTGCACGCCGCAGGCTTGTGCACACAAAAACAGGCTGTGAGTGTACAAAACAATGTGGAACGGTGATGATGATCACACACCGCCACCATAGTTAAACACGTGAATGAGATCAAACGAAGTTCTGAGTTGTCCCGTGCCAATCCCACATGTAAACAAACCACCACGTGTGAATTTAATACATGTTCATATGAAATGTCAATCAATAGTTGAGACTTCTCTCCTCTGGTACAGTGTCTTTGTCACGCTTCGGATATCAAAAGAGAAAAATAGCCAAACTTGCTCACATGACGGGAAATCACAATTGTGGAAAAAGTTAGAGGTAATGAATAGGAAAAGACAGAAAACAGAAAAACAAACAAAGTTCCCTATTAAAAGAAAAAAAAAATCTGTTGCCTAGAAACAACTGCTGCTAAACCTGACTCCCCCCCCCCCCCCCCCCCCAACACACACACACACGCACACACACGCGCACACACACACAGCTATGCGCTCCATGGGAGATAAGATCAGATGCTTAGGGTTATTTCTCACTGTTCCTAAGCAACAAGTTTGAAGTTTTCTTGCCTTCACTGTATCTTCGCAGCTCCACTGGAGATTTATAGTCAGAGAGAAAAAGTAAATGGACCACAAAACTTAAGCAGCTTCTCAAGTTTTGAAGGTGTAGTAAAAATAAATAAATAAATAAATAAAATCACAAAGGGTCGTCCATCCAGAAGAGAATGAACATTTTGTTTTTCCATTTAAGGATAATTACCCTCATGTGAAACACTGATCATATCACATTCAATTTTGAAAAGATAGATCTTCTTGTTTGAAATGTCCGCCTCCTCATCTATTTGAAATCAAACTGTAAGTTGTTAAATGGGAAAAGTAACCCTCATGTTGCTTTACTTTTGATTGTCCCTTGTAATCTTATTAACATGCCTGTTCACCAGTTCATCAGTTAACTCTCATGTCAGATACACAAGTCCTTTTTTTTCTGAATTCTCCTCAATAAAGATGTTGAATCAAGATTTTGGGATGTGTGGAGAATTAAAAAAAGAAAAGAGGCTGGGTAGAAGCTTTAGGTATTAAAGCCTTGACATGGCTTTAAATAAATCCCTGTAATGTTACAGCTTACTATTATTATTATTATCATTATCATTATTATTATTATTATTATTATTATTATTATTATTATTATTATTATTATTATTATTATTATTACAACTATAATAGCTTATCTATAATGCTACACTTATGTTTTTGTAATTCTTTCAAAATGTGTTTTGATAAAATAGATATTGGTCTTTAACTCTACCATTTTAATCATGATGTCTTCCTAAACGTGTAACTGGGGGACCCCAATCCTAATATATATATATATATATATATATGGCCCACGTACGTTCACTATCACATCCCACTTCTTAATTACTATCCAGAACTTGCTGTGTTCATCAGAATTGGATTGGATGATGCTGAAAGGGACGACTGATACAAACACCCACACGGCACCTCGCCACATTCTTGCATGTTTAAGAATACTTAACAAAAGGAGTGTAATGAAAACAGATGGAACCCTATATTTGCCTTGGCAGAGAATGTTTTACATTTAACCCTCACACTCGGAGGGGTTCGGTTGGCAAGGCAACAGATTCTGATTCAACCGTCTGTTTTCCAAGACTGCATCTCAGTGGTCCCGATCAGCATCCTTTTCCTTCCATCTTCCCTGAAAGAGCACAAGAGTGGGATCAGGCTGACGTGTCGTCTGTTGAAGCGTTTGATGTGGTGTTGACAGTCTTGTGGACTCAATTACACTTTACAGTTCTGGCTGCCTTGGATTCACCTGCACGCACCCACTAGAAAGGCATTCATCAAAGTAGAGATCGATCAGAAACCCCAAATTGCACAGTATGTTTTATGATCTTCTAACTAAAAATGCATGCTCTTCACATAATAGGTGACTCTGAATTGCCTCTGAGTGTGTGGTCGATCAAGCCAATGTGTGTCCTGCTTTCACCCATGCTGGGATCATTATCCTCGAATGTTCATAAATATTTACTTGAAACAATTAGTGTGGTGTTGAGGCTGCAATTTTTCTTCTGTTAGGGATGGAATGTGTTGAACGTCGAGGTGAAAAAAACCTTTGGTATTTAAAACTTAGAGGATCGGGTTATACTTTAAGGTTTTGTATACGTTAGTTTTATTTTTTCAATGTGAGAAGCCCCTGTTCCTCTAAAACAGAAAGTAATGACAATATAACAAACTATTTTGTAAGAAGAAGAGGAAAAAAAAAAACAATCCAAAAAAAACAACTCTTAAAACTGGCAGATTGTTCTTGTTAGGATGACAGATTTTTATTTAAGAACAAAATCAGTGCAGTATGGCAAAAAAAAATGGCAATTAAAAGAAAGCAACAGCATGCCACCAGAAATTGGATTTTGTAGTCTAATGAAACAAGGACTGAACTTTTCATCTCTATCTGAAAAGTGTTTGAAGAAAGACAGTACAGTTCATTAACCATTGAACACGACCCCCCGCTGTGAGGCAATGAAGTGGCAGCAGTGTGCTGGGAAGGCGCCGGTGCTGAGTGGCAGGGACTGGGACGCTTCACGACGACGGACAATATAAATGGCAATCTGAGAATCACACTGGGCTTCGATGACATTTGATTGTCCACCAGGACCTGATCCAGAGCAAGGGGATTGCTGCAAAGAAATGGATTCACTCGTCCTTGGTGTACCCTTTATCATAGCGCTATTATATGGTATGGCTTTTGGTACAATGATGGTCATTTCATTCTTTTCTATAAGAAAATAACAACATATTGTTGAGTTGCAATGACATTCAGCTCTACACTCCAGAGCTTCAAAAGTTCCCGTGTGTCTGACGTGCTTCCTCTTCACTGAAATCGACTTGAAATAAGCAGCAAAATCATGACAAAATTCTCCAAAAGTAAATATATTTCAAGCGCGTGGCACCGTATAGTGCAAGTACACTGTCTTCTGTCATACATGTAACCCACTATATGTAAAAGATAATATTTTGAATGGGAAAAAGGTGATCGCCACTCACTCACTGGACCATTTGGCTGCTGTTATACACGAGTGTCTGTCTAGGCCCATAACTTAGGCTCTCTTCAGTGTGTGTGTGTGTGTGTGTGTGTGTGTGTGTGTGTGTGTGTGTGTGTGTGTGTGTGTGTGTGTGTGTGTGTGTGTGTGTGTGTGTGTGTGTGTGTGTGTGTGTGTGTGTGTGTGTGTGTGTGTGTGTGTGTGTGTGTGTGTGTGTGTGTGTGTGTGTTTTTACCAGTGTCAGCAGTTTTTCAGTGAATAACACTATTTTAATACACCTCCATGCTACAGCAGACAGCTGCCATGCAAGAACCCCCCCACCCCACCCCCCCCCGCCCCCCCACGGAGCAATATGAGGTCCACTGTCTCTCACGAGGACATGTTGACTCATGGACAGGGAGAAGCTGTTCAACCAGTTGACTTGACGCAGCGATATTGATATTAAAGCGTTAACGACTTTGCAGTGATCGATAATAAGCGGAAAGCCGAATGCCCACCTGGCAGAGCTTTACAAGGCCCAACAGTTAAGCACTTGATTGCAATTACTAGTTGCTTCTTGAAGTAGTGAGATTACTTGGCATTTCTGTTCTGTAACTGCCTCTTAATGAGGAAACATTAGCTGAGTGTGACTGGTTCACTTATTAATTTAAATTCAAACTGGATCCATTATTCAAGAGGAAGAAGGTTACGTTTCGTTGGTTGTTGACGGTAAACTATAGACGAGCATCAGTAAAAAGAGGAGGACTGAGTCTTGGGTCAATCAGGTGCTTTTCATACAAAAAAATGGACTTTCATATTAAAAGACTGCAGCATTGGTTAATACTAATTAGTAGAATAGTGGCCAGTTGGGGCCATAACTGGGAGCACTTCACAAGGTATAATTCTGAGCACAAATATCTCAGGGTGTTAATAAAATGCAAGAATTATTTGTGAATATATTAAGAGTTTACATTCATCTTTATTATGAAGATATTGAATGCACATATTTACTTTACTTTACTTTTAAGATTTTACCTTGGTTTAGAAAATGAATTGGCTTCGCTTTGCGATCCTGAGACTGAATTTCAATCCGGTTTACGAACAATAACAATTAGGCGAGAGTTCAATCTCATCATTAATATTCAGGGGGAGAAAAAAAATAAAAATTTTGATCTGACTCTCATTATTAGTTTTGGTGGAGGTGAAGGCAGCCATGACACTAATTTTAGATCTCACCTCATCAGCAGATCAGTCGACAGGCACCACTTCACACACTTCACAGAAAGACACCCAACATGTGAAACAAGCAGCAGCACAATAGAACCTCTCTCCACTGCTTGTTATAGAAAATCAACTTCAAGTAACAGGCGCTGCATGTGTCTCCGAGAAGTCAAGGACTGGATGAATTTGACCACTCTACAAAGGTTTCGACGTGGGGAAACATAAAAGTATGACAGTCTGACAAAGAGCAAGAGGCTGCAGGTCATGTGGAACGAACAATTCAGAAAACCGTTCAGTTACTTGTTAAGATCCATGTCATTATTTGGATTATTAAGGCACGGGATATGTTGTTGGCGATCGCAGCAGCACACCTCTACTCTGGACGCACTTTCAAAAAGAGGATGAGTGAATCACAGCGATCACAGAGGAGAAATATAGGGATGTTTGATCACCTACTGAAGACTCTGAAAGACACGGCTCTCCTTCCTGTTACTGTTATATCTTGGGTTTGATAACTAACTGTTGTATGTATGTATGTATGTATGTATGTATGTATGTATGTATGTATGTATGTATGTATGTATGTATGTATGTATGTATGTATGTATGTATGTATGTATTATATATATATATAAACAAAAGTCACAATAGTTAAACCAGCATGTGACAACATTCCTGCACTTTCACCTTTTTCAGTGTAATAAAGTCCATAACGGGTGCAATAAGACATTTGATCCATCATTATAACAGCATTTTGCTCATTATATAATAAGTTACCACGTGATCAAAGTAGCATTAAAATGTCTTTCAAAGTGATAGAACTTCAGCTAATTATACATTAACACATATACTGTGGTTTTTGCAGGGTTGGCTACGTGGATATAATGTGGTGGAATGGCATACTTATCACTGCACTCTCTTACAATTACGGTTGTAAAATAATTCACTATTCTACTACATTATCAGCACGACAAAATTATTACATGATCAGTCGTTATGAGGCATATATTATATGCTCGAAAGTTGTGAAAGCTTCCATTAAAACAGCCCTTTAGGCGTAATACCAGACTTGGAAATGCTGATATTAAACGCACTGTAGAAATAAAATTCTCCACTCTGTAATTTCCTATATCTGACCTTTTATGAAGAGCACACAAGTAGAAGTGGAGGTTAAAACAATTAAAGATGTCTGGTGGATATAAACAGACATGGTAACGATAAAAGAATGAAATATTCTCGTTGCATCTTATTTTTCTTTTCTGTTTCACGCTGGTGGGTTGCAGGGACCGGGCGATTCCTTGTTGCTTTAGTAACATTCTGTTTCACTTGTAAAAAGGTACATCAGGTTGATGGTACGTTTAACGTGTCCATACAGTACATACGTATATAAATAAGTCCTGCTTTTATAAGCTTGTACCTCCGGTTTCATGCTCCACAACCAATGTAACTAATCTGATCAGCTACACATTTTAAAACTTATACTCATTCTTTTAAAATGTTAAATTTAATTTGTGACAACAGCAAACTGTAGAAGCCGCCCAACGCGGAGGTAAAAATTCTGTTTGAGCCTGTTCAAACCCCAAGACGAACAGCAATAGGATCCAAGTTTGCTGGCGTCTGTGTCGAGATAGTTGGAGGCCGATAAGTCTCCAACTGTAGTTTGTGGGAGTGTTAACAGTATAAATAAACACGCGCTCTCGTGCTGCCATGTGAGGCCTCTTGTTGTTTCATCACCTGAGGTCCCTCTCCGTTTGAAGGCGCCATATCACCGCCACGCCGCAGGTGAGGACACTTGCCTTGAGAAACACAGCGACAAGTACGTCCAACCTTTTCCGCGGGAGATCGTTAGCAGCATGGCAGACACCGCGTTGGTCACATTTACCGAGTGTGTAGGCTTGTTCTGAAGACACAATCGAATTTAACATGAATGAGTCAGTGAATATAACAAGCCACCGGGCCAGAAATGCTGTCTAACGAAGACAGACAGATGGTTAAGATTTATTCTAGAGTGTGAATTTGTTTATTTTTTTACCCCTCTTCTTCTTCTTCTTCTTCTTCTTCTTCTTCTTCTTCTTCTTCTTCTTCTTCTTCTTCTTCTTCTTCTTCTTCTTCTTCGTCTTCGTCTTCTTCTTCTTCGTCTTCTTCTTCTTCTTCTTCTTCTTCTTCTTCTTCTTCTTCTTCTTCTCCTTCGGGTGTTATTGTCCTTAAATTTCTTTCCCGTCTTCTGACTCTACAAGCATATCTGTTAATATGACAGGTGTCACATTTCTCACAGTTACATCACACGCACTGTAACAAGCTGGCTACTGTGTGTTATGACAAGGCCTGTCAAGTGAGGGTGTACAGGCTTTTCAACATCAGCCCAAACTGGAACATTCATGTACAACTCCAGTGGTGAGACGATGACGCGATGCCTGGATTTTATTTTACTGACGCTGAAGCCATTCCAATTATTGGTGATAGATTACTCCCTTAAATCTGTACTGATCTTTACAGTATTGAATTATTAATTGTAATTACAAGCACATAAAACATAAATTGCCTCGTCTCATATCAATAAGGAGTGTACTTTACCTTTTCTTTTTTTTTTAAGATTAATTACCTTACTGTCCTGCTTTTGTTTTAGGTCTGTTAAGGTGAATATCCATCGTAAAAGTGGCTATGCATGGACATTCTGAGGGTACTTTTAGTTACACATATGCAAATAGATCAGTTAAAACATGAGAGTCTGCCCAAACTCCATTTTAACATTCATTTGTTGTGGTATCTCATAGCAAGATATAAGTTAAGCCCTGTCAGTTTAAAGGTGGCGGCTCCATGGATCAGAGATAGTCCATTAGATTAACATCTAGGACATTCAGAGACCAAATCAACACATCAGATCAAGACATTAGACTTACTAATCTTTTTTTGTTTTTTTTTCCTCAGCTATTACTGATTTGTGGCAACATCTATCTGAACAAGGTCACTGTCATCAGAGAATAATATTTCGAGACGTTTACACTCAGTCTACAAGTAAATTATGCATGTCAAATGATCAGCAGGACCCAAGCCTTTCCAGCAGGAGTGAGCACATAATATCACAGTGCCGGCACCGGCTCACCGTCTTCCCATAATACGCCCTGGCTCAATGTGTCCCCCAGGAAAGCAGCGCACACGCAACAAAACCATCCACGTGATACAAAAATAAAAGCTTAATCATCAGACAAGTCCTCCTTCTATTGCTCTGTGTCCCAATTCTGATGATTATGTTTCCATCGTTTGTACTTTTGTTGATGGACAACTATATGAAATATTGTGAAATGATTGCAAACAGCATGTTTTTTACAGATTTGACATCATTTAAAAGGGAATCAAACCAGCTTTATCTTGGGATGAGACGTGTTGCCACGAGGCAGCGTTACAAAGGTGTGATCGATCAAAGACATGTTTTTCAGTAGTGATCACTTATTGTGTTAGATTTATTTTTCTCTCATTTGGATTGGTTTACCATTTCATTAAACGAAATGTTGACATTCATTAGGACACACACTGTTCTTCTAGGGGAGAGGTCACCAATGTCACTGGATGAAAAGTGTTGCTCCATTATTTTGAGATCTATTTTTCCAAAACTCAATAACTCTGATTATTGACATGTGAACTGTTTTTTTTTTTTTTTTTTTTGCTACCTGTTGCCTGATTTCCCTCTCCTTCATACAACATTTAAACAGAACTGAAAGAGCTCTGCAGTGCAACCTGTAGTCTGAGCAGTTCTTAAGTTCTTATGTTCTGAATGCCAAAGGTGTCATTGTGATTTGCTCGGGTGATTACAGAATCCACACTGGAAAAAGGAAAACTAAAAACATGACACTGCCATGACTTTTTAACGCCATCAACAATTACAGGATGTGAAGCGATGCAGAGAGCAGAAGTGGACCCGAGTTCCATTGTTACCTTTCTCCTGCCATTATTACAATGAATACCTGCAATCATTTACTTGGTGAGGCGGGGCAATGAGTCATCCAAATGCTGCCCCTAGAAAACGATGGCAAAGCATTGTTCCATATGTACCCGTTGCTGTTGACTGCACAGTATAAACCAGCCTGAACTGTTCATGATTCATTTAATTCTTCCTATTAGGAGAGAACTTCATAACAGCCATTCCCCTCCATCTTCCCCTGGGCTTGGAGTTCATACTGAGTAACCAATTCAAAGACAGCGGGATATTTTCTCCTGCTGCAGAGTGTATTAAAATAACCTGTACAAATGGAGGGGTAAAAGCATTTATTCATGGGGGAAAAAAACCCTGTATGAATGCAGCACATGGCACAGAGGACTTCTGACCAGCACTTCCTTATTGAAACTAAAATCTTAAAAGGCTTGTTTTGTGCTTGTGTCAAATTCTGAGTTCAGTGGGGTTGAAATTCTTTCTACAACACTCAAGTGACGCTAGCGAATGTAACGTGAAGAATTTAATGAGAACTCTGCCACCTTCTTTATGCTCTCTTTGGTTAAGAGATATAATGTCATCGTTACCCTGAGTAAAGATCAAGTTCACACTTGGAGGATCTAATGAGCACTTTCTTACAAATGAGACAACCTTTCATTTCATATTTGGTAATTCATCTACTCTTTTCCTCAAGATGATTTTGTTACACACCTTTAAAAACACATGTGTTTTCGGAGTTTAGAAACGATTATATAATTTTCCTTTTGTGTTGAGTGTTCATGTTCTTACTGTGTATTCGGATTCCTACCTCAGGACAAAAGCACATTTTTGAGTGTAACTGGTGTCTAAATTGATCCATAAATGCGATGTGTGTGACTGACGAGGTATCACGACTTTTTTTGCAGATTGTCAGCCCCCCGAGAGGATGAATGTATAGCAAATACATATGAATTGAATAGCCCTAAGGCCGAAAACATCAATGCAATTAAAAATAAATAAATAGATGCTCCCGCTTTTTCAGTCAGGCGAGCTTTTCACACCTTCCTGCTCTCAGACTTTCCTTTCGGCTGTGATTACTTAACCACAGAACTCCATTAATGTGATTCTGTCGTATCCATGGCCCTAGGAAGTGGGGTGGTTTCCACTTGGCATGAGAACATATCAATAACAACACAAGCAACATGTCTGACTCCTGCAGTGAGTTTTATTGCAGCTGGAAGGAGGAAATGATGATGGTGAGCTAAAATAAAACACCACATTACTGTTAATGCACATTTGTTGTTCAACGATTCCTTGTAGTTTATCCCTTGTAGTTTATCCCTCTGAATATAAGCAAAGAGTCAACGACAATATTCTCATCACAAACAGTGGTCATGTTAAATAACGAGAGACCTTTCTGGGAGCACTCCAAAACTTTGACCAAGTTCAGATAGAAATTAAACTTTTTAAAAAGACCAGTAAAGTCTTTTACTGCTGTGGACTAATCATCAGTTACACAAAGGACGACATGCCTGAGTGGTGGTAAACATGTATTTACTATATTAATGTTAACTTCACTAACATGGTAACTAGAAGCAGACTGGACGCTGTTTTACATTTGGCAAAAGTATTGAAATCTTGATGGTTGTGGAGCTAATCAAGCCAGCCGACGTCTGTCACGATTCATTCACCCATGAGTTTGCCACGGCTGATGAATCAAAGCTGCCGTGTTTATCTTCTTGTCAAAAATATACCAAATATGCCATTCGGTCGTTCCTTCTTTTCTCCCTGTCTGTTTGAGAGACACTGTTCGCTGCCAACATATTGTGTAAGGATTCATCACGCTGCCCTTGTCAACAGACTTCACTGTCACACACTTGTCAAAACGCCAGGCAGTCACAAGGGATGCAGAAGACTCACCCACAAACACGCGAGCGTGCACAAGTACAAGTGCAGTGAGAGATCTCGCTTGAAGGATTTCAACTGGTTGTTTTCAAACACAACAGAAGCCCTTCTTAGGTTGCTCAGGAGTGACTCGCGTGAAAATATTTCAATTGAGTGACATTGCCTTTGAAAAACGATGCCACATTTAAAATGACGTGAAAATCATCCAGAATGTGCAGTTTTTGATTTGACTCTGAAGTTATGAGCTGCTTTTCACTTAACACCTCCATCTTTTTATATTTCAGGAGCTGTTGATGTGCAACAGAAGGGGGTAAATGAACACGGGACATGAACAAATTCCTTCTGGGTAACAACTCAATAGCCGAACCCATCCGCCTCTCGCTTGAATCTATTAGTACAAATGCCTCAAAGGAAATTTACATTTGACGAACGAGGAGTGAACATTTACTATTAAAAAGGTGCTGGATACATGTTTCATTGTTTGCATTTTGTATTTAGCACATTTCACATTATTGAATGTTAGAAAATAGAAATGTCAGATAATGAATGTTGTGTTCCGTTACACCTGCTTCAGAACAGACGTCATTCAGATGAAGTTTGAAGTGTTTTCAATATACCATCTTGATTTTTTTTGTGTTCGGTCAAGAGCAGATATGTTCTTTTGGCATGGATCTAATTGGAATGTGTGTATTTTGAACCTTTTCATTTTTAATACTTTAGTAAATGTGAATCTGTTGCATGTGAGCTGTGTCTACTTTGTGGTCACTGAGACCTTGTCCATTGGACAGGAGAGATAGTTGTTGATATTCACCTCTGAAAGACTCCCATTTTCATAGTCCCTATGAAAATGGGAGTTCATCAGATTGTTTGATATGTTCACAGTTTAATCAAACTTCTCATGCTAGTCAAAGTAAAGATGCTGAAACTGTTTTTTTGTGCAAAGACTGACAAAACTGAGTGTGTCCTCACAAACCTGTCTGTCCACTCATGCTTTGTAACCCTAACCTCCTCAGAGCCCCAGAGGTTTAACTTGGCCTCCCTCCTCGCAGAGGCCATCGATGTGTGGGCGGTGGGCTGTGTCCTTGCCGACCTCTACCTGGCTGACGACCTTTTCCCGATCAACTGTGAAGATCAGGTGGGAGGTCTGCTTGTTCTAACACGTATCCCGAAGAAGTTGGAAACCTTGTGAGCACATCTGCTGATGTGTCTGTGATTCTGTCTGTAGATGAGGAGCATTGTTGCCGTACATCGGCCAGCCACCGGACCACCAGCTTTCCCGGGGAGGGGATACGAAATACTTTGTCACTCAGGAGGAGGCCGATGACGGCCCAAGATGGCGGCTGATGGTAAAGCAACTTTTCTGGTTGGACTTGGTTTAATCATCCTACTTGAACATAACAAGTTGTGATCATTCTGTTCCTGCAGACACCTGAGGAATACGAGGTGGTCAACAACAGGCCCGCAAAAGAACGGGAATCGTATTTTGAGCTTCCCAGCAGCCTGGATGAGCTGGTTGAGGTCGGTACTCTCTGCCGGTTGATTGACTCTCTCACTGCTTCCATCTTCTTCACTTTGTCACGTGCATTTTAGCAAGGTGTCCCAGTCTTCAAAAAACACAAACAGAAAATTTGACGCTTTGGAATGTCTTTACTTCTGAAAATAATCAGGCCACCAACTGTAATTTGTCATTTTTTATACATTTTTTTAATGCTTTAAAGCTCATTAATTGTCACACATTCAACCTTCAAGTAACTTGATGTCTGAAAGAAATGTTTTGGGGAATTACAGAATATTTGTTATTGATGTCAAAGTAAATCATTTCAACTATTAGACTGTTAGAAAAAGGTGATATCAATTCATGAATACACCGAATAATAAGGTTGTTCATTTAACCTGGTTATGTCATTTTATCTATTAAACATTTTAGGTTGTTTTTGCAGCAATGCAGTTTAACAGTCTCTCAGTTTGGGATCCGTCTCCAAGCCGATCCAGTGACCTGACGTTGGTTCTTAATGCAGATCTATCCAGTCCTGGATGAAGCCGAGCTGGAGGACAAGGGAGTCTTTGATCGACCTCCTCAAGGGGCTCTTGCATGTCGACCGAGAGCAGAGGCTGACCCCCACCAGGACCCCCACATCCTCCCCTTCGAGGGTGAGACCAGCGTGTTTCAACTAGAGGAGCCAGAAGAAATCGTCAGCAGCTTCCATCAGGACCCCCAAGGAAACCGACTCTGGCTTGTCTGAGCTGTCCGAGTCCTTCAGTGACTTTGTTTCCGTCTCACAACTCAGTGACGAGGACCTTCTTGAGGAGGAATCCTTTGAGAGTTCTGATGAATCTGGAACAGAAGACGTCCCTGAGCACTCTGAGACCTCCAGTGACTTTGTGGCCATCGTTTCTGTCTCAGGAATCGATGACAATGTCCTTCTTGAGGAACCTTCAGAATGCACGGATAAATCAGGAGCAGGAAACGTCCCTTTGCCAGGCTCCACCTCCACTGGACTTTTAACTAAAGGAGAAATAGGATCCGCAGGCTCTTCAAAAGGATCCAGAACACACCGTGTTGCTGTTTTAGCAGTCAAACGGACAAATTCCTGTTTTTATTATTTGTTGGGAATAAACCTTGTTCAAACTGTAACATTTTTTTTTTTTATTCTTTCTATTTTCTATAAATTTTAAGTATTTAGTACTTAGTTGTGGTGCTGAGTGAGTTTGTAAAAACATGCACAATGCAACGGCTATAAAAGAGTTTGGGACATTTTCACTGTGTTTTGCAACCGAAGATTTCATTCAAATGAGCTTTATGTTGAGCTTGTTGTCATTTTCTGTACTAATTGTTTCATTTTGTGAAAATATAGACATTATCATCTCACATACTCTGCAGTATGCATTTTTTTTATAGGTGCACCTCCAGAAAAAAATTATATAAAAAGCCTGGAATACAAGTGGAAAGTCTCGAAAAAGCTGCATGTTTTGATACTTATCAAATCTAAATACAAATCTTATAGAAGCTGTAGGAGGAGTGAGCCCAAAAATGCACATAAGATGGGAAAGTGGAAAAGGAATTCTGTGAACGCTGAAAAGGCAGTCACACATCAGTGTTCCAAATCTTTATTATATACAGTTGTTCTTATTCTTATTCTTATTCTTATTCTTATTCTAATTCTTATTCTTATTCTTATTCTTATTCTTATTCTTATTCTTATTCTTATTCTTATTCTTATTCTTATTCTTATTCTTATTCTTATTCTTATTCTTATTCTTATTCTTATTCTTATTCTTATTCTTATCTTGTGGAAATGCAAAGTGTCCAGTTAGATTAGACTTCTATTTGTTGGTGAAAACATTTACATTTCTTTTGCATTTACATTGTACCCAAGCTGTTTGATGCATCAGATCACTTGCTCTAATTATGTTCTCTGTTGCTCTTCCTCCTGTAAACTCTTTCTCCCAACTGTTTTACAGATGGTTTAGGTCCACTCTTCACTTTGTACATGCTTCATCTTGCTCTCTCTTCACCCCCTCTCCATCTGTCTCCTCTTTTTTTCCCCAGTATGTCCTGTTTATTTCTTCTACGTACACTCATGGCTCCCAGTCTGTTGGTCATAAACCTGCAACAAATGTATCACAACTATGAAGACCGATGCTGAGCAGCACTGAATCCACTATTTCCTTTTTCTTATCTCATGTTTGTGTGCCATTTGTTTACCATGGTGCTTGGCAGCTCAGAACCAGATGGGTTTGGTTGTCTCTGAGCCATGAAGCGGACACAAGTGCAGCAGCGAAATGAGCCGTCTGCCAATGAAAACACTGTTTTCTACCAGCGAGTCTTCACTGCTCACTAACAGGGCAGCAGTAGCACCCAAAGGATGTCTTTGTAATTGTTCGGGCAGTTTTATGCTTTTATCGGTCTTGATGTTTTCCTCAGGTTTTTCTTTTTCATTTTACAGTTTTACCTTTGTAGCCACAGTTGTGAAGTCACTATGGACTCCCACCCACTGCAGACATGGAACAAGAAGACCATCACGGACTTCTTAAGCAGTTTTCACAGTAACACAGTAACACACTAATTATAACCACTCTTGGTGCTTGCATTTAGTGTGAACATGTTTATTGTGGAGGAGAGTCAGCTAATCCATCTGTCGTCCAGTGTTTTTATCAGATCATACAGTGGGCCTGGTAAATGATGATGTGGCTCAATGACGCTGTCATTCATTTCAATCCAATTCCATTCCATTTATATAACGGCAAATAAAACAGAGAAAAACTCAACAACTTAACATGAATGAGCGTAGGTGATGGTGGAAAGGAAAAACTACTTTTAACAGAGAGAGAGAAAGCACAGACTGCAGGAGAGAGACAAATGTTAGTTATATATAATAGTGAAACATGGAAAGTGAGAAAGCAGAAAAAGAAAAGCTCACTGTAGGTCCTCCAGCAGTCTAAATATATAGCAGCTTCAGTAGAAAATGTTCCAGGGTGGCCTGACCCAGCCCTAACCGTAAGCTTTATTAAATGCAATTAAATAAAAAAGTCTAATGCTTATTGTTAAAAGTGTCAGCCTCCATAACTGAAAGTATAGGAGCTGGTTCCACGTGAGAGGAGCCTGATGGCTGAAAGCTCTGCCTCCTATTCTACTTTTAGAAAACCTCCAGTTGGTCGGCATTCTGAGGACTAAGTGTTCTGCTGGGGTGATATGACTAACAGCTCTTTAAGATATGATGGAGTTTGGTTGTTAAGAGCTTTATATGTAAAAAAAAAAAAAAAAAAAAAAAAAGGATTTAAAACTCTATTCTACATTTAACAGGAAGTCAATGAAGAGAAGCGAATATATAAGTGATGTGATCCCTCCTTCTGGTTCCCGTCAGGACTCTGCAGCATTTTCATTTAATTGAAGACTTTTTAAGCAGTTATTCTTTCACCCTGATTATAGGGAATCACGATAGTATACCCTGGAAATAACAAATGTAATCATAACATCAATTTAATGGGCCTTTGACATTTGTTAATAGAAACAAAGCAATATAGAACAGGGGCCTTCCAGTTGACGTGGGTCAAAGGCAACAACTTCACCGAGTAGTTTTAATTTGTACATCTCAGACGTCATGAAATTAAAAAAAAAAATTTATAAAAAAAAAAAGAAATCTTTAAAATATAATTTGTTGTCATTTGAAAATATGTGGAATTATTGAAGTATGTGATATTATCTCATTATCAAACAAGGGTGGACCGGGAAGTTCTGGAAATTTCTACATTATGCAGCGAAAGAAATTGAGGAGAAAGAATGTCGCTGTTGACGGGCGCAAAGTAATGTAGACGCAGTGACATTTCATTTGACATTTACTTTGAGTTTCCAGCACTGTTTCTCAAATAAGATTTCAACTTCCAACTTTAACTATGCACAAAAAATCAATAGGTCTTTTTGCTCAGTAATTGTGGCACACGGTGTACAAAAAAATGAGCTGAAAGGAATTGATGGAGTTGCTATTTTCTCTGTGATGCGGGACCAATTTCTGCCTATCAGGCCAATAACAATGACAGCCGAATAACACCCAGCGGTAAATACACCCCAATGAAGGCAACGCTGGCTACTTTTACATTTCGCCTTGTGATCCCTAGGCCCTGTAGTTAGACTTCATTTGCCCTCTGATAAGCAAGAAAAACAACTGGTGAGTCTCCTTTTTTCCATTTAGTTTTCTTGTCAGTCTGTAATGTCAGCGGATGACGGGTGCAGAAGTCATTCAAAGTGAGCACATTGACATTTAAGCATCAAATGAAACTTGACTGTGACTCATTTTAAGATACAATGCAGCCCCAGCGCTGTCCCTGCAGGCAATAAATAGACTATTTTTAAAAAGGTAGAATAGATCATTTATCATAGTAACAGTGTTCAGCCGCCCAC
Organism: Blennius ocellaris; assembly: GCF_963422515.1. Taxonomy (NCBI): domain Eukaryota; kingdom Metazoa; phylum Chordata; class Actinopteri; order Blenniiformes; family Blenniidae; genus Blennius; species Blennius ocellaris. The sequence goes on from NC_137659.1 coordinate 19,334,747, forward strand.
AGGGGGTCTGTAAATAAGATGAAATATTGCAGAAATCAAGAAAACATTTTTTTTTTCTCCCAGTAAATGAACCCAGCAGTAGTTGTTGGCATGCAAACGAGCTGATATTCAGTATGCACATGATTTTCAGTTATTATTAGCACCAGCATTTCAAGATAAAAGAGACGAGAACCTTATTATGTTCTCTTCTGTTTTGTAACGTATGGTACTATTTATCCATGCTCCTCATGAAATTTAGACAAAACTACAAGACGAAGCAGATTTTATTTGATCACCAAGAGGGATACATAATTATCTCCATCTGTTTAAAGGCAAATAAACCCGATGGAAGCATGAAGTGCATCATCACTCTATAGTCTGAATCAAGTCTTTGTTTTCAATGATAATTTAATATCGACTCTGAGATCACAGTCCATTTAATTGAAATCCCCACTGTGGAGCTGTCTAATAACGCCTCTGCCGCTGAGGACTTCATCTCACCTTTTTCCCAGTAAAGAGGTTCAATTCCCCGGGTGGTCAGACAGGTGCTCTCCATGGACACGGTCACTTGGTCGGACACATAATAACAGTTTGTATCTGCACTGAGCTTTGAACTCACTGCTGGTGTCAAACATCCCACATGATATTCAAATTCAGAAATCCTCTTTGTGGAGGTTGTTTTTTTGTTAGTTTTTTTTTTAGACGATCTCCTTGATGCTTCAATCACTGCATTATTTCAAGCTGAGTGAGACTTATTTGATTCAAATGGAAAATGTCATAACTGAAGAAGTAGTCGCTGTTCGTGATTTTCTTTCTGGTACATTTCACCATTTCTTCTAAAAATGTAATGAGTTTGTGAACTCACTCCATTTATTCCAACTCTGTAGCCCAAAATGACCTCAATTCAACTGATTGCTTCAATCGGCTTCAATTACTAAGACATGCAACGTGTGAAATAGAGTTGTGAAAGGCCTGAGACACTGGACCAAATCAGAGTTCCGTCCTGATTATCAACTTATGAAACTTGTATCATGGTCCCTTCAAGATCAAATCAAAAACTGCAGGAGCAAAATAATTCTCAGGACTCATCACTTCCAGCTCCTGCAATTGCCTGGATTTTGATATATGGCTATTGATCGTGCGGCCACCCTGGTGTCCTTTTTACTTCTAATATAGACTTTAAAAGGATTTTTTTTAATATATATATATATATTTGGGGTTTTTTTAGCAGACAAATTTAGAAACTTTTAATGAAAACTTTCACCCCCTTACTTCCATGTCGAGTTTAGCTTGTCCTCAACTGGGTCCTTCACTAATCTCAATGAACATTGCAAATTAATTCCAATCAATTACAAGCGAAGGCAACAATTTCACAAATGATTCCATTATTGTGTGTGAGACCAGGAATGCTTTCTTCCAGTTCCTCTTGTAATGATCAGGTATGTCTTTAAATCCTGGAAACTATATTTTTGAGAAGGTATGATTAGATTTCCAGAAGCAAACAATCATATCCTGATGCAAGGGAAATTTGCACTGATACTTTTGAGATCACTATTTTTTTTGGTTTGTTTGTTTGTTTTATCTTACTATGTACTTCCAAGACTGCCCGGTGGATTTCACCACATTAAAATAAGAAAAACAAATGACATCTACTGATGATTTAATTTGTTTTTAAGCTGCTTATGCAATCGGGCACAAAAACAGGATCTTTTTTTTTTTTTTACCTTTATCTTTGGAGACCCTGCATGCTTTGACATTGAGCTGCCAAATCATTACTCACCAGCTTGTAGCTTAAGATCTTCGGATAAGGCAAGGTCAGCTGATGCCTGATTGAATTTATAGACCAAGGCTGACAGGACTTGAGTTTGGTCTCTAACCCTTCTGACAATTTTACTTCAAGAACAATTGAGTCTTTTACTTATTTGAGATATGAAACAGCGAAACAGAAAAGACCTTTCTTATTTATCTGTGTTTTAGTGTGAGATAAATCAATGTATTTCTACTCAGTTCTTATATCCTTCGCTGTTTTTTTGACTGTATTGAAGGATCTTCTTCCACCTCACTCCATCTCCTGCAACTTCTACTTTCACTGAGCATCTTCCCACACGGCCCCGTTGCTACATCCATGATATTTCTTTGAGTTCTTCTTCTGAGATTAATGGATGCAGTAAAGGAGGATATGTATGCATCTTCTCTGAGGTCTTCCTCTTCTCCTGTTACCAAGCAGCTCCAGCACCAGCATCTTTAGTTGAATATACTCACTATCTCTCCTCAGCACATGTCCAAACCCTCTCAGCCTTCTTTAGTCCAAGCTGCAAACGTTATCAGTCTGATCTGTTCATTGTTAATCCTCTCCATCTGTGTCACTGAAATAAAACATTTCAGCATCTTCAGGCATTTCACTTTATTTCGTAGTTCTTCTTGGTTAAAGGAGTTTTGAAAAGTGCAGGTTCAAAGGATCTTTATAAGGCTTTGCCATTCATTTTATTATCTCGTTTGCATTTCGTAATTTACTTTTAGCTATATTATTTTACATTTCTTGACCAAGCCTTCCTTAAATAATGAACATTAGATCTCCACACGACTTTGAAAATGTTTTAATAAATTATTAATCCTTTATTGTTTAAGTACAAGTTAAACACCATCCAGTTCTACTGCCTCATAGCAAGAACGTAAACATTTTGCACATGCATGGATCTTGAGATGTTTGTAGTTAATTGGCAGCTTTAGATAACCCAAAAATGTGAGACTGAACGACTATGTTTTTGCTCTGTGATGGATCGACTCCAATGCCATTAAGTTGAATAGTAAATAAATCTAAATATGAATTCTAATTGAAAAGCCAGTAACCTCAACTGGATTCTGAATGACATAAATTGACACAAGAGTTGTTGATACAATATCCAGAAGTCGCTGGATGATAGATTGACCAGCCAGTGCTTGTGCAGGAACAGATTGTTTTGTGTGTCGATCATAGATTTTGACAAAAACAACAAATCGAAACAGAAACAACATGAAACAAAACCAAAAACCAAAAAGGCAGTGGAGCCATGAAGCAAAACCAACAAAACCTTGTATGTAATAGGAGCTCCTAAGAAGAATGATCGATTTACTGCAAAAAAATATATATTTTTTTTACCACCATCAAATGGGATTGGTGATTATTTGGATCAGTTGAAGTGATATGCGGAGCTTTGTGTGTGGAGTAACTGCTCCTGAAGATCGCATGCAGCAGAGACCTAATTGGAGCGAGAAATGATGTCTTCGATCCTGTAGGTTGGGTTGGAGAGGCTGAGAAGAATCAGATAAAGTGTGGAAGGCCTCATTATAAACAGTAGCACACCAGCACTGGTCCAATTAAAACGGACAAAAGTCATACCACCCGGCAAGCCTGTATGTGTGTCTGCATGCAGTCATGTTCAGAATATGTTGAGTATTTACATGGGAGATTTTTTGAAAAAAAAAAAATTTTCTTTTCCAGATACTATAATTGGACAACACACTAGTAAAATCGATGAAATGGTAGAATTTTACACTTCTGGACAAATATAAAATGAGCTGTGATTTGACAGTAACATGTGGACAGGCAACTCTCTGCACAATTGAACGACAACACTACAACAACCACTGCGCAGGAAACTTCAGAAGATTGAGTGATTCACAGAAATGCTCTTACACAAAGAATTACATGAAAATCACAGTCTGGTGATAAAACATGTTCATGTGCAGTGAATACATGGCAGACTGATTGAGGTATGTTTGATAAAATAAGAATTTGGGGTAGGAAACATGTAAATTACACATAAACTTTTTGAATCCTCAACTTTGGTAGGTTGTGAGAATTTTTAATTGTTTCATACAGGAGCTGTAAAACCTCTACATGGACAGCTGTTCACTGAATGAATCATTCCCTTGATGTACAACTTAATGGTTCTTCACTAATCTATAATTGGCTACAATCTACTCTGAGACAAAACAGCTTGAATGAATCGCATCTTGGTAATTATCCAGACCTCCGTTTCGGTCTTTGCAAACCTAAGTGGCTGCAGCACCTGACGTTTGAGTCTTTGTCACACACCTGTCAGCTGATCCGATGCTTGTCGTTCTGAATGAAAGGCAGAGTCTCATTCCGGCCGTCGATCCACCGAGCAAACAAGGGTTAAAAGACCTTAACTGCATCCTCAGAAGACTGAAACTACAAACATTGCCAACTAGCAGTTGTAGCGCTAAAAGCAATCTAAGGAGGCAAGAGAGATCAACTATACAGGGCAACACGTGGAGCCTCATCATCGCCTCCGCAGGCAGTCGACACCACTGTTTTCATATTCACATGTGCATTAGTGTTCCTGTGTCTTCCTGCAAATGATGCTGTGAAACACTCATTAGATTGGAATGCCCCACTCTGTGTGTAGATACTAATAACAAGCTGTTAAAGCCTTGTCTCTCCCACAAATTAGAGGGAATCATACATGCTTTTATCATATCCGGGCTAAACTACTGCATCTCCCTGTCTTGATCAGGTGTCTCTTGGTCGGCTCCAGCTGGTACGAAACACCGCCGCCCGACTTCTAACAGGGACAAAGAAATGGGAGCACATCACTCCAGTTTTAGCTTCACTCCACTGACTTCCTGCCCGCTTCAGAAATGTTTGGAAGATTTCATCTCTTGTTTTTAAGGTGGTGAATGGGTTGGCACCTTCTTATTTATCTGAGCTTTTCCGTGTTCAGGCTGGAGTTTTATCGTCGAGGTCGCCTAATCAGATGGTCCTTAAAGTGGCCAGATCCAGACTCATAAATAGAGGTGACCGTGCCTTTTCTGTGGCTTCATCCAGCCTGTGGGACCGCATACCTGTTCAACTTAGAACCATTCAGTCCCTTGATACCTTCAAGTGTTCTGTATATTTCCTCATAGGTTATGTCTTGTTTTTCATTTAAGCTTTAAAGCACTTGGTTGTTTTTAAATGTGCGATATAAATAAAGTTGACTTGACTTGACTGAAGAACTCGTTACCAATTGACTAACGGAAAATGTTCTAATGGAGCTTGTAGACCAACATATTAGACTGTGAAGCAGGTTGTACATATGTATCATTGACACATCAATAACTCACGGTGAAAATAAACACTTCTCTCAAGAAAAATCTCTGTAAGTTAATGGGAACCATATGTTATTTGGGAAGAATGTTTAAGGTAAAATAAAGCACAACAGAGATATAAAAACACAAGGCACCTTTCTAGGCAAAGTGTGATCATTAAATCTCTGCTAAGTGTGTTGTTCTCGGCAGTTCTAGTTGGGTCGATGCAGAACATAACTGCAAAAAGGATGACGCATACAAACGTTAGAATTTTAAAAGGCCAGATAAAATGTGACCTACGACTCGGGACCATACAGCAAAATAGGGAACATTTTAATGCAATACTTGCATATGTGTTGATGCGCATAGATACATTTTCTTGTTCATCTTTGTGATTTTATTATATTTGATGAAGCTCAATGTTGGAATCTATACCGAAAACAACAGAATACACACAATGAGATATGTAGGCTTATTTGACATTGTGTGTGTGTGTGTCGGTACTCAATTTATACTGTAAGACAAAACCAGGAGAAGATGGACTGGTCCAAATGACTCCTACGAGATGCCTGCTCATACCATGACAGATCCATCTCCATGTTTAACACCTGGCAAAGGACACTGTGAGTTGAATACATTTCACTTGGCTTTCTCCAACCAAACATTCATCCAAATAGAGACCAAAGACAATTCATCCCCTATTAGTTGGTTTATTTTTGGCACATCTTCATTGTCCATACATTAACGCATGCACGTGTTTGTGCGGGGCTTTCATGTAAGTTTTGGAAAGCATATGAAAGTGGTCAAGGTGTTATGGTGATTGCTTAGTGTCACCCCCTTCTGCATGACACGATTTGGCAGTTCTGTGATCAGATCTGGCGCCAGAGCCTGGCGTAGTTGCAGTGCCATATGTTGTTTTGAAAACTTGAAACAGAGACGCACGTCTTAACATCTTAAAATCTCTAGCAGTCAAAAATAGTGGGATATGTTTACTAACAGCTCTGCGATGATGTCAATTGTTTCAATCCTATAACTTGCACTTATAGGACACCGGCAGGTGTAGAGTGTTTTCCCTATACATATTTCTACAAACATTAAGGCCTCATCCAATACAGAATATTAATATGTTTTGAGTCTTTGACTTCTTCAGTATTAGGGAGTTTACAAAAGTCAGAACAATATTTGAAAGTTGTGTAACGAAACAGTCAAAAACAAAACTTGTTTTTGTGTCCGTAATAATGTCTCTGCTAACTAACGAACCGGCCATGACTAAAGCAAAACAAAACAAATATCCACTCACATTTAATAGGCTGTCAATGCTCAAGCAGGCTTAGAAAGACTTATGCAACATATTTTCTTTAGTCAGCACACTGTTTCAACAACGCCTCCAAAGATCATGTTATAGTTTAAACATGTGGAGGTTTAAACATCTCATTTTTATGTGTCGTCTTCTGATCAGCAGGGGAGACTTTCAGAGTTTGTATCCAAACTACAGGAGGCAGCTTTATTGCCACAGGCCTTTGTCTGACCGGAGGCTCTACAGGACACACTTTGGCACTATATCAAAGTCAGCAGCACGAGCATGGAGAGCATTAAGAACAGGCAATCAGTTTTTGAGAAAATAGCCACAGACAAACGACCAAAAATACAAATCATTAGAAAAACTGAAGCACTTCTGGTTTCTAACAAGGTAGATAGATAGATAGATAGATAGATAGATAGATAGATAGATAGATAGATAGATAGATAGATAGATAGATAGATAGATAGATAGATAGATAGATAGATAGATAGATAGATAGATAGATAGATAGATAGATAGATAGATAGATAGATAGATAGATAGATAGATAGATAGATAGATAGATAGATAGATAGATAGATAGATAGATGGCGTTCATGTGATAATAGCACAGCACATTGCCACTACATTTTATCATCACTTTGTCACTAGAAAGTCCAATTAAGGCGCAAGGCTGTGCATAGACCCTGTAAAACACAGTGTGCCTGGAGAAGTACTCTCACGTGAATGTCACATGCGAGATCTCTCTCCCTCTCCCTCTCCCTCTCTCTCTCTCTCTCTCTCTCGCTCCCTCTCTCTCTCTCTCTCACTCACTCTAATATTCAATGAGGCAGTGAGGTATGAAACTCTGTTAATTTGCAACACTTTGTGGGTGAGAAAATAGCCTCTCCTTTTCTTTCCTTTTTTTTATCTTTCTCTCCTGGAGCGCGCCTCCCTCGCGGGCCAGCACAGGAAAATAGTTTTATGGTAAACAAACATGATGGGAAGGTTTCAGGACCCTCTCATTGGCTCACAAGTCAGAGACCCCGTCGTATAAAGCGGGAGTGGCTGATCCCGCAGCCCTTTCCCTTTAGCGAGCCGTGTGGATCACACTTCTACTATCGGGAAAATACCTTTTACGCACAGAGGAGGCTTGGAGCGCGTTCAGACGAGCGCACAGCGGACATCAGTTGTTTTAAAGGAAATAAGTTATACAACCAACAGGTGGGTGTATGCGATTACAGGTATGCAGACTTTAGATGCTCAATGTGGCTTGCTTGAAAGAAAGAAAAAAGTTAAATAAAGCCGTCTTTGTTCAGTTTAATACTGTATTGCGTAATTACAATTCCGATGGGTTAAAAGCGTGTTCATACGCAAAACTAAAGAAACCCGTTGTTCGAGACGACACGAGTTTGTAACAGCTCCAGTACTTTGTATTGTATATAAAAATTGTATTTATATAAATTGACTGAATCATGTTTGTTTTTTGAAATTAGATTCATTATTTGATTTATGACTGGCGTTTACTGTTTAGTTTTGCATCAGTTAAGATCAGGATTGTAAATGAAATTTATATTTTGTATTTAATTCTTTTGTCTTGACTTTTCCCTTTTCAAAATTGTGAAGTGTTCAAGGTTCAAGTTGATGTGATCTGAGACTGACATTTTGTGTGTACTTGTTCTGTCCATTCAGTCGTTTTGTTGTCTTTGATGTTGTGCATTTTGTCTGTGCATCTCTCTTTTGTTCATAGAGAAACTGTGAGCAGAGGCGTCTGAGTGGGCATGTGGCTCCTGGAGAAGCTCCGCAGCACTGTGGAGAGCACTGGGACAAAATTGCAGCCCCCACAGACAGCAGAGGCCATTCCTGTCTCTGTTTATGCCAATGTCCTCACTCCAGAGAAGATCCCTGACTTCTTCATCCCACCGAAACTGATCTGCTGCCCGCCAGAGGAGTCTCTCACCCCAGAACCTCTGCATTGCTCCACCCTGAGACCCTCCGCCTCTGACCATGCAATCTGCAGCCAGAGCCCCAGAGCCCGAAGCAGCAAGAACCCCTGCAGCCCCCGCCTCTTTGCTCGCAACCTCCAGAAGTCGGCCAACCGTCACATCATCCAGATCGAGAGTGCTGACGAGCCAGGCGCCGGATCAGGAGACAAGGGCAACGCTGATGTGAACACCAACGCTGACCCCCAGTCACAGACTGCAATGTCTCTACCGTATGTCCCCAAGGCACAGACTTCCTATGGCTTCTCCACCCTGGTAGAGTCCCCTCACACCCGACGCAAAGAAAGCCTGTTCCACAGTGACCCCAACAGCCCCCTCACCTCCCCAAACTCACAGAGGCGCTCCCAAGGGGGGACCCTACTGGCTCCAGCCGACCCCAACCCGTATCGCTATTTCAGTGGTGGTGAGAGTGACACCTGCTCCTCGGCAGAGTCGTCCCCCTTTAACTCCCCTCTCCTGTCCAGATCTGCTTCTCTCCTGCGCTCTATTACCCAGGAGACACAAGCCAAGGTGAGGATCTGTGTAACGTACCATGCTCTCATAGAAAGTTGCTTCTCTCATTTGTCTTGGCATCAGGTTTCATTCTGTTTGTTTACCGGTTGCTTTCCCTCTCTCCCTCAAGGTGTCTCGCGCCAAACGCTCGCTGGCACGCCACAGCTCGCTCTCCACAGACGAGTGCAGCTCGGCAGACAACAGCCCCAACGTGCAGCGCCGCCGCACGCGCTTCCCGCCCTCTCCCGCCTTCCGTGGAGGTAAAAGCAGTGGCCCGAGGGGTGCGGCGTCGGACCACCTGCAGCGCGAGCACACTGTCAACCTCCACAAGGGGGGGACACTGCGGCTGAGCACGCACTACGATCCGGAGGCGGCCCGGCTGAGGGTGCGCGTCCTCACTGCCGAGGCCCTTTACGACCGGCAGACGGACCTTAAAAGCATCAACTGCTGCGTGGCGCTCTACCTGAACCCCGGCAAGCAGCAGAAGCAGAGGAGCACCATCATCAAGAACAGCAGGAATCCGGTGTTCAACGAAGACTTTTTTTTCGACGCGCTGCCCCAGGCACAAGTAAAGAGTCTGGCCATGAAGATAAAGGTGGTGAACAAAGGCACCAGTTTGAAGAGAGACGTGCTGCTCGGAGAGCGAGAGGTGCTGCTCAGCGAGCTGCTCGCCAGCCTTTAGGGAACTCCTGTGTGAACTTCGGGGATACGCATGCAATTCCACATCTCTGACCACCTTTTAAAGCCAAATCGATTAAAAATTTTATTTTAAAAAGCTTACAGGAGAAAGCACATCTACTATAAGGGAGTTGTATCTTTCACACTGTGTCATATACGTCAGCAGACTGGAAATTCAAGGCCTCTGAGGAATCCCCTCTTATGCACAGTATTATCACTCGTAATCTCGCCCAGCTTTCAACAACGGCAACCCACAATAATTAACAACACGACCATGAAATGTCAACCGTGGAGCTGTGGTCCTTCTTTGTGTGTTTCTCTATTCTGAGTATTGAGCTACAAAAAGTGTTACTTTCTCTGATGAAGCATTGTGATGTGCCTCAGTATGATATCACTGTTTTGAAACAAAGATTTAGTTCGAGGTGGAAAGCTGTATTTTTGTAGCACTGCGGTAAAATTGCATCGTGAGATTTTGCACGTCGCTGTGGAAATAAATAGTACCTTTGTGTACGTGACAGAAGTTATATTTGGGAATTAGATTTTCATTGCTTGGAGTTGATGTATTGTTAAATGATGGCTGTTTTGTGATATTCTTTTCACCCAATAAATTAAAATGCCAACCACATGTTAATTCCTCTTTTTTCCACCCTGCACCTCTGTCTTTCAATAATTCATCAGGATAAATGAAAAGCTCTTGATATTTAAACCCTGTGTCGCTCCCCAAAGCTTTATATTTTACCAAACAACTCTAAGGTTGCATCCTCCGAGACAGCCACAAGCTGGGTGTCGGTTATGAGGCTTTTAATCCTGGGTCTCTGCACACAATATTATCTCTGTGTGTTCTCAGACTCCCTGTTTAATTTCAAAAGCACATTTTTATCTTTTTTTTAATTGAGGCCATCCTCTCGTGGGTTTAAAACAGTTATTAGGATTGTAGGTGGTAGAATCATTGCTCATTTAAAACAAATGGTGGCACAAGCTGTCATGGTGTAGAAATAATTGATCTGTATAATGAAATTACAGGTTGATTTATGTGTTGAGTTGTGTGCAGTACTTGCTCGGAGTGATAAATTAGAATGTATCTGTGCTTACAGAGGTAGGTCTGAAGAAATATAATAAACACCCCATTAGCACACCAAACATTCATCATACTGAGAGGTATGGTCCCATTATAACGTTATAATGAACCTGATCCAAGCGGTCAAATGTGGATGTGATGCCTCCTCTACTGGTGAGAGCACAGAATGACATTCTCGTGAGCACTAAAATAAAACATCACCAGGACGTTGATGCTTTTTTCGTAGTCTCATGAATTTATAGCTGACATGCCCTGGGTTTTTCCTGCCCTCTGACCATTCAAGATTGCTGTGTCCTTCAGAAGGAAAGAAAAATATATTTCATTAAAGAAATGTAAACACTCTTGAGAGCACTCACAGCCTTGTGACCAAGCGTGAACTGCAGTCAACACCTTTCACACAGAATGCGCTGAAATAAGTCTCAATGAGCACCCGTGTGGGGCACATTTATATGTGAGCCTAAAGGAGATTAATCTCTTCTAGCCTTGAGAGCAGGGAGATTAAACTGGGAAGAAAAATTAAGCAATTTAATTCCGCTTCTGGGGAAACTTAGTCAGGCAAGCTACTAGAAACTTGAGCAAAATGTGAGCACACTCTAAAATTAAAACACTACCAGTACCATAATGGACACAAGCGGTAAAGTTTTTTATTTTTTATTAAAGTTTGTGAAAATATAAACTGAATCAAGATCAAGAACTGAATCAAATCTGAGTCATGGTAACTAATTAATCTGATGGTGGGTGGATTACCTGTATTTACTTAACAACCCAATGCGGTGACGCCATTCAGTTCAGCTAAATGTAATGGCAGATGAGGCTAACGTGAATCTAGGGGCTTTAAAACTCTGTGTTCAATACCGTATTTGAAGCTGAAGACAAACAAAAAGAAAATCTCTTCAAGGCGTTTTATATTCCCAACCATGTTCCACTTTGAGGACTGAAAATGACATTCTGCCATTCTGAACTTTATTATTTATTATATCACAAATAGCTTATTACAGCGGTGCTCAAATCCCCAGGAGTTAAGATATGCTTACAATATGACAATCCCTCAAAGCTCAAATCTCATCGCGACCAACAAACACTACATTGCCATTCTGAATTTATGCATATGAAGATTTTCATTTTCACACAGTGGGAGAGGGAACAGGCTTGGTTAGTTTTATGCATGTCTGTATTCAAGTCAGCACTCTGGCCACTTGTTTTGTGTAGGAGGGCAGACAGTTGCATTTGCCCTTCTTAGAATTTTCAAATCAGTAAGTGTCCATCATAATTTAATACAACTCTGTGTTTTAGTTTGGGTTTTTTTAAGTGGCTCAATGCAACATTTGAGTTGACACCACAGTTGGATTGTCCCATTTGAAGAAAAACAACAAATTCCATGGCGAGACGAGACCAGATTGAGGACTCCATCAACTGACAAGTCACAACAGGAGGAGCTGAAAACTTAACTGTGGTCGACACACCGGTGCAGGAGCTGACAGCGATGTTCACTACACGCATCCCAGACTGTCATTCATTCTGGCATTTTCAACCCACTGCGGATGACGACTGCTTGGTCCTGAAAAGGGACTTTTTTTCAGAACCCATTCCAACCCTGGGAAAAAAAAAAGAATTGAATCTTTAACTTGTCTTTTATCCCTGAAAATGTGGCTTCATTCATGCATATGCTTCTCCAGGGGGATAAAGTTTATTGACAACATTAACATCTTCTGGAAATGTAAGGACCGCTTTCATAGGGTTCATCCAAATGTTACTATGTGTTGCCAACCTTTGTTATGCACTTGGGATAACTCACTCCAACAGGAACATGATGATCGGCACCAAGGGCAATTTTGAAAACCGAGAGAGAGTCTATTTCTCTCCCTTGTGTGATCTTTTCTCTCCACTTCACACAGAGAATACAAACAAAGTCTCTTTCTCAGTGGAGGACCCAGATCATATCTGTGTTTCATTTAACGGCTCCATCTCAGGTGATGCGGTAGAGATAAAGCAGAGTTTACCAGAAAATGTCACATTGGTGGAAATACAAACACACTTTTTATCCACCACATTTGTTAAAGCTTGAAAAATAGAGCGTCGACTGGTAGAATGCAGGTGGTGAAAAACTAAACTACAATGTCATTAACACATGTATAAATAGAAGATGTGCGTCTCCAACTTAGAACTTAGAGCTGATCAACAAACACAGCATCAACGCATGCACCTGTTTGCTGCGTCTGACTGGCAGAATCCTCAGCGTCAATCCCTCCTAAACTGTCATCTAACATGAAAAACATGATGGGATTTTGTCTTCTGTTCTAACACTTCAAGCATTATGTAACACTTGTACTTCTCCCAAATAGTTTGGTTAATCTGTCATATTTCCAACAATTACTTTAATGTTTTGCTTTTGTTTTTTTCAGTCCACCATTAATGTGAACAGTCCAGAGTATTGGTGGATCTTAATGCTACATTATATGCAGTAACTATAACATACTGATTGATAGAAAAATGAGTGGGACATTCTGGCAATGCAACCAATTTAAATATTACGTGAAAGAATGGGACTTTTCTGTGTCAATAGGGAATTATGAATCTGTGTGTATGAACATCACTGAAAGCACCTTTGTTGAACATACTTGCTCCCTCGAGCTCAGATCATGGAGCAGCACAATGTATTTTATTATCATTATAAATATGACATATAACTTTATATTCCAGTGTCAGCAGATGACCACAGCCCTGTATACTTGCTGAGTGCCTAATTGCATAAATGAAAATGAGTGGATGTGTCAGATCTTTTTAAGATATAGCCCATAAAAGACAGAGGTCTTTGGCCTCACTACATGTACCTTAAAGCCATGAATAAATCCTGTGTACCTGTGTATTTATGGGCTCAGACCTGAAACTGAACAACCTCCATCTGAACCATCTCTGAAATACATTGTGAAAATTACATGAATTTTGTCTAAATAAGAATCGGAGAAATGTCTTAATCCTCATTAGGCTGGATTGTTGTAACAGTGTGTTCATAGGTCTCAGTAAATAGCTGCAGCCAAAGTCCTCATAAACACAAAGATGGTTGAGCACATTAAAGCTGAGCTTAAATCTCTGCATCAACTGCCTGTGTGTCAAAGGGACGACTTTAAAATAATTCTGATCTTTAAAATGTTTTGAATGGTCATTGGTCTTAAAAAAATTGTTCCCAGAGTCAGAAGAAACAAGGTGAAGCAGCTTTTAGCTCCTCACCTGTGGAACAAACTCCTGAAGACCTGAGGACTGCTGACACCGTCAAATCTATGATCTATGATTATTGCTAAAATTTCTTCATGATAACGCTTATAAAGCCAATACAGTAAACTACAAAAATATTAACAAGATTTATAACGTATTTTTGTGTTGAACTCTTTTCTGTCATCATTGTTGCTCATGATTTTAACATTTTATATTTATAATCATTATGTATAATACAATGTAATTAACTTACTAACTGACTAGCTACTTGGGAAACAAAGTCTTTTTTTTTCCTATAATAAATTAAGTCTTTTGAAAACATTATAAATAACAACATTGTATTTATTACATTTTGTCCAGGACTTTTAACATGAAAAGAAATATATTTCGCGTGGTATCAATGATGCGATCTGAGGCTACATGCAAATACTTTAAAAGGTTGTAATTCTACGTATCGTCCCGATCTTAGATCTTAAACCTATAATCCTCTTTTTTTGAGGGGTGCGTTTGGTTTGCGAACCTGTCATCAGCTGGCTGAATCGAACAGCTGGGAGGCCCTTTAACCCACATGCATTGTGGGACTTGTAGTTTATTTTGAACGACACTTCCTCCCCTCCCCGGAGCTAAAAATATTATTTAGAACTACATTACCCACAATGCCTCACCAACATCGTAAACATAGATCTGTCAAACAACACAAACGCCATCTTGACAGCACCCGCAAAATGGCAGAAAGATGTGAGGCTGAAACCGAGTTCAAACTCAGGTTCCCGTACTCGGCTTTCTGAGACCAACCTGTCAAGTTTCTACCCAGGCGAGAGGTTATGGGGTTGTTGCCTGGCGCCGCAGCACAGAGCCTGTAAAATGGATATAACGACGGCGGTTTTTAACGCGGCTCGGGATGGTAAGCTGAAACTTATCCAGAAGTTGCTCAGCAACAAAACTCCTGAGGAGCTGGAGGCGTTAGCCGAGGAGAAGACCCAGGGGGGGACCCCGCTGCTGGTCGCCTCTCGGTACGGCCACCTGGAGGTTGTAGATTACCTGCTCGAACACTGTAAGGCCAATGTTGAACTCGGGGGCTCGGTCAACTTTGACGGCGAGACCATCGAGGGCGCCCCGCCGCTGTGGGCGGCTTCAGCCGCCGGTCACCTCCCGGTGGTGAAGACGCTGCTCAAGCACGGAGCCTCGGTCAACAACGCCACTTTAACTAACTCAACGCCGCTCCGGGCCGCTTGCTTCGACGGCCACCTGGAGATCGTCTGCTACCTGGTGGAGCACAGAGCCGACATGGAGGTCGCCAACCGCCACGGCCACACCTGCCTCATGATCTCGTGCTACAAGGGCCACAAGGAGATCGCCAAGTTCCTCCTGGACCGCGGGGCTGACGTCAACCGCAAGAGTGTGAAGGGAAACACGGCGCTTCATGACTGCGCCGAGTCCGGCAGTCTGGACATCATGAAGATGCTGCTCAAGTGCAACGCGCGCATGGAGAGGGACGGATACGGGATGACCCCGCTCCTGGCGGCCAGTGTCACGGGACACACCAACATTGTGGAGTACCTCGCCCACCAGCCGCGAACCTCCAGAGAGGAGCGCATTGATGCACTTGAACTCCTCGGAGCAACTTTTGTGGACAAAAAACGCGATCTGCTGGGGGCAATGAGGTACTGGAGAAGAGCCATGGAGCTGAGGCAACCAGGGGACAAAGCTGGACCTCTGGCCAAGCCTCCGCCCGGCCCCCCTATTCCCGCCTATGGCTGTGCACAAGAGGTCAACACTGCAGAGGAGCTCGAAGCGTTGATCACCGACCCTGATGAAATGAGGATGCAAGCCTTGTTGGTGCGCGAGCGCATCCTGGGGCCATCCCACCCAGACACTTCATATTACATCCGCTATCGGGGAGCTGTGTACGCGGACTCTGGCAACTTTGAGCGCTGCATCAGTCTATGGAAATATGCCTTGGACATGCAGCAAAGCAACCTTGACCCTCTCAGCCCCATGACGGCTTCCAGTTTCCTCTCCTTTGCAGAGCTCTTCTCTTTTGTCCTCCAAGACCGGGCGAAGGGCACGCTGTCGACGCGCCTCACCTTCCACGATCTGATGACTGTGCTGGGGAAGAGCGTCAGAGAGGTGGAGCGAGCCGTGGCACAGAGGGACAACCCTCCCGAAGCGCCTCAGTTCACCAAGGCCCTCTCCATCATTCTGCACCTCATCTTCCTGCTGGAGAAGCTGGAGTGTAGCCCGGAGCAGGAGCATCAGAAGAAGCACACGGTCTATCGCCTGCTGAAGCTGAACCCGAGGGGTCGGAGCGGCTTCACGCCCCTCCACATGGCCGTCGACAAGGAGACCACATCTGTCGGCCGCTACCCGGTCGGCCGCTTCCCCTCGCAGGCGGTGGCGGCGCTGCTCCTGGAGTGCGGGGCGGACGTGGACTCGCGCGACTGCGAGAACAACACACCACTACACATCGCTGCTAACAATGGTTGTCCAGAAATCATGGGCCTGCTCATGAAGGCTGGGGCTCACTTTGACGCAACGAATGCACAGAGGAAGACGGCCTACGAGCTGTTGGACGAGCACGGCAGTGGGCATCCGGCCCTGTACCCGCTGAACTACATCACCCTTCAGTGCCTGGCAGCACGCGCTATTGAAAAGCACAGACTGCCCTACAGAGGACTTATCTCCGAGGAGATGGAGACGTTCATTGAGCTGCACTGACTTCCACTTTTGAAGAGGCGCCCCTGCACTGTTCTACCTGTTCTCCCCCAATAATTTCTATTACCTGCCTCAAACGTTCTCCACAAGGCCCTTCTGACCCCCCCCCCCCCCCACCCCTCCACCCACTCCCCCAGTTGGCTTTACCAACTTTGTGTCAGACCAAATCACAGCAATAAACCTAAACTCCGGGCTTAAAGCTCCTGTTGAGATTGGGTCGGTTTTAACTTTAATCTAATGTTTTTAAGGGGATTGTTAATTTCTACTTGTATTTAATTCTGTTTAAACATTTTCATTAAGTTCATAGAGGCTGTCACATCAACTGTGTGCAAAGTGGGTTTCAGTATTGAAGATCAAAGTAGCCAGATAACATGCATGGATGCTCACGTGAGGTTTTTTTGTCGTTTTTTTTTTTTTTTTTTTTTTTGCAGCTTCTTCCAGGGAGGAAGTGTTTGAAAAACCCAAACAATTGAGTTTGAAAGGTTGAAAGACATCATCTGTTATGCTCTGCTCTTAATGGTGATGTATGAAAAGCACTGTGCCAAATGTTCTGTCACAAACTGCTGACGAAAAGAAAAAAAATCTCTTTAATCGTGTTCCTAATTTTAAGTAGAATTAAGATTATGGATACATGCGAGTCCAACTCCTGATGATCAGCAATGTTACTTAATATTTGTGACAGTGCTTGTCGACATAAAGAGCCGTTACCTTACCCAATGAGCCTGACGGTGTGTGGCATCACTTTGACGAAGTAAACTAAATGGAAAGAACTAATTGTTTGGCTAACGATACCCAGTCTCCACACACACACTTACAGCCCGTACAGTTCCTAATATTCCAATTGAAGGAAAGTTTTCCCAAGTAAAAATTCGCTGCAAAATTGGATTTCACACTCGCTATTCTCTAAACTTGAAAAAGTCTCGAAGAACTGGAGCTGCTTTGTTGACAATAAAAAAACTACCAGCTGAATTTTCGGAACGAAAGAATGTTTTCTTTAAATCTCTGCCTTTGTCTGTGAATGAGCAGTTTTAAACTGGAGCCTAAAGTGTGCCTACGTCGCTCTTCCCGGATCGACGGCATCTCCAGTTTATTGTCAAATAAAGCAGCGCAGCGTTGACCCTGTTGACACAGATGCAACTGTTAATGTGTCGCTTCTGTAATAGAGTGGATTTCCCTCCTAATGTGGGATGCCGCCCGCCGCTCTCTGGCCATCTCTGCGTCTCAGTCTTATATTTATTGGTCCCTCTTTTGTTTGTCTTGCGTTGTCCCGAATGTTCCGTCTGTCCGTGCGAAGCACCACCAAGTCGAATGCACACCGAGAAGCTCCGAGGGAATTCGGGGCGCCTCACATCGTGTCTCTGGACTGTCGCTGCCTTTCTTTTTTTCTCAGCCGATTTACTGACGAGGACTCGAGAACAAAAGTGTGTTGAAGGTACTCGAATAAAATTCAGTATCCCAACAGTATTTTATGTGTGGATGATCTCGGCCTCCGTGTGCCTTCTCTGCACGCGTGAAATCCTCCGTTGCAGTTTTGACATCGTTTTGTCTTGTGTCCTGATTTGTCACCAGTTCGTCATTCTGACTGCAGCTTCTTGCAGAGACTTGGTTTGGTTTGTGGGGATTGTCATGCTGAGGAGTGAAAATGTCACGATATAAAGAAACTACCAGGTCCGCGGCGTCGGGTTCCAATTTGGACGCAATACCGTGGGATGTACGTCATTAAAAAGAGCAGCAGCGAGCGCCCATTTCAGATATTTATACCAAACGGGCTTTGCACGACTCGCATGAACTTGAGCGCGCCGAAATAAACCATAACAGAAACTTGATCTTTGTGAGTGCTGCACTCTTCAAGTATAAATAGCGTGCAATTAACGTCACTGCTGCGGGGCAGAGGTAGAGACGGGGCACTTACCCGGCTAATTTTAGGGGTCTTTCTCCCCAGCTTCTGCTCTGGAAATGGGAATAGTGTAATGTTATACAGTCAGGCAGGTCACGGGGTGACAGGAGGAGACGGCGCACAGACAACAGACGCTGCTCTATCCTGACGGGGCGCAGACGCAGCGTTAGCCCTACGAGGCTTGAGGCTCAGCCTAAACGTTTCTGATTGGTTACTCTGCCATTGTTGGTGTGAAGGCAGCAGGTGGTAAAGTTCGCTGAGGAACTCCAGTCAGCACCACGTCTGGCTCCTGTTCACATGACAACACGCATGTGGTCAGTGTCGAACCAGGAGCTGAAGACAGGATTGATCCTCTCGCTTTCCCCTCTACCTTATCATTATTATCTATTATCATATATTATCTAAAGAGACAAGAGGATCTCAATTATAAATTAAGGAACCAGCTCCCAGTCCAGTAAGGGAGGATGATGCAGTCTTACTTTTAAGATCAGACTTTTTTTTTTTTCTTCCCCCGCCTTAACCTTTATTTTAGCCAGCAGTTGCTTGAGATCACATGATTATAAACAAAGGACAATGGGCAGACAGACGTATAGAAGAAACCATGAATTGACTCAAAACAAGAGGAAGTCCTGTGGGTTGGTTATGTTACATATTCTGGTGAGGAATGAGGTAGTGTAAGAAGGAGGTAACCAGGGATCCTGAAGAAAGAAAGAAAAACCACTCAAACCAACGTGATGATGGTGCTCTACAATAAATCATCTACACTTTCCACAATTGTCTCTTAGAAAATACAAATCTGACATGATTTTTAAAACGTTTCTTTTTAGACCTTCTCCTCTTTGTCCATATATAAGATACTGTGTATATTTTCGCAGTGTTTTTTTTTTTTTTTATAATCTTCTTTCCCCATCATAAATGGTTTGCAACCAAAGGAAAATTCAGATTCTCTGGTGTTCGTGCAAGTTAACGCGTTTTCACGTCACACCTTCCCTCCACTAGATGTCAGTGGCAACAAAGAAAATCCCACCGCTGTCGTCTGATGTATTTCAGGACGATGTGAAATGTTTAAAATTTTACAGTTCAAGTAAGAGATGGTTTGTTTGTTTGTTTGTTTTTTTGTGTGTCCTTGCCTCCGTCACATTCTCAAGAGGCTTTCGTGAAAATAGAATAAAGCGGGGGGGGGGGGGGGGTAGTCTGTATTATTAAACAGTTCAAGGTTAAATATGTATTTTTTATGTGTTTGGATGAAAAGGAATCTGCTGATGCTCAGTCCATTTGCAGTGTCGCGACGGGGTCAGTAGAGAACAGCCTCCCACACGGAGACGTGCGGTGTGACTCCAGCCACACGTCTCACTCCCAACGCCTCTCAATCTGCCCTCATGGCGGCTGCTTGCCCTCAAGCTGTGTGACCGAAATGACTCCAGGTCTCCAGAACCACACCACATGGTTTATTCCTCATTGATTCCGGCTTTCTTCGTTTCTATTTTGTGTCATATTCTGTGTTATTTACTGTGTTGGGACTGGGAGAGTTGCACTGCCACTGACTTTCTGTCAACTCGGGTATAGACCACAGCACATGTTTGATTACAAGACTTTTTTTTTCCAATCACGTTTTCTAATAACGCGAATGTCATATTTATTTGATCAGAAATTGCAACCCAGCTCCTTCATAGTTGAAACTGAATGCAGAACAAGACGATGACAGCATGCATTTTATACGTCTAATACATAACATTAAAATATACTATTTATTTATTGAGTTTGGGTTATTAAAAAAAAACGTCCTATGTTACAATCCTGAAAAAATTGAAATAGATTTGATTCTAAGGTAACGCAACATAATTTGTTCAGTTAAGGAAAAATATTACATTGATCAAAACAAATTACATAGGTCAGTGTTTTGGGAAAGTGATCATAGTAATAATGATAGTAAACAATAATTAATAATGCATTTAATTTGAAAAGCATGTTGTATTTATTACAAAAAAAATCCACGTGCTGCATGTGAAGATTTTAAAATAAAAGCGTAAATTAACAAAATGTAACAAAAGATACAAATCCAATAAAAGCAGGCATCAACATTGTTGGTAACAAAGCATTAAAAGGAACCTTTAAAAGGTCACATGCTCTTGCTTTGCCAATATAGAAGTTTAAAAGTCTTTTCTTGAAGCTGTGCAGGGTTTGGGGAGCTGTTCATGCCAGTATCATGACAGCAATGGATAAACCTGACAAATATATCGTTACAGATATTTGAGGGGGGGACTTGCTGGATTTAACAGACTCAAGTTGCAGACAAATATTACAAATGATGGGGGTTTTTTGCTCAGCGTGTTCTTTCAGCAGGTTGCACGTTCAATCCCACGTCACGAGCAAGTGATGGAACCATGCCAATGGACGGACTAAGCTTGTGCGCGTCTGAATGGATGATTGTGACCATCAATGTAAAGAGCTTTGTGGGCTGCTGTTTCTGTGAAATCCATATAATTGAAATCCATTCACCACAAATTAGACAATGTCGCCTTCACAAAAGAAGCATTTCCAGGATTGATGTATTAATTTGACTATTTAGTCTATCTCCTGTCATAAAATAGACCAGGTTACCCCCAATATTCCCATATTATTCTCATACTTTTTGCATTGTTTAGCTTTTGCGGTATTCATTTATTTCTATATTGTCTTACCTTGTGTTGTATTTTACAGTATTTTATAGTGTCCGGCTCCTGTAGGATTTCTGCTCTGTAAGATCTGATATGGGTCTCTCGCTCTGTATTCCCGCCAGCAGCTATAATTAGACCCTATATTGAAGGAATCTGTGGGGTTTTCAAGGTGCTTATCTTCTTTTTTTTGTCCCTGGGGGACGCACGGTGGGAAAAAAAATCACTCTCCAGTGTAAACAGGACCAACCTGCCTCAGCAGCAGCAGCAGCAGCTCTTTTGCACCAGTCAGCGATCCAGCAAGGGCTGGGGGGTGGGTGAGGAGGGTGGTGGTGGTGGTGGTGGTGGGTGGGGGGTGGGGTGGGGTGGGGGTGGGGGGGGTAGTAATGGGGGTAATAGGGGTGATGGGGGATACGGTTGCTATTGGAGATCTTGCCTGCATCACGTCATGTGTTTTCTGGGGGGAAGGGAGGGGGGAGGGCTCCGGTGTGCGCTCCAGAGAGAGAGAGAGAGAGAGAGAGAGAGAGAGTTGGGGGGGAGGAGGAGAGGAGAGGAAGGAAGGAGGAGGGCATTGAGGAAGAAGGCTGCGAGTATCAATGACATCAACCAGCAGTATCTGAGGCCGCCCCGTACCAGCTATGCTCTCCCGACAGGAGGGCTGAGAAGCCGCCCGCCGCCGCCACCCGGTCCACTCCACCGCTCGGACGGAGCGGAGACTCGCCGGCGATGCGCGCACGCACCTCCCGCACAAAGGCACACGATTCTCCGCGCGGAGCTCCGCATGCCCCCTGGATTACATCCATCCTCGCTGCTCCCAAGGAAGCCTCCAGCTGCAAATCCACCCACATGAATCTCCCAGACAGTCAAGAAGACGGAGCACTTCTCGCCAAGGTAATGAGCGCCCTGCATTATGATTGTGATTATTAGAATTCTATTTATGTTCACGGGTGGATTTGTGCAGCCGCGCACCGCACCGCACCCAGCCCGCCGCCGCTTATTCTCACTTGCCGAATGGAAACTCACAAGGTGAGAGTGGATCCGTGTTGTTCGTGTCGGACAGGAGTCCCTCTCTTTGTGCGATTTTTTTATTTTTTTATTTTTTTTGTCCCCCAGTGAATTCAGGACCACTTTGTGTGTTTGGTTCAGAAGCAGAGTGTGGAGACAGGTTGGTGCGAGCAGAGCGTCACCCCCTCCTTATTGTTGGCTGGGCAGCGTGAGGGGACCAGGGCAGACTGGCAAAGCCTTTGTTCCTCATCCATTTCATTTAAAGTGGCGTTTTTTGTTGTTGTTTTTTTTGTTTGTTTTTGTTTTATCGCTCTTTTAAGTGCTCACTGGATACAGACTCTGGTGCAGAGTTGACATTTTTAAGGGAATATTGTGACATTATTGGACATAATGCCAGCGTTTATATATATATATATATATATATATATATATATATATATAAATTTAAAAAAAATGTAATGTGCACAGGCTTACTACAGATATCTTCGAAGAAGAATCAAGAAAACTCTTCAGTCACGTTTCAGCGATTGCACTGCAAAGCCTGTTATAATAATGTCATCTTCAATACTTTTTAGGAGGCCATCACAGGCATGTTTTGAATTCATAGGGTCCGTTACCCCAATATCAAAATAATTTCTCATATGTGAGGCACCAGGTGGCAACATGGATTGACTTATTTCGCAGCACTGTTATCTAGACAATGGAGTGTGTGCTGCATCTGCTACTCTGAAGCTTTGCTTAAAACAAGCCCATCTGCACATATAGGCAGTGATTTTAGCCCCGAGAACACTCATATGTCTATAATTATACGCAGAAGGATTTGCCTTTAACAGAGCCACTCATGCATGCAGGCAGAGTGTAATTTAATGATACATCGATTCATCCTGACACATTTTCCGAGGGCTACTGCTTGTTTGGGGTTTAATCATGTAAACTCTGAATGCCTGTTTAGGTTTTCTCCATTTCTGCTGTGTGGCCTCTGTGTACTGGAAAATTGCACTGTCGTGGAGAATCCGAGGGAGGTCTTCCTCCTCACACACAGATGGGAAATTTTCCCTGGGGCACCGTGCGTTTGCTGGTTATTGTTCCAGACCATTTCCACATCCCTAATTATTTTAATCAGTCATTTTTACGCTTGGATTCCCCTCTTTAGCAGATCCCTTGATTTTTTTTCTTCTTCTTTTTTAAAGTTTTACTCCCCAACAGGAAAATACACAAGATACTCCACCTTAATGAGAACGCTATAGGGCTGTAGATATTTGCATTATTTTGACAGTAGACAAGATGTTAAGAGAAAGCAGAATAATTGAACTGGCAAATTTCCTCGTTGTGTCAGTTGGAAGCAGATCAAATATTCTTTTGCAGGAGTCACAAAGCTGCCCGGCCTCACAGGTATTCTTCCAGACACAGCGAGGAGCGCCTGCTTATGAAATCAGTGGATGCACGTACTCCTTAAATAGCAATTCGTGAGGTTCATCTCTCGGCCTCAATGGTTTTCTGCTCCTTCCAAGCAGAAACCCCTGTAAGATCCATCTCCACTTGAATATGCCAGATGACGTGTGCTCCCAGCAGAGCGGCTTTGGTTTCACGTCAAAGGCCTCATTGAAGTCCTATTCCCACATTCTGGCAGCGGCACAGTACCCTAACTGCTCCGCTCTGTACTCGCTTCCCTTGTGTTTAAATGTTAAGCCCACTCCCAGGTTTTGTCTGAATCTCTGTGCACACTTTCCATTTGCTTTGCTTTGTACCAGCCGGCTGCAGGGAAAGGAGAACCTCACGACGCGCAACGTTGATGCTCTGAGCGCAGCCACCTGTATTACAAGCAGACAGAAACTTTGTTGTTGCCTCGGCATTGATATTAATTGACCTTTCCGAAGCCTTCCAAACAGCGAGCTTTTGTCTGCTCCTCTTCACTTGTTTATTCAGAGGTTGATGAAAACAATGCATATATTGAATGCAGAATGAGGTGTGAGGGGCTGGGCGCCATGGATGAAAAGACAAACATCAGAAATGAAAGTTGAATTTTTAATCATAAAAATAATTATTCCTTGATATGAAAACGCCATAAAGTCTCAGTTTAATTTCAAAGGCAATTTAATTTTTCCCCCCTCACTGGATTATTAACGTTTTTATAAAAGCCTGGAAATGGTCTTTGCATGGTAGTTTACACGTGTGTGTGTGTGTGTGTGTGTATATATATATATATATATTTTAGATCAAATTGTGGTAGTTAGCTTGTTGTTTGACATTTAAAAGCTTTATCCAGTGCGAAATGTCGCCCATTTCGTTGCACTTGAGATGCATTTGTTTTTGTTTTGTGAGATTATAGATATATTAGCTACCTAATGCTGTGCAGTGATATTGAAAAAAATGCTTTTACAGTTGATTTGAACCATGGCTGCCTGGCATTTGATTATTGATATTCTACACAAACAGCAAGCATTTAGTAGTCACATGGGAACACACACAGTCAGTTAACAGTAATTGCATCCTGTATGACAAAGTGCTGCACTGTATGAAATTTATCACCGCATATAATGATCAAAAAATCAAAACAGTCACTGCAAATGATGTATGATAGCATTAAAAGACATCCATTGTGTTACACCAAAGATTTGCACATGGTTTGTAAGTAGATTTCTTTCAAATTGGCAGTGCACACAAGTGACTTTCAGTCAAGAGGTTGTTTTTTTTTTTGTAGAATGCATTTCATGTACTTTTTGTGTTTTATATTAAAGGATATTTATTTCAATTAGGTATGCTTTAAACGGCAAGTGACCAAGAAGTGACAATAGTCATAAAAATACACTTTACATAACAGCGCAAGTATGAATACCAAAGTCAATACACTTGTTAACTGATTAGTGGTGTCCTCTTTAACTAAACTACAGCGACATTGATTACATAGATTCTTTGTGTGTGTGTGTGTGTGTGTGTGTGTGTGTGTGTGTGTGTGTGTGTGCGTGTGTGTGTGTGTGCGTGTGTGCGTGCGTGTGTTCGTTCGTTATATATTTCTATTGTTGTGTGTGCGTATGAGTGAAGGCTAAGAGATGTGTTGTGACTTGACTGATGCCCTTCCACAGATGAATCAGAGATTCTGATGTGTCAGCAGGGATGAATAATGCACACACACACACACACACACACACACACACACACACACACACACACACACACACACACACACACACACACACACACGCACACACACAGCTCCTCCACCTCTCTCCTCTTCCTCACTTCTCCACCTCTTGTCTTCAGTCGTTCGCCTCTCTTTTCATCACAACTGCCACATCTGAAGACATCCTCACCTTGCCTCCCGCCCCTCCCTCCCGCGCTCTCCTGCCTTATGCAAAAGAGGGCCGCTGCTGTCTGGCTGTCCTTTGGTCAACCCTTCCCTCAGCCTCAACAGCGAGCTCACTCTTCTCTTCCACCCTCGTTGGCATTTCTGCACAAATACACGACGGGCACACGTCGTCTGAGCTTCTCCCTCGGCCGGCGTCTGCGCTGGAAATGGCTAAATGTGTTGACGCACACAGGCCATTATCCAATCATGAGAGGAGGAAGTGCAGCCATTGACGCGGCGTGACAGTTACATCCCTGAGTGACAGGAGTCATTAGGAGGGGAGGGCTGACTGACAAGATGGCTGATAAAGCCGAAGACAAACTGACTAAACAGACGGCGGTGAATGAGGTGGCATGATTCTCTTTGAATTGGATGTTTCGCTTTCAATAAATTCTTAAATGGCACAAGAGTCCATGCAGCTTACTTTGAGCCCTTGATGAGTGCTCCGGCGTATTTTCATCGAATATATCACTGTTTGTGCACTTTAAAGGCATTAATGTGTGATAGAGTGACGCCAAAACACGACTGAGATCTTTGATATTTAATCACGAGTTTTATTGTTTTAGGAATCATTTTGTCAAATTAAACCATAAGTGAGAGGATGCACGCCACCCAATGTCTAACAGTCAGGGTCATTTCATATTTACAACATCTTATTAGTATGAGGAAATAATGTTTTGCTTTTAATCAAAATTTATAATATTAGATTACCGTCCAGAACTATTTTCCTCACATTGTTCAAGCTGAATGTACATATTTAATTCCATTTGATAGCAAAAAGCTCACGTTGTACATGTAGTGCAGTTTCATTATCTCAACGCTACCACTGACACATGCAAACATGAAATGAGTTTGTTTTGAAGATATACATATACACACCACACATATTTGACGTGTTCAGTTTAGTAAAGCATCCAATTTTTAAATGAGTATAATTTTGTTTTGTTTTTTAATCAGCATGCCACAATGCTGGAAAGCTTATTTCAGTCTCACTCAATATTTAATGTCAAGACAATTTTTAACCATTAAAAGATTAAATGAAACAAACTTTTATTCGATGATGAATTACCTTTAAGCCCTTACACAAATGATTAAAAAACTAAACAAATAGGATCTGTATGTTTTCCTTGAATAATATACATGAACCCTTGCTTTTCAGTATGACTGTCAGGATTACATGGAATAAACATTTATGGCATAATATGGAACAATACCTAATGACTTGAGTGACCTTTAGATTTTGAAAAAAAAAAAAAATGTAACCGAATTTGTGATTTCAGGGGCATTTTTAAAGGCATATTTTGATTTTCATTAATATACTCTATTTCACCCAGGATCCTTTTTATTTTATCATTATACCAACATTACTTTATGACTAAAAAACTGCTAAGCTCTATATGGCCATACTTTGTTTAACACCTGCAGCATCAGGTTAAGGACGTCAATGTGCAGCTACAGATTTCACAGAGGAAAAGGTTTTGGCATATATTCCTTGTGAAAGAACATCTTTATTGGATCAGTGAAACAGCTTGGCTTATTTAAAGACCTTCACTTTTGCGGGATGGGAAAGGAACCATGTCCAGGAAACTTATGGCTTCATTCCATCGTCGCAGCTCGGTGACAGAGAAGTTAAAAGCGTGGAGATCCGTCTCACTTCAGGGTCAGCATGCAGGCAATCTCTGCAGTCTGTGAAATGTTTGTGTGTGTTTATATGCGTGTGCATAGATGCAGGTGTCGGGACTGTTTGACACGGCTGTTGAACGCAGGCCCACATTTGTTTGTGGCATTTCATGATTAGTCTGTCTCCACAGCGCTGAGGAATGCCAGTTTGGATGAAGTATTTGCTTGACGGAGGTGAGAGTAATGGCTAGTCATCGGTGGGACGCATCCGTGCGCAAGTCTGCTCCCCTTGACAAGCATTTCATCCATTCACTTACCAAGGCACACTCGCCATCTGATTTCGGCGTTGAGACAGAGGACAAATGCAGTTTTTCTACCCCATTACTCTGGTTTTCAATTCTATTCACAACTTTATCGTCCCTCAAGGAGAAATTCATTTGGCGTCACGAATCTCATCTCCATCAGGAAGCCACGCGATGGCTGGTTAGTGACAGAACTGCTAAGGCTGGCCGCCTGTGTAGGATGCAAATAGGGTTTGTTCACCAGCATACACCTTGGAAATTACCCTTCTTATTGAATGTTGATATTTTTTCTTATCAGTAGACCCATAAGTGGTCTGTAATCCTCTTTTTTGTGTGTGCAATATTTGTAGACCGTTCACTGTCTAAAATAGAGTATAAAATGTATGTTAATGTTCTATAGATGATCTCAAGTGTTGTTGTGGAGCTCTGCTGCCATTGTGTGAGTTAATGAGCTCTCAGAGGACGAGGTATCATGTGACCACATGAGACAGGTGATACTATGGAAGCAGAAATACACAAGAGAATGGGATCCTCGGCAAACACAACAGTGTGTCTCCAGGAAAATTATTAAGGATCTCCCAAAGGGAGCTAAGATCTTTTACATAAGCAAAGAATGAATCAAGGGTTGCTCCAAGATTGCAGCACACAAGGTACAGATGAATGAGCAACACAGACTTGCGCTTGGAAAGCCGTGCAGTGTAGTGCCAGGTGTGCAACTTCAACACAATTTCAATCGTGTGTGTCGTCGTAGCTTCTCTCAATAAATGGTAGAATGAAGAGAATGAAAAAGAGGTCTAAGAGGTCTACATTAGCAGTATCCCGACTGGGCAATTGTGTTTGAATAATCAGTGTTTAACAAGACCGCTGTTATCAAGACAAGCCGAGCAACGCATCTTAAAACCTGCTTCAGACAACCCAAATGTGTCTCGTAGCAGATGTGTAGGTTTTACTAAACAGCTAAAACAGGGAGGCAAAAAAGAAAGAAAAAAAAATGGCTGGCATGTCTCATTAAAGGAGCACATTTGAAATATGATGATGGCCGGGATGATGACAATGACGTCCAGGCAGATGAAGGTGTTCTCTGTTGTCAGGGAGCGTCAGCCCTGCTCTGCAAGAAGCTCACTAATTGGCTGCAGTGTGTCTTGAATGGCAGTATGTGTGTGTTTGCTGTCCGAGTATGTGTGTGTGTGTGTGTGTGTGTGTGTGTGTGTGTGTGTGTGTGTGTGTGTGTGTGTGTGTGTGTGTGTGTGTGTGTGTGTGTGTGTGTGTGTGTGTGTGTCGTTTGATGGACTTGATCAATTTAGTCAAAATACATTTATTAGCCGTGTTTTGGATTTATGTGAAGAAGCTATTGTGTTTGCATTGGGAGTTGTCCCTGTTGTCGAACAATTTACACAAGGCTTCTTCTCTCGTACGTCAGAGCTGTTTAACAATTAGGAATGTACATGCAAGTGCACAGCTATGTGGACATCAGTATGTATATACAGTTCTCTCTCCCGCTAGGATAAGAGTCTGCCAGCCTTGGATATGCTAATTGGACAGTGAGTTGACAAGGACTCAACCATCAGCCTGCGTAATGAGCCGCTACACACAAGATCGGCTGCCTCTGAAGAAGAGGCAACAGAGAGAGAAGGGTCGCGGGGAGAAATTACGAAATATGTTTAGATGTTTGCAAGCTCCGTGTTGTCGTTTCGCTTGAGTGAACGTTGCGCAGGTGTCTGCGTATGGACATGCACCTATACTGTTGTCACACGAAAAACCCTTTACCTGTCAGGTGAAGCAGCATTTGCAAAACGCCACCTTTTTTTTTTTCTCTCCCCTTCTTGCCATTTTCAGAAGAAGCAGCCATGTTTTAGCTGGATGACAATGCATTTTTGTCATTACCCGGAGGGATTTGAAAGAGCTTTATGAGCCTAAGGGTTTGAAAAAATGACTGAGCTCATTTAGGAGAATGTAATCCTTCAACTTATTTGAAAGGCACGGAAATTGTCAAATCAAGCAGCAAGGTTTTCCGCCAGCAGATTTTTCAACTAAATTTGAGACAGGTGAAAGCCTTAGTCGTGGGTACAAAACACTGAACGCTTTTTACATCTATTCCTATGTTAAGAAATACTGAAAATATACACAACTGTCAGCTGTCAGATCCTCTTTGTTTTGTTTTTTCGAGGTAAGCTACATAATGATTCTTCATTCTATTAGAATTACCACTAGAAAAGTAGTTCTTTACATGCAGTTTAAAATTAGTGATTAAATGTACTTGTAGCAATATGAGCAAGCTGAGAGATTTCTGTGAGGATTTTGCATGCAACAAAAATGAATGTTTCTTAAAAACATGCATTTGGGGCTAATTGGTGATTCTAAATGTAATATTGCTTTGAATGTGAGTGTTTTCTGATACTGTGATGAGACTCTGTTGTTGTTACGTTTGGCTCAGGAGAGGTGGACTCAAGATGCCAGACACTATTTTCGACAACCAAGTTGGTTATATTACAAAAAAGGTGAAACCAAAAATGTAAAAGTTCACTAGTTCAAGGGAGAAAGGCAGTGTGATCTAAAGGGACACTGTGACACAGAGGCAGGAACACTGAAGCACTGATGTAAAGGAGAACAGCCAAGCAGAGGCACGGAAACACATAAAAAAAAGAAAAAAAAAGAAAAGCAGTATATTTATTATCACAGCAAATGATTAAATTAATTTTCATGAGGTAGACTTCAAATTTGTCAAATTTCTTCAATACAATCAGAAAAAGCTGAATTCTTTGAAGCTGGCAGAGAGGTATATTCTGACTGTAATATGAGCCTGAAGGGACAAGCAATCCAATAGTATCATTAATTTATGCATGTAGTTCCTTTATATATTTTTTCATCTATAGAACATATGTGACGCTTTATTCCATCTGCTCTAACTCAAACTTTTACGTGACCAGCTTTACTTTGCCAATGAAGGCTTTTCACTGCAGTGACATCCTGTTTGAATCTGCCACATATCTACATTTAAACCATTTGAAGAAAGAATTATTATATTTTACCATGCACAATTGCTGATTAATCATGCGCATCTACTAAAGGTGAAGGAATACACATAAGCTGCATGTAATCCGCTGTGCTTAACATGTCTGCAGATATAAAGGAAACTGTTGGCCTCACAGGAAACTTTGCAACTTTGGGGGCCTTGCTTTTGTCACCTCTGCTGCTGGATAGAAACGTTCAGAAGCACTTGTTGCAGTATGTCAGGTGTAACAAATGTTCTTTTGTGGTTTAAGTTTTTGGAGGATGCTGTTATGAAAAACATTGAAGTGTCAAAGTTCTATGAAAATGTTGTTATGAAAAACATTGAAGTGTCAAAGTTCTAGGAAAATGTTGTTATGAAAAACATTGAAGTGTCAAAGTTCTAGGAAAATGTTGTTATGAAAAACATTGAAGTGTCATAGATACAATTCTTCGAAGTAATGTACGTTGCATTAACTTTGGGGTATTTCCACGTGGGGAAAATGGTTAAATAGCATCGCTGAACGTAACTCGGGACTCACTTCTGCTAATGCCTGATCCTCCCGGACGGTGTGGTTGATGAGCCCGAGATCTCGTTTCATTCCATGTATTCTGCCTGAAGGTAATTAATAAATGCTTGCTCAAATTAATTGATTTCCTGTCTGTTCGTCGAATTCAACCAACACGAATATTAACTAACCAGTTTTCCTTCACATTCAATAACACATTTCCTGCTTTGCGCCTTCCAGTCCATCTGGTGCCGGGGGGTGACCTTGAAGCCCCTTTAAGATGTGTGGGCATACATTCGCCACACCATTGTCGAGCTCCAGCAGCTTTGCTCTGTCCTAGACACGCAGAGATTGAGGTCAAAGGGAAAGTTAGTTTAGATAGTCACGCTTCTATCACCACCCCTTCCTTTGTCTATGCATTTGTGTGTGGTCTAGGCTCTGAAGAGTTGTAGACTTCTTGCTTTTCTTTTTTCTTTTCTTTTTTTAATTGGATGTGTAATTTTAACAGCTATATTGTTCTGGGTAATGTCCTGCTGGTATGTAATTGTGTTGATGTGATGCGCGGTGAGAAAAGCTCTGTTTGCGTCTTCACACCCTGCTGGGATTAGTGGATTAGGAGATTAGGGGGTCTCACACTGAGGAAGGGGTTAAATCAAATGAAAGTGCATATTTCAGAAAAGACACCCGTGTAGCTGCAGGAGATTTGTTAACTAGATTATGACCTCGAGACGAGCATGTTGACTGTCAGACGAAAGCCTGTATATGTATATATATATATATATATATATATATATATACATATATGTGTGTGTTACTATTTCATCATAATTAGAGCAATGTGCAGCTTTTTTGCAGATGGCATGATATTCAGTCAGTCTACAATCCTCAAATGACTACATGCTCGTGCTTTCATCACAATGGAGGACAGAAAATTTGCAAATATATATTTAGACTATGTAAACTACAAACCTGGAACTGCAGATAGCTGTCACGACTACTGCAAAATTAATGTTGGCACTCACCTGTCACACAAGTAGAATCAATACAAACTATAATAAACGCATGTACATACATAAATGCTGTCAGCTTATACAAACATGTAAACTGGAAGCACTTTTTTTTTTAAAAGATAAAAAAAATATTGAAGAAAACCTCCAACCCAGTACATCATTTCTTTAGACATCTTTGATATTAATTACATTTTAAGTCCCACTGGGGTTGAAAACCTCTGTTGTGAGGCAGAGCTGCAGCTGAGACAGCCGTGTAAAGTGCAGCAGTAAAAACAATGCAAATTCAAAAACAAATCAGATCACCATGAGTGAGGCGAAGAGTCGGCGAAACACAGGCGCAGTTCAGACTCAGGTAATTTATGAATTTAGCAGAAAATGCCCCTGTGCTGGTCCTTCAATTATTCTGCTCTTATTTTGGGTCAATTAATGATTAATGGTGCAATTAGTAATCTCATTTAGAATTTACTTCACTAATTAATGACTGAGTCACTGAAAAATGCAAATTACAATTTATTAAAGAATGAGCTCTTTAAAATTTCTTTGTTCCTGACCCACAATTAAACCTCAAAATCATTCACTTTAATGTGACACGAGAGTGACAAGAAAGTCAAATCCACCAGTGATCAGAAACACACTTGATAGTCAGTATTTTTCTTTCTAATTGACTATTGACTCCTCTCCTCATGAAAAAAAGAGGATAATTACATATATGGGCTTTCCTTCCATGCCTGCAGGTTTGCTCGGCTGTATCCATGAGTCATATTTACTCTCAGAAGTGTGATATGAAACTCCAGCAGAAGCCTTGTTTATAGCTTCGCAGTTTCTAGTGATAAAAATAGTAAACCCTCATTGGAAATTTTATTGCTATTTGTCAATTTCCCCCTTGATAATGGTGTTTGGATGCATGTCGTTGGCGACGTCTCCAGCCCTAATTTCAGTATTCTGCGGCATTAAGCAAGACTGATAAGAGATTTAGCTGAGGTAACCAGGTCTCCAGATTCATTTGAATTCAGGGCCAAGAATCGCAGCATTTGAGTGACAGGTGTGTTTTCTTGTTCGAGAGAAAGCCTCAGATATTTTATTTCCACTGCTAAAAATGTAACCAGGGCGGTGTAGCTCATGCCTGCAGTAAGCCGTGCTTCATCCTGCGTCTCTGATCCTCAACGCGCGCGCCCGTGTGTGTGTGTGTGTGTGTGTGTGTGTGTGTGTGTGTGTGTGTGTGTGTGTGTGTGTGCGTGTGTGCGTGTGTGCGTGTGTGCGTGTGTGCGTGTGTGCGCGTGCGCGTGCGGTCTGTGGGCTGTGTGTTTAAGAGAGAGGGAAGGGAAGTGTGAGAGAGTGAGTGCAAATCTCCCCCATGATGCTTTGCCATCTGCCATGTTTATATGCGTGTGTGTGTGTGTGTGTGTGTGTTTGTGTGTGTGTGTGTGTGTGTGTGTGTGTGTGTGTGGCCCCATGTGTGTGCATGAGTTTGTGAGTGCCTACAGGGTCCGGGGTCACAGAGACGTGAAGTCCTATCAGTCCCAGTCCCTCCTAATACATTGGTCCCACGCCACATGTCTCCTCTTTACGCTGGCGCATAAAGCTGGGCAAGGATATTTTTGAGCCAGAAAAATGTAAATGTGTAAAATATCTTTAATATTGTCTCGGAGGTTAATTCGAGGACTTCCTGCCTCTTGCCTCAATGTCGTGGGTTTGATTCTTGGCCGAGCCTTCACGTATGGAGTGTTTATGCTCTCCCTGTCATTGCATGAGATTCCTCTTGATTGAGGTGTGAATGTCTGTTTGATGGTTGAATGTCTGTTTTTGTCCTGCGGTGGACTGGAGTACCCCCACGTTTGCACATTGCGAGCTGGGATGAAAAAAATGATTAAAGTGGATAAATGAGCATTACTGCCCTGAAAAGTTTAGTTTGTGTCCTGTCCTTTATGAACACAAGTAATTAAAAAAATTTTTTTTTACAAAAATAAAAGTGTAGCAGCAGAGTAATTTGTGCTCCCAGCATTGGGTCTAGAATAAAGCTGAAAGAAATCAAAGAACACAAGGTTCCTATCAGGTGTACTATCTCACAGCCTAACACGGTGCTGCAGGAAAGAGATCTGGTCTTTCGATGAGTGCTCATGGCTTGTTGTC
The DNA here is from genome assembly GCF_963422515.1 of Blennius ocellaris. NCBI lineage: Eukaryota > Metazoa > Chordata > Actinopteri > Blenniiformes > Blenniidae > Blennius > Blennius ocellaris. Next base: position 19,368,721 of record NC_137659.1, read on the forward strand.
ATGGTGACAGGCCTTGTGAGACCATCTCAACCCACTTGTGGTGAAAGGCATCATGGGAAAGGTGTAGGGAGGTGGGGGGTGGGGGGGGGGGGGGCGGGGTAGGGTGGGGACGAGGTGACAAAAACAAAACATGTCATCTTCCGAGGGGGCCCCAGTGGAGCAGGGGCAGGTTGGATGCCACCTAAACAATGTTATTTCATCAGCTTGATGGAGCACAATAACCGGTGTACATTTCACCACCTGAGCTATGGTGTCATTATCTGCCTCTCCGCAATAAATAGCACATGTATCCCCATCAATCTATCTGTCTGGCTGACCATCTGTGTTGTCACACTGAGGGTAAAAAAAGAAAAAAGAGAAGGTAATAGCACCAACCCCTGCTGTCCTCTGTGTCTGGATCCTGAGCCAGGTGATCAGGGAGAGCAGGCTGTGATATCTCTGAGGGGGCTGTACACACTGGAGGTTGGGCCTGACTCATGAGCATTTTCACTCTCACGCCTAATAATTATGCCTCCACCACAAGGAAACTGAATGCCTG
>NC_137659.1:19374258-19449258 GCF_963422515.1 Blennius ocellaris
GCGACGGGTGGATGCAGGAGGCTGGTTGACTGATCTGACTCAGTCACTGTGAAAAGTGTAGGTTCAGTACTGTTGTGGGCTCAATATCACACTTGGATATTGCTATTTTCTCGCACAGGGAAGCTGCAGTGCTTAAACGTCTCACTTCAGAAGCATTGTAACCAATGACATTATTCCACAAAGCAGGAAATGAACAAAAACCCATCAATCGTAGCAGTTTAGAGGATGGTTAGTACACTTTAAGTCGACACAGACGACTGACAGAGTGATAATAGGACAGAAATAGTAAACAATAAAAGAGAAAAAAAAAGTGTTTTTAAAACTGTGGATGAAAAATACCTCCAAGAAGACAAATAAACACGATAACAAGTTAAACATGAAAGCAGCAAGGTAAACCTGAAGTTAGAAAACACATAATACTGAATTTTTGATACATTTTGAAGGATTAAATAATAAATCTGTACATAAAATATAGATATACAGCTCCTATTCAGATTATTAGAATATGCATTTGCGAATCCCTTATAGTGTTATTTGTTAAAGACGCGGGATGACACTTCCGATATTTATACATTTAAGCCAATTAAATGCTGTGAATTTGTAGCCAACACTTCCCCTACCTGTGAAACGCTCATGTGTCATGACAGCTTATGCACTACAATGGCAGCTCGCCCCGGAGGAAGTGGAGGGAGCGACCGAGGAGGGGAGAGACAGAAGGATGTTCTTCTGAAGCACAGCCCTATATTTTATTTATGACCCACAGGAAGTCCTTCAGCTTGTCCTCTGGGTGATACTCAGGAAGTAAGCACAACACGCAGCCGTCGGGACACAAGTCGGCTTGACCAGCCTCTGACAGTGGAATGGGGTGTGGTCAACAGGGAGCTTGTTCCATGTCCAGGTGTCTTATTTTGACGTGTTCTCCGTTTATTTTCTCCTCTCCTTTTATTTTCTCGCAGCCTCTCCAAAGTTTACCAAGATTCCCACAGACCAGATCGGAGTGTCAGGGGGGGTGGCGTCATTCGTGTGCCAGGCCAACGGCAATCCCAAGCCCGCTGTCTACTGGAACAAGAAGGGCAAGAAGGTCAACTCCCAGCGTATCGAGGTGGTTGTCACAGTTCACAACTGAGCTGCTCCTCCTTAAAGTGCATGACAAATACAAATGTCAGTCGACAAAGATGTCTGATGATGGAAATGCTCGCTGTCGAAAAGACAAATAACATGCTGCGTTTAGATATGATTGATCTTTCGATCTGCATTTCAGATTTTCTAACCACATTTTTTTTTCTCTATATAAAAAGCTCAAATTTGATCAAGTACAGCGATCAAGCGCACTCTTATGCCTGTTTCTTAAACATGAGGGTTCATTGATGATTTGATTTCAACCAAGGATTAAAACTAGAGAGATCGGCTATCCTGAATCTGTGAAGCTTATCCAGATTTTAATTCACAACCTTTTTGTACTCATTTTATGTACTGTGCATATAAACTACACAACAAAACGCCCGTCTTTGCTTGGCATTATGTGGTGAATGTTTTCTCTTTGTCGGGCTGCAGTGGGTCTTTATCACTGAGAGGCTGCCTGAATGAAATAGTTAAAAATCACATACTAATTAATGAACTTTATGGCGAGTCATTGATGGTGGGCATAGATTGAAACATACTACGTCCTCCAGCTGCTGGTCTTCATGCCAAGATGAGCTAATTTACCCCCTGGCTTCAAAATCACTGTTTAAAAAAAAGAGAGCTATTAGCGTGATATCAATCTTCCCACCTCGAGCTCAGCAAGAAGCAAGCAGTCCCAAATTTCATTTTTGGGGGGAAATTATTCCTTGATAACATTATTATTCTGATGCACATTTCTTGCATTGGACACAGTGAATCTTAGAAATATGAACGACTTGATATATTATGATAGATGGTCTTGCTGTTGAAAATTCCAATCCTGCAGTGCAGGATAGTCCAGAGAATTATTATTTCCAGTAGCTCCATTGAGGCGCGATTGCATGTTAATGCAGTGATGTGACCTAATATTAGAATCACTGCATTTCAAGCAGGGGGCCCAGATCCAACCCTCCTCGTTGGTAAGTAAGTAAGTAAGTAAGTAAGTAAGTAAGACACAAACTTTCGCCAGGAAGGTGTCATGTTCTGTGCTTCTGTTTTAAATTTGACATTTCTAAACTGAAACCATTTTTTAATCAATGCTTGATAAATGAATATGCTTTCCTAATTGCTTTATTAATGCAGTTATTGCAAGCTACCCAGAAGTGTTGACATGCGACACAGTACTTTACTGCTCTATTAATAGGATTCGCCTGTTTACTCTGCTGTGACTAATATGTCTTGTTCTGTGGCTGTCCAGACTATAGAGTTTGATGAGGGTGCAGGTGCCGTGCTGAGGATCCAACCGCTCCGAGCACCCCGAGACGAGAACGTCTACGAGTGCGTGGCACGCAACAGCGAAGGCCAGGTGTCTGTCACTGCAAAGCTCTCAATTATCAGAGGTAATTCATAGAAACACACACACACACACGCCCGCTCCTCCTGGAATTTCAAAGTGTTTTCTTTATACTTTTGCACACCTGGCTTTAACCGTCATCCTCACTTCACTGAGCACTGAGATGTGACAATGAAGCGATGCCACACCCCGACGGCACAGCAGTCTGCAGTGAGCTGTTCTTTTTATAGGCCTTCTGAGTGCGACTGAGCGTGATCTGGCCACAGAGAGGGCCGGCTAGTTGCTTGCTAAGGGGTATTTCAGCTTCCCAGCTTCCTGTAATAACTGTGCTTCCTGGCCAGTGTCGGCGTGTTAATCTAATGTACACTGTCTCCTTGGAGGGAAACTTATCTAATGTGGCGCGCCAACATGTTATGAGCGAAAGTTGCAGCATGTGGCTGCTAGCTCGGGATCTGAGCGTTGGCCAACTGCCCGGTACTGCAGGAATGGATGGAGAAATAGAAAGATGGCTGCTCAGGCTGTTACGCCATGAAGGAAAACCAAGGGATTAGGCCTTGGTTTGGCAGACTGTGCTTTTTATTTATTTATTTATTTATTTTCCCACGAGTAATCAAAGTGTATAAAGGGGAAGAGAGAGGAAGAGGTCGGGGAGGTGTGGCGAAGTATGACCGAGGGTGAGGAGGTGGGACTAAGTTGAGTAACACAACAGGATGGCGTGAAACAGTGGAGATGAAATGGGAAGTCGAAGGAATTGAGGTTGGGGGACGGGATGGTGGTGAGAGGGTGGAGAGAGTAGGAGATGGATGGGGATTGTAGACTTGGCAGGGCTATGTGGTAAGCAGAAGGCTGGTAGCCTAGGGAATAGACTCCTGTCCATCTGTTACCCGGCCCATCATCTCTGCACACACAGCCCCAATCTAAAGCACATTACCACATAAACTACACCTTGAGGGCGAGCCTCCCTGTGTGTGTTCCTGGCTGTGTATACGCTCCGCTTGCTGAGATCTGTGTCGCGTGATGTCCCCGTCCCCTCTGTGACAATGCAATCATCAGTCTTTGACAACAGAATACAGGAGAATGGCGAGTGAAGCAATATTCAACCTGAAGCACCAATGGGATTTGAAGCTATTAGTGGCCATAATAGTTAAAATTTTCCCTGAATCATAAGCCACAGACGTGTCGCATACAGATAGAAACAGAGTCAATTATTCCACAAGTGTTTTTCCCCATGTTTCAGAGCGAGCAATAAAATCCATGCTGGCTGGATAATATAATTTTGTCTGCCGTCTGATATGGCCAAATTCTGTTCGCTGTTCTTTTAATTTATCTGGATGTGGGATAATATTATGGGAAATGGGCAAATCTGCTTTTATGCCAAATGGATTTTTTTGCCAATCATTTAGTTTTAGTTTTGTTTTTTTCAACTTCATTACTACTTTGATCAGAAAATAAACACATGTTGCTATCTGGTTATTGCAATATCTATAAAAAAAAAAAAAATCAAAATTTAATTTAGGCCTTAAAAAAGGTTGAGAATTTTTTTTATCTACCATGGAAAGAAGTGTATTTCATAGATCTGAGATAGTCCTAGAGGTTCCTCTAAAAGATTTCTAATCCAATTAAATTCTGGTAGACAGCAGGAGCAAGAGGGAAAGGGGAAGGTTTATAAGGCGGCAGTGAGAAATACTGTGATGTATTGAGGCAGTTGTATTGTTTAAAGGAGGCTGAGCTGAAAGAGCTGGAGGTAGCAGAGATGGAGATATTGAAACTTTCTTTTGGGAATAACCAGGATAGACAGGATTAAAAACAAACAGCAGTTTAGAGACAATACTGGAGATAGTTTGCTCTATGAAGAGATAGTAGATATATTGCCGGGGATGGCGCTGCCAGGTAGGAGAAGAGAAACGCCTCCGACAGAAATTGTGAGGGAGGAAATGGAGATGAGGGAGCAGGTAATAAGATGAAGGCAGATGGTTCATTGTGGCAATCCCTGGAGGGGCGCGACTGCAAGACCAAGAAGAAGGAAATGATCTCACGCCATTTAGATTTTTTTATTAACATGTGCTCGATTTCTGTCAGCTTTGTGTGACATAATAGCCCTAAATGCTGTATTTCATTACTTAAAATCCTGAGCAGCAGCAGTGCTATGAGCAAGCCATTCAGATTATTAAATCCGAGCTCTAACACGTGCAAAACACTTCATCATTGTATTAACAGCAATTTAAAGTGCTGTTTTTACAAAATATCTCTGATCCAGAACTGACCCAGAATCTCAAAGTGAGCTGATTCAAATAACTGCATGTTTCATTGCCCTCCTCCAAAGTGTAAACTTCAGCTCTTGCCAGCTTTTAATCTTTTGTTACTGACTCAAGCGTCTGAAGTTGGAAGTCATAGTTGAGTTGTCTACATTTTATGTAAGAAGACACACTTCTTTGGCTTTTTCATCAGGGGACAAGATGTTTTCCAACACAGCTGCTCATATTTTCTACTCTTAATTCCATCCCATCCGAGCCTTACAAGTGCTCCAGAAGCATACATCAAGAGAATTAAATGGACCTTAAGATTTGAGGGGGGGGGGGGGACCTTCACTCTGCACAAGTGGATACCCGAAAGATATGTTGCCAGTTTTCTTTTGCAATCTGCTGGATTCAGAGGGGTATAGCAGAATAGATGAAGCCATCTAAGAACACCGTTAAGTGCTCAGAACCCTGAAGAAACTGTGCTGGGGTCATTCTTTCAACAACTGCCTCATTGGAAGAAAAAAAAAAGGGCCACCACTGAAGTACAATGGAAGCTTTCCATTACTTGTCAAAACCCTTCTACCTCTCGACTGAAAAGTCTTTTCATCCCTTGATGTTTCGTCTCATCATTCTATATAATGGTTGACTGAGGCTAATAGCAGCGTTATAGAGTGTGAGGGCTTGTGGTTGGCCACAGGACATTTGCTGCTGCTCTATAGGCTTGCTAATGGACGGAGATGTGGCAGGTTATGGTTCAGGAGATATTTCTTTTTGTGCCTTCACCATCAGCATCACACATCACCCATCCCATTACTCTCTCCTCTCCTTCCTTTCTCCCCCCACTGAAACTTTCTGTGGGTTTGACTCCAGCAGCCTTTTTTTTTAGCCCAAAGCGAAATCCGTTTCTAATTTCTCCTCTTTTGTTTTATTCATTCTTTCATCTTCTTAGCTATCTATTCTGCCTGACCCTCACAGTCTATCCGGACTCTCCCTTTACTCCACTCATGCTCTGCTGTTCCACTCTGTCCTCTTCATAACCAAACTCTTTTTTTTTCTCCCTCTCTCTGGCCACTGCAGTCGTGGTGTTCTGCCTTCAGGAGACATGAATATCTGCAGTTCTGCATGTTTGAAAACCTCTGGTGGGCGAGAGATTTTCATCACTGCAGCACAGTATATCTCTGTTTGTGTGTGCACGACCTTCACAACTGTGTATGCGAGCGAATGCATGCACATGGATTTCTTCATTTAAGAACGTGTGCATGTGTGCATATATCTCTGTGTGTATGTCTGGCTTGTGCGGCATAATCCTGATTATGCTCACCTCCCAGTGTCCCATTTTAGGAGAAAGGGAGGAAAAGGGATGGGGGAGGAAGAGGGTGAGAGAGAGAGAAAGAGGAGGAGAGATGTTCTGCCACCACGGCAAACACCCTTCATATGAACAACAGAGTCAGATCAGTGATTCCCCCCCAGGCGTCTGCTGCATTGGCAGGCCGGCGGCTCAAGCAGCATTTCGGTCTGGAAACAACTGAGAGTATCAACTCAGCCTGCAAGAGGATTACACTCCTTGAGTTGAGAACAGGCTCTTTCATCACATATACTCCCTCATCTTCACTGTGTTTTATTTCCTCCTTCCTTTTTCCTTTTCTCGTGCAGTCTATTCTTTCTGATCGTTTGCATGTAGTAAATGCACAAGGGTTGTGTATAGGGGGGGGGGTCATTGTTTGTTAGGTGCTTAGTCTCTTCTGAAAAAGGTCTTGGGATGGCGAGGATGTGGATTTTCGGTGTGATTGATCCAAGATGCAAAGTCTGATTCGGCACTGTATTGTGCTCTATTATCATAAAGGTCTATTAGCATTTAAAGTGCTCCCCTTCCGCCCTCCTGCAGTCTATAGGAGTCAAAGCATTACAGCCTCTGAAGACTGCTGAGTGCTGGCAGATTAATCCTGAACCAGGCTCCCTGAGATCGGCTTTTATTCAAGCTTCTTTTATGCACATGGCCATTTCTCCCTGACATGAACTGAGATATGAATAGGCAACCTGTTTCTTAACCAGGGGAGAGGATTTTTCTGTTGAGACTATTTTGTGCGTTAGAGAGAGTGTGCCTCTTTGTCTGGACGGCTGCGCATGTGTGTGTTTGCGAGAGAGGGAAATACAAAGAGACACAAGGAGAGCGAGAGAGAGAGAGAGCGAGAGAGAGAGAGAAAACCTGGATTCGTGTTTGTTTGTTTGTTTGTTTGTGTCATATGCATTATGTGTTTGACTCTTTGGGTGTGTATGTGTGTTACCGCACTACTGCAGTATGTGTGTGTATGCATGCAGAGACACACAAATTGCATATTTGCCCAGATCTGGTTGGCTCCACTGACTGGTTTTGGGCACAAGGCCTGATTGCCCTTCTGCAAACACAACCAGGCCAAAATGTACGCTACCAACCTCTTGATACACACAAACACACACAAACAAAAAGCTCCGGGGAACAATGCTGCTCGGCCTTTGCCAATGTTCCCCCAAACACTGTTGACACACACTGTGTTTATATACACATGGTGCATTTTTCCATAGGCTGTCTTATCAATTGAACCAGGAGATGAAAAATAAGCACTACTTTTGTGCAGCAGTGTTTGCATTTGATAAATGATTCATTTGGGGGGAAGTGTGATCAAGGCCATGTCCGCAGTATCTATTTCAAGCGGTCGCTGACTCATCCAGGAGTCAGGCTGAATACCTGTAGCTTCCCATTCTGCTCTCCAGTGAACTTCCCTTCAGTGTCCAGTGCAACTATCCTTCGGCTGGCTTATCTGCATCAACGAGGCATAGAACAAATCTGCTCTGATGTTGGTGCACTGCATTTGTGTCCATTTGCTTGTTTAGACACTATTCTATTCTATTCTATTCTATTCTATTGAAAAATCTGAGTCATAATACAAGTACATATTTTGGAGAGTGAGAGGATGCTGGAGTACACAAAGAAAAAGGTTCTCTCTCTGTGCCAGCACAGACACAGCAAACTTCACACAGAACCGAACTGAGGTATTCTTACGGTGAGGCGACAGGGCGAACCACTTTATCACCGTAGCACTCCTTCTCCACTCATTTCGGTTGAAATCAGTCGGGGCGACGGGGTGGTGCGCATCCATCCATCTTCTCTATAGAGTTTTAAACAATAAAGAGTTGTTAGGGGGGATGGAGCCGATGCCACCTGACTCCGGGTGAAGGCAGGGAACATCCAGGAGGTCGCAAGACCATCAGAGAGCAAAAACAGAGGGAGAGACAGTCACACACTCACATTCACACGTCCAGGCAGGTTAGAGTCATCACTTAGCCTCAAATGGTTATTTTGGCCTCTCTGTCTGTCTGTCTGTCCATCTATCTATCTATCTGTCTGATTAATTCAAGGTCTACCCTCACTTTGCAACATTAATCATACCTGACTGGACTACAGACCGGACCCCTGACAGACACACACACACATACACGCAGGCACATATGCACATGCCCGGAGCTCCGCACAGTGACGTGCTCTAATTAACAGCCAGAGAGTCCATGTAGTGGAAGCCAGCGGAGTGATAAAAAGACCATCTGAACCCTCTCAGGAGAGGAGTGGGATCGGAGGAGGGTAGAGGGGAGCAGATGTAGGCCCAGCATATTCCCCGCCTCGGGGGAGCTCACCTCCTGACCTGCCCATCGATCTCGCTCCTCTCCTTCCTTTCTTTCCCTCCGCTTCATCAATGGTCATACCGCCGGTCTCCATTCAGGTGGATCATTAGCATTGATCAGTCAGCTGATGGTTTGGGGGGGGAGGGGGGATGGGGCATACAGGCGGAGGTGAGAAAAGGGGGGACAGCATCGTCTTCTCCTTCCACTTTGGTTTCCATTTTCCGACATGACACTAAAATGGTTGCACGAGGCCTGATCGCGGCGCCATCATCATGAGGCTTTCCTCCGAGATTTGACTCCTCTTATGCCTTTTTATAGCATTTCTTGTCTGCGCCGTCTTCCCCTCAGCCACTGCATCAGCAACAGCTTGACATTCCTATCTGATGGGGTCTCTCCTCTGCTGATGACTGTGGAAACAGAGAAAGCGAGCAATAGATCCTATCTCCACTCAGCCCTCTCATCCCCATTGCGGAGTGTGTGGGAACAGATGGTATGTGTCTGTCATGTGGTTAGGTAGCAGGGGGCCCGGAGGAGGCAAGGAGCGGAGGAAAAACACACAGACAGTTGACGTGGCCACAGTCCACGTCTCGGACTGTGTTCAGCTCCAGATTTTTCTGTGATACTGCAAAGCTTTCAGTCGGTTTTGTTGTGCCTGACAATCAAGAGGTTTGATTTATTATTCAAACAAATTGACATCTTGGTAGCTGCTTCACAGCTCTCGGGAGGTGGAATACATAATTGTACTTCCAGGTATGGAGGAGGTGTTTGTGTGTATGTGTGTGTGAGTGTGTGTGAGAGAGAGAGAGAGAGAGAGAGAGGCAGAGAGAGTGAGGCAGAGAGAGAGAGGCAGAGAGAGAGGCAGAGAGGCAGAGAGAGGCAGACTGGTTAAAAGGGTTCTGCGAGAAGGAAGCAGGAGGCCTGATGGATGCTTACGCGTCTGACCATCTGGACTGTTGTCACCGAGATTCCTAATCCCATTCACCACGGAAAGTGTGCGCAAAAGTGTGTGTGTGTGTGTGTCTGCGCTAGAAAGCAACTGCTTTTCTGTGCACGCGCCCTCTTTTTCCTGGATGTGTGTCGACGTGCGACACAACATTATTCCACACTTCACACAGAATCTGTGAGGATGCTAATTAGAACATAACTATAGAAGCAAATATGTACAAACACGAGAAAGACACACACACACACACACACACACTTACCCCCCCCCCCCTCTCCAAAAAAAACAAAACATAATCAGACATATCCAGACGCATGCAGACACATCCCAGATCGGCCTCTCTAATCGCTGGTACATTTTAACAATTACTGCTAACAAGTCCTTATTACCCCCAGTGCCCTGCCCCTCCTCTTGATCTCGGCTTCTAATTGCTGCTGCTGTTTCGGAGCAGCTCTCTGCATAGTTATTAGACAAGTATCATTACAATCACATAGCACAGAGCCACACCTTTGGAAACTCACATGTCATACCCTCTGTTGCCAAACACCTGTGTTTCTCGGTAAGAAATATAACCGCAAATGTGTCTCTGTGTGCATGAGTCGGCACTTAAGTAACTCCTGCTGACAGGGCGGTATGTTTATACTCTGCTGGAAACGACCTGTCAAGCACACACAAAAACATAGCTGTGCTTGAGCCCGCCCGATATATCACCTAATAACTGGCTAGCAGTGGGAATGAGGCTTAGTTCATGAAAGCAATAGTGGCACCGCCGTCTTTGCACAGTATCGCCACATTCACAGGTTTGCAGATGTTAATGGGGGGAACAGTTGCTCTCACATCACTGCGTGTGTGAGCAAGTCTTCGGTCTCTCCAGAGAAGAAGTGAAGTGGGGATTGAATGAATGGCAGGCCTGACTGTGTCTGTGTGCAGGCAGATAAACCAGTATGTTGTTTTCAGAGCGGCTGCAGCACTACATGTTCATTTATTCATCACTGTTCCTGCTGGATTTGCCCCAAAATAAAATACAGATGTCATTGTCAGTTTACCTGAATAATGTAAATATATAACTTTGTCCTGTAGTTTCTTAGTAGCTTTGTCTCATATTCAACGTACGATTAATATTAGTTCAGTCATTTATTTCCTTCCAGTAAAATTCCAAACTATTTCTTTGTTGGTTGGATTAAATAATTTTTGTTTCCTTTTACTTCTCAGATCACACATTTTATGAGGATCTTTAGTAAAACGATACATGTAGTTAAATACAATGTTATTTGTAAACTAGCACCACTTGCCAGTAAATATCCCATCATAGTGCTTTTTATAGTGAAACCTGAAAGGTGAATTTTCTGTTTGTAGTACACAAAACACATGAATGAGTACATTAACGCAAATGGGCACATCTTTTTAATGTCCCACTATAATGACTTTTCCAATAGTTTTGTTGTTGTTGTTTTTTCAGTGGGATTACACTGCTCTGTGCAATACAATGCGGCATTCATCTCGACAAAAATAATGGACTTGTATTGTGTTTTCAGAGGACAACTAACAGACTGAGCTGAATTCATCACAGAGACACATGAAAGAGTCGACTGCCACTTTATATAATAATGTAAACATTTTGAACCGCATGGGTAAAACAATTTCCTTTTGAAGAGGCACTGGCCAATTTACAATAAGCAGGTCATTTGAACATGAATGAAATGTTTTGGAGGAGTTGCCATTTGCAGACCTGTAGTAGAGATTTGAGAATCCATGAAGCTGTTGTGACCATACAGATTTGCTGATGACTTAAAAAACGGGCTCCGTCGAATGACAAATAAACTGTATTTAAAAGAGAAAATGATTACAATAAAAGGTTTAAAAATTAACCTCAGCTCCTGCACACAGAAATGTCCCCCACAAAATCCACCCAGACGTGAGACCTCCTTGCTGATACACCAAAATGCTCATCTTTCAGAGGACCTGCTGCCATTCGGCTTCCCCAGCATCGACATGGGTCCCCAGCTGAAGGTGGTGGAGCGGACGAGGACGGCCACGATGCTGTGCGCTGCCAGCGGCATCCCGGACCCAGAGATCTCCTGGTTCAAAGACTTCCTGCCCGTGGACCCCGGCACCAGCCAGGGTCGCATCAAACAGCTCCGATCAGGTGAGATGGATGACTTTTATGTCAGTTTTTGTTGCCCCCCCCCCCCCCCCCCTTGTTTGTCATCAACCAAACAAATAGTGCCTCTAAAGCTTAGCATTGCTATCAGGTAAATCCCAGTTGCTCTAAATTTGGTGATTATCATGTTTTAATTATGATTGAGGGATTACATGCTGCTCTCTGAGTTTATCTACATCCTTTGGGGGTGTAAAACCTTTTTAAAGCCAATTTCATTAAAAGGATAATTGTGCCATACATAAGCCAAGAAAAAAAAAAGGCTGTTCTGTTAGCATTTGGGAGAAAAGATTACCAAAAGATGTCACTTTAAAGACAAAACTCTCTCGTGAGCATCAGAAAAACATTACAGCTTGCAGCGAAAAGGAACTTTTGCTGTCATGTGCACTTTTTAGAAGTAGGTTAAAAAAAAAAAAAAAAAACAACATATATATATATATATATATATATCATACAATTGGAAAATAAATCCACTTTGAAATATGTGCCTAATATAATAATCAATCTGCCCCAAACAGCAATGATTCTTCTTTTCTGAGTTCTGAAAATCAATAGATGCAGAAATATGTTTCTTCACACTAGCGATTTAACTGATGTGCCTCTTATCTGGACCCGCCCAGCCTGAAATGAGCTTTGCTTTTTTTAAATGTGGAGATAGAAATTAAAAAAAAAAAAAAAAAGTTGGGGAGGCTTTTCTTATTGTTTGAGAGGGAGAGAGAGAACCGTGCAGACAGATCGAGGGATGAGTACAGAGGAATCACATCTTGCGCTTAAGACAGTTTGTTCAGCTTTGTTTATGCTCTTCTGTATAGATGATACAGTGTCTCCTCGAGTAGGCAGACACGTTCTTTTTGGGGGGGGTTTTTGTTTTTTTTTCCTCAGCCATTCTCTATCAGCCATCCTCACGGGGAATGAAAGTGATGGTGAGGCAAAACCATTTTGTTGTTGTTGTTTCATCTATATTCTCTGCGCTCCTTCGTCCTGCCGGCTCTGATATCTTCCTGCTGTCAGCCAATACCCTTCACTGATCACTACAGTGCCCTCCGTCAACTCTGCCGGGATCTCCGCCCTGCGGAATTCTCCAAAAACCGTGTTTGGATAAATGCACGGCGCTCCCAAATTTATCATCGTAAAGTAATGGCTATTGTTTGTAATGTGACTTTGACAAGAGCCAAACGTCAAACGCTCGTGATAAGTGTGGCTGGGGCGTACGTACTCTATTTCTGATAGCAAGTGGGGCTGAAATAGCAGGAATGGGAGTTTTTCTGAATGCAGCAAACAGCAGGACAAAGCCATAAACATTTGTCCATACTCTGATAGCATCCGGGGCCAGTGCCAGCGCATTGGGGCAACAACCACGCAGTGGCAGCTCTCCTGAAAAATACTACAACCGTTCTCTCAAGGTGCCGATCTCTTTCGCCTCGGAAATATGCTGCAATTCAAAGTCTTTTTTTTTTTCTCGTAAACGACTCGCTGCTTGAGCTGGTGATGTTTGCAGCTGATTTTGGAGCAGAAAAACACAGTTTAATCAATTCCTTACAGTTAGGCTGTTGTGTATGTTTGATTTTTTTGTTGTTGTTGTTTTGTTTTTTTTTTGCTCATTTGTATTCTTCAAACGCATCGTGTTGCTCGTACTACAGCTCTGTGCACTCTTCTTCGACATGGTGAAAATTACAGTGCTTGACAAGCCTGCTGTTTGCAGGTGGTGTAGCTGTGGCCTTCCTTTAGCTCCTAGACCGGTTCTTAAGTATAACTTCCAGGTTCTTGCTGATGTGTACAAATTGATGCTTGCTGCAATAATATAGACTGTACTATCCCAGTGGGATAATTGCCTCTGTGACAAACAGTCTGCTGAGTGTCTGTGGGCGGAGGAACAGCTTTCCGCCTATTAGATATAATAACAAAACCCCTAGTGTTTAAATAAATGGAAAAATATATATTTTTTAAATACCATGCTTATTAGAAAAGTTTATTTCTTATTTTTTTAATTTAAATTAATTGTGATGGAATATTTTTTTTCTCGTCAATCTGAAAGTTGTGAAAAAATAAGCAAGTTGCAGCATGTTTTCGACGTGAAGTAATAGACTTGAAGGCGAGTTATCGTGGCGACTTTCGCTCGGCCAGCCCTGAGATGTGTTTGGTTCTTTGCGCCGTGTCACACGGACGTGACACTGATTCACCGTTACAGTATGTTAAACCACATATCACATCAATGAAACAGTAGCAAGACAAATGGCTCAGCGCGATCCACCGCAGGCTTTAATGGGATTTAAAATCACCAAAGCCATCACTAACCTGAACAATAAAGCGCGCCGTATAATGAACCGAACACTGGTGAAATGAGTTGGAGGGAATCAATTACACCTGAGCTGGGCACAGAGTCGCACTGAAATGTGTTATGGATGAAACACTCCTTTAAGATCTGTTTCGTGGAGGCACCTTCCGAGCAATGCCTCTGATTTAGTGGACGGCTGCCAGCTCTCATTGGACCTCGGCCAGGAATCTGTTTTGGACTCAAAGTTGTTGTTTTCCCTCCTGTATCTGCTTTTCCTTCTCAGTTGGATTTAAGAAATACTTCTATACCCCAATTGGGTCAGTGTGAAAAATGATATAGACAAAGATTGTGCTGAAATCTCTCAAAAGGAGGACTCTGAGCCGTTTCACAGCCCATAAGCATCCATCATCGGTTGGGGCTTCCCACCACAGGTAACCGTCCATGGTGTCCACTGACAGTCGTGAGCGCTGTGTTTGCACATGGCAAACCTGCACACACACACACACACTCCAACCTTTCCTGGGGATGGAAACATATGGTGCAGGATAAAGCTGAACTTTTCCTGACATCTTTACACTTCAACAAGGCATCAATCTATTTTTCCTCCATGCCATCTGGTGCACTAGTTTAAATCTGCGTGAGGAGAGCCACGACAAGATTCTCTGTCTATTTCTGACATTTGGGATGGAGATCCGGTGAGTTTACCTAAGCGCCGAGCAGCCTTCGTAGGACCACGGTCTGACAGATGGCCTCCAATATGGACACAGAGCAGTTGATGCTGCGTAATGGATGGACCTGTCTTTGCTTAAAACTGTGATCAGATCAAAGGTCGTGGTATTTGTCACGGCTTCGCTACACAAACAGGGATTTTCTTTCCCGAAAATTTAAGACAATATTTCTCAGTACGGGCAGCACCGGAAAATGTGTTATCTTCCCTTACTAAAGATGGATTTTGGAAGCAGGATTGACCCCAAATGTTAATTTGTTCATGATCAAATCATATAGTTTACATTTATTTATTTATTTATTTAGTTAGTTAGTTAGTTAGTTATTTATGTGTGGTGCTGTTTGTTTTTGTGGCCCGTAAGCTCCGCGTTTCAGAACAGATTTAAAGGAATTTGGTGAAAAGTCGGTAGGTTTGCCAAAAAGCATTTGTTTAGTTTGTAGTTGATATTTTCACTGAGGGGGATATTAAGAAATCTTATTTATAGATCATGTTCTCAGAACGACAGAAAATGTGGATTTAGCCTGTCGCGCAGATGAATCCACGAAATAAAGTGACGTGCAGGGTGGCAAGGATATTTTTGCTGTTCGCCACATTGCATAACTGTGGATTAATTAAGAAGCACGGGGGGGAAAAACATGAGAAATTGGTTGCTTTGATGCACATTTTCTTCATACAATCTTTATCCATTTCATCTAATCTTTACTGATTCATTCTTTTTGCCAAATGTGATTGCTTCAGTTCAGTAATTTGTTTATTTAAAAGTGAAGGTGTTTAAACCAAGGAACCTTGTGTGTGCAGCATCCATGTCCCTTACCCCGCGACAATTGACTGGTCAAACCGAGAAAAACACAATTCAGAGCTATAACATCATAAATTATCCTCAACTGTGTGTTTTTGGACTTTGACAGGAAACTGGAGGCAGAACATGCAAATTCTACACAGAAATGCTCCCAATGCAACCAGATCCTAGGCTGTGATCCCTCGAGTTCTTTTGATATTGTATTAAGTCAATCTGATGCTTTCAAAAGAGGAATCAGGAGAGATTGTTGGTATTGTCTCACCTGCAGTGAAATGAGTGCCTGGTGGGAGGTTTGGAGTCCAGGTGATCTGTTTGACCTGAATGTTCCTGCAGAGCTCTCGGTCTGCCGGTATCTGTTGTCATCTGATCAGCTGAGCCTCGGCCCGGTAGACATAATACACCATCCGCGATTTCACAGCAGCTCATTTTACTTAAGCCACAATCTCGTTCTGGGCCTGTCAGCAGCTCCCAGACGGACTAACAAACTGCTACCTCCTCTCCTCTCTCCCTCTTTTCTTTGGGGTTGTGTTTTTTCACATTCTCGTTTCACAGATTTTGGGGCTTTTTGGCCTGTGTTTCTAAACCAACTGTCGTTTCATTGGTTCTTCCAGTCCTCTGTCTAACCGGTGTGTTTAGGCGTGTGGTTGCTGACCTTTCTACGTGTATAAAGACTGAACACCTGTCTTTGTCCTTGTGTGTGCGAGACATGTTTTGCATAAAAAAAGATTTCATTTTCCAATTTCAAATTTGCGCTGATGGTTAGCCGTACGAGTTTCTTCCAGCTGTCAGATGAGTTCTTGCTTGCAGAGCTCCACCTGTCCAGTCCCACCTCTCCTCCACTCCGTCTTCCCCTCGCTTCTGCTTCTGCTTCTGCCTCTTTCACTTTGTAGTGAAGAGACTAGGCATGCAGAACAGTTAATTTCTTACTGTTTATTTCCCAACTCTGTCCTGCACCACGGGGAAATGAGAGATGGAATATAGGGAGGAGGAGGAGAGGGGGGGGGGGGGGGGCTGGAGCTGCTTTCCTTTCATGTAACTGTGGAAGACAGAAGCAAACGGATGACAGCTTCAGCTCGCTGCACCTCGGCTCAGCAAACACACTCTGCTTTAAACCTCTAAAGACCGTGCTGTTTAAGCTTCTTCATTTTCTGATCAGTGTTTGTGTGTGTGTGTGTGTGTATGTGTATGTGTATGTGTATGTGTATGTGTATGTGTATGTGTATGTGTGTGTGAGTGTTATTTTCCAAAATGCGCACGCATTCACAGGCCCAAAACGTGTCAGAAATGTTATTTTAAATTCAAACAATACACAAAGCACTGTCATCCACTCCACTAATTCTTGACAGGTGTATTTACAAGCAACACAAACACTAAAAATGTGTTTTCCTTTATGATCTCTGTTAGAGATTATAAAAAACTTATAGCCACATCTCTTTCACTCCTATTGTTCTACACTGTAAAATATTAAAGGCTATTAAACGTGCTGCTAATGTGTCCATTCTCACTTGAGTTTTGAGCACTGTTATAAAAATACGATGGCACAATTTTCTCATATTTTATCAAGAATTCCAGAAAGGTGAAGTGGAGCATTCATGTCAAGTCACTTGATTGATTAATAAAGGTTCAACCATTTTGCTGAATCTAGTAATTAGTGCTCCTGAAAAAGACACTTCCCATTTTTTTTCTTGTAATAAAAAGACTTCATATTTACAGATGTTTTCTCTGGATTGTGTGTTATTTGCAAAGTGTACTTCAGAAATTTTGGACAAACCAAAATCTAACTCCATATAAGCTCATACCCAGCTGTTGTGAAGTTAAAGGAAGCACTATTAAATCAACTATAAACATTTTTCAGTTATTTCTTGAATTTAGTTATGTGACTCCAGATGATTGATTTTTGTTTTTTTCTTTCCATGCCTTTTTCCCCTCAGAATACATTACCATACCTATGCAGTAACTGTTGGACAAATGTATTATATTTCTATTAAAATAAGCATTTAGTATGATTATCTGCAAGTTAAAATGTAATTAAATTGATGAATGAACCTGAGCTAGAATTGCATGAGCTGTGATGGTTGCAGACTGGGTAAAAAGATCATTAATCTTAAAGTTAAAGCCTTTAACAACAGACTTCTGCAAATCCTATTTTAATGAGAAAAACTCAAGAAAGTTCTAAAATTACTACTTTGCGATAATGTGTGAGTTTTATTTTAAATGGATGACAAATGACAGCCTCAGTTTACTACAATTCAAAGGTACTTTAATTTCAATGTGTTTTGTCTGGACTGGTGGCGAAGTTGCTATGATTACTTTGTATTGGCCCATTCGCATGCTGATCACAGTGCTCATGAGGTTTTTTAGGGGGGGGGTTGTTTACATTTCAAACATAAGTCTTTTATTTGTCATTTTTCATAATTACATAGTAGAAAATAAATCTAGTCGTCTCTTGTTTGCATCTCTATGCATGGAAATACTGTGTACAGACAAGTCATACCAGAGCCTTAATTTCTCAGCATTTTTCTTAAAGAAGGTGTTGTTTATTATCCTCCCAGGTCTGACACAAAAATAGTGCTTCGTATGACACACTGAGACTCTCCATGTTGGTGCTCATAAGTGTGTAGATACCCCTCCCTCAATACGTGTGTGCACCGTGTGTCTTAAAAATGGTATCTTTTTCCGTCTTGTGCAATGCAGCAGAGAGTAATGCATGGTTTTGTGCTCCTTCCTCAGGCTCCATGTCAAAGTCAGTTTCAGATGAGATGAATGTGACAGAGCAGACTGAAAGAGCAAAAAAAAAAAAAAAAAAAAAAGAACATCTCTGCTGGTAATTCAAAAGGCCGTTAGCAAAAAAAAAAACAGCAGTAAGAATAGCTCCCTGTAAAATGAAAGAAACAAAAGGAACACCCGACGAGTGCCGTGTGTAATTATAGCACGTTTAGGGAGACGCTGTTTATCTCGGCGAGATCAGGGGTGGGAGGAGAAAAATAGACGAGGTAAAAGTGGTAAAGAGCGTGATTGTATTGTTGCCGTGGGGTAAAGCTGTGTAGGTGATGCCAAGATAGAAACACTCTGCTGCAGAAGAACTATCACTAGTTGTTAGAGATGCATGCAACGTGATGGCCCTTTAAGTGTCATCTAAGTTCATAAAAAGTCACTTCTGCTTGACTTCTAAACTTTCTGGAAGGAAATTCAGAATTTTGAATGTGTTTTGTTTTTTTTCACTTTTCATGAGAAAGAAGGGAGAAATGGTTTGGGAGAACAAAGAAATACGACTTCTGTTATATGGGATTTTTGCCCATTCAGACAGTTCCTCTGAAAGGTAACAACGAAGCTGCCTTTATTGGATGTTGAAGCAATAGACAAGGGGATACCCCAGGGTTGAACCATAACAAAAACAGACCAACAGGCCGATAACTGAGGCTGAAAACGAAAGGAGGAAAACCACAGCGGAAAACATTTCCTTCCCCTCCCAAACAAAATCCATACATCTTTCTCTTTTTATCCTTGCAGGAGCGCTGCAGATTGAGAACAGCGAGGAGACCGACCAAGGGAAGTATGAGTGTGTGGCCACCAACTCACAGGGCGTGCGCTACTCCTCTCCCGCAAACCTATACGTTCGAGGTAGGACCTGAACACACAACACACGTGCAAAAACTGCACACACATGCACAGACAAACACACAGGAATCACTACTGTTTAAGGTGCTCTTGGTATTTATTATAAGGCTTTCCCCATTGCTGTGCTCTTAAACAAGTATTACTAACCCATCCATTGTCTATATTAAATGTTGAGCCTGTTTTTTGATATTTCTCACTACCACCACAAGTCTTCCTTAAACCTTGGTGCAAGCTCCCACAAGTACGAATCAGAACGAGACAATAAATCGGGCGGGAGATGCACCTCGGTTTAACTGCATGGAAACATCACTAATCTGTCAACGAAAACGGCTTCTGTACTAGAGGCAGATAAAGAAATAGGAGAATTTGATTTGACTTGAAGATTTGAGTGAATTGGAAGAAGCAAGTTGTCCTTTCGGCTTCACGGCGTTAAATTAAATGGCGACACTATGCACCGACACGATGGCTGCTTAACTGAGTCGAGCCTCGGGTGGGTGCTTGTGTTTCTCTGGCCTATGGCCGGAAGACCACGACCAATGTTCAGAGTTAAGTTGTAGTTTCTGTGTGACGTCGGATATCAGAGTGTATGCAGGTTGTTCGTATGTGTGTGCGTGTGTGTGTGTGTGTGTATGTGAGCATGGGTGTGTGTGTGTGTGTGAGGGTGTGAGAGGGTGTGTGTGGTGCAGGGGAGTGAGTGGCTTTGCGCTGGCCGTTTTTATTCTCTCTGTGTTTCCCCGTTCTCTCTCTTCCCCCCCCCCCCTCACGTCATTGTGTTCTGCATCAACCCCCTTCCATCCCTCAGAGCTTCGAGAAGGTTGGTGCGCTCTTTCTTTTCTTTTGTTACTCCTTTGTTTCAGAAAGGTTCACTTATTGAAACAGAGGGAAACAAAAAAGAAAAAAAAAATACTTTCAAAGAACATTGGGTGCAGATTTGTAGTGAAATGATGAAATTGTGTATCCAAAATGAAGAGAGTAAAGCTGCTTCCAAGATGAAGTTGTCTGCCTACGCAGCGGAGTGCAATGACTGCATTGTGAGGCCTTGTGTGCAGAACCCTTGGTATTGCCTTCACTCCCCGATCAATGTTTCCTGCATGGTATGATCTTGTTGTCATGGAGACCCAAGAATTGGAAGATTAAAAAGAGGCAATGTTTGCATGGAAGGAGCGAGAGAGAGAAAGAGAAAGGAGCACCGCTTGCATGTCTGTTGACTGACGGACTGACGCAAGAGCATGGCACCGTGTGTGTTCACGCCTATTGATATATGCTCGGATTTTGTGACGTTATTGAACTTGCTGTCCCGTCAAGTCTCGCTACTCTTTCGTTCTTCTTATCTATTTATTCATTTATTTATTTTGCCCCTTTTGCGTATCACCACTGTTTGCCATCGTGTCCCTGCTCCCCTGTCACCACATCTGCTCCAGCTCTGCACTTGTTTGCACTGAGTGGAAGTCTTGCACTTGGAGTCATGCTTGTACGCGCCCCTCCGCTCTGGAAGTGTATGTATGTCCGGTACGGTGGGAGACGTTGGCCGACCGGGCCGATTTCATGACACATCGTCAAGTTGGCGTCACGCGGTGGCTCAAGTCAACCGCGGACTTTCGAGTGCACCGCTTTGGCCATAACCACATTTCACATGGTGGAAGAAAACAACTTGTGCGTGTACTTGGACGTACAAAACATGCTTGATGCATTGTTATTGAAAACATCTCACAGCAAAGTGACACAGGAATTTAGTTTTGAGCCCGTGATAGCGCGCCTTTATGAGTATACACATTCTCAGTCTGATATGCTTCAATATATTCTAAAACAGGTGCATAGACCCCATTTTTATTTCTAAAATAAGTTTATACTTTAATCTTTTTTAGTGTCTTTGCGAATAATATGAATAATATTTCTTTTCAGATTATTCCATGAATACAACGCCACCATTATATCTGCAGACATAATGTCCCCGCCCCCCTCGGTTTTTAACCACTTTACTGTTCATCTCTCCACCAAATGCTCCAAAACAAGTGCAGTGACTCACATTTCGAGTTGAATCATATCCGGGTGCACGTTACAAACAGCGAGAAGGCGTTAATGACCCCCTCTCATTACGGCGGTTGATAAAGTCAGCGTCCTTGAGACAGGTGTGATGGCGCTGGGTAAATGTCAGCCGTATAGCATTGCTGGGATACAGTGGTAATCCTGATGGCTGCACCAAGGTCTCAGCAGCCCGTCGCCTCCAGACTCCCTGCAGAGGACAAGACTAATGATAGCTCTGCTAATAAAGATTGAGGCTCCTGGCTCCTATGAACTGTATAGAAAATGGAGGTGAATCATGCGGCCCGGCTCGATTAACTTTAAGCTCGAGGCTCTGCGAGCGCGTGAAGGATTATCCCTTGTTACGAGCCCACTTCATTGTGAAGCACCTGCGTCTCTGCTCTGGACTCGTCCGTCCTTTGTCCAGGGTCCCACCGATCATCTCCAGTCCTCACCTCCATCCTGTTCTTGACCAAGCTGCCAGATTTATAGCCACATGCTAAAACAATTGTATGTCATCTCTTCTATTGCTTTGTTTGCTTTGTTAACAACTGAGTAAATATATACTTTTGTCATGCTGCATTGCACCTGCTTTGTGTGTTTCATGCATGGATCTGTCATGGATGCCGTTCGTTTGTTTGTTTGTCTGTCTGTTTGTCTCCAGCATGCTCAGATGAGGAGATGCCTGCCTAATCATGTCTGTTTTCTAACAGATCTACCTGTTTTTTGTCTCTTTGTCTCTTTCTTGTCTTCAACTTCTGTATCCAATTCTGGGCGTCTTTTTTGGGGGGGGGTTGGTTTTTTTTGAGGGGCGGTGGGTGGGGGATGTTTGTCTCTAAGTGTTATAAATGCTTTACCCTTTCATCTGTTATTTATTAAATGACTGACATCACAGCAATTACAAATATTAATCAATTTGTTGAAAACTTGCAAAAAAAGATATTAACATCTATTCAATTGTTTCTAGATTCTTTGCATAGGGGCGATGTGAAGAATCCAAGTAATGGTGTTACTCAATGAGGAGTGGAGGTTATATAGCTGATTTACCAGTGTTCTTGTTTAATCTACCCATTTATATCAGAGTATATTAGAACGATTTCCAAATTCCTCAGAGAACTTAAGTCTTTGATTTTGTATAGTGTGTTTTTTTTATGGTTTCATAAAGTCTTGTTTTTATTGCACATACAAGCTTTATAGTGTAGAGTTTAGCTGAGTTTTTCGACAATGTTTCTGCTCTTTGTCTGCCTTCCCTTTCATTCTCTCCTTTCATCCAGAGACGTTTGTCCGTTCCTCTCTCTGTCTTTCTCTGCTTCCTGTGTTGTGACCCTCGGGTATCTTTTTCTTCTCTGTTCCTTCAACATCCGATCTCTACTAGTCTTTTTCCTTTTTCTTTGTCTTACTTCTGAAGCAACTACTTTCTGATTGGGGCTGACTCTGGAATATAGCCGTGTTTTTAAATAGATCCATGTGTTTTCTTCTTCCTCGCTCCTCTTTTCTTCCCCCTTTTTCCCTCCTTCCCCGCAACCCTCTTCTAATCCTCTCTTTATCTCCACTTCCCTGTCTTTTCCCCTCCTTTCCCGTCCCCTTTTTCTCTTCTTCTTCTGCATTCTGTCTGCACCCTGATGTGTAGGAGCGACAGACACATGTACATAAGTTTATTAACTTATAAACATGCACATACTACCTTACATATCTCTCTTTTTGCTCGCACTCGTTCTTTCCCGTTCTGCCTCTTTCATGCTGTCTTGGTGTTCTTTACTTAATGTGTCCAATGATCACTCTGTAATTGCCACAACACCTTTTTAAGAACCCTTTGATTCACTCCTGTCCACATTTCCAATTCATTTGACAACACACTGTATCAGTTATGAATCCTATGTATTGTACAGTATCTTGTTGTACAATGTGGCTGTCCTTTGCTACATTGCCTTTCATTGTCTTGAAGAGAAGTAGAGCTGCCTCTCTCTCTCTCTCTCTCTCTCTCTCTCTCTCTCTATCGCTCTCTCTCTGTTTCTCTCTTCCTTTCTGTGTCTGTCCCTCGCTCTCGAACTCTACGTCTATCCCTCTGGCTGTTTCTCCACTGTCTCTGCTCTCGTCTCGCTTCTCTCCGTCTCTCTCTCTCTCTCTCTCTCTTTCTCTCTCTCTCGCTCTCGCTCTCTCTTAGTCTTCAGTTCTTCGTTCTCTTCTTTGTGTTTCTCCACCATTTTATCCCTCTTGAGTCGTCCAGGCATGCAAGTGACCTATGAGTTCAGTCTCTCGATGCATCTCTCCCTAATATGTAGTCAACCGAGCTCCGACAGATGCAGTATTGGATATAACTTGCCACTTTGCTTGTTCTTCTCATGGGGACACAAATAGCAGGAAGGGCCTATTGATCGACCCCCATGATGCATACACTCTCTAAAAAGAGCCCATCCACTGCACAAGGACCTCAAGGCACAGAAATCTCAATGAAGTAAAGTTTATTTTACAAGTTTCTGGTAAAGTTTAGCATGCTTAGTCATTGCTTTGAAGAAAATAATCTACAGCGTTCGTCACGAATCTGAATAGCAATTTTTATTTCTGCGTCAATTGATAAAAGAATGGGAGTACTTTGCTTTTCAAAGAAAGAGAAACTGACTATAGGTGTCATGTCCTGGTTGAAATGATACTCAAGAGTTTGTCACTATATGATTTTGAGTAGGCAGCTCACCTTGAATGGTTGAGCTCAACACAAGATTTGTGTCTTTCTGTTGGAATCATCAGTGCCATAAAGTAATTGGGACTTAACTTGAAATATCCCTTTGTGATTTTCTGTAAAAAAAAAAACCCTGAAGTTCATTCTCCCCCTTCCTGTTACCTCTCTTCTCTTTCTCTTTTTCTTCCTTTTATCTTCCTTGCTCTCTCTCTCTCTGTCTCTCTTTCTCTCTCCCTCTCCCTCTCTCAATCTCGATCTTGCTCTCTACCTTGCTCTTTCTCCTTCATTCTCTCCTCCTTACTCCTTCCCCTCCTTCTTTCTCTCCACCTTTCTCCTCCACGCTCCCTTCCCCACTTTTTCTCCTCCCCCTACCTTACCCCTGAACCACCACCCCTGCCCCCTTCCTTTCTACCCTGACTCTCCTCCTTTCCCAGTGCGCCGCGTACCCCCTCGTTTCTCCATCTTCCCCTCCAACCAAGAGATCATGCCCGGAGGAAGCGTCAACATCACCTGTGTGGCCGTGGGTTCACCCATGCCCTACGTCAAGTGGATGCTCGGCAGCGAGGATCTGACCCCTGAGGATGAAATGCCAATCGGACGAAACGTGTTAGAGCTCAATGGTGTCCGGGAGTCTGCAAATTACACCTGCGTGGCCATGAGTAGCCTGGGTGTCATTGAGGCCACGGCTCAGGTGTTAGTCAAGAGTAAGGGCTCCGCAATCTTTAAACTCATCTGGTTATTTTTCATTTCAGCTCCTTGGGTGGAATGCGTCACCCTCATCGTTATACGTTTTGCATGTTTCTTTTTAATACGCAAAGTCGGGAGAATCGGAGACAGATGTAGTTGTCGCCAACGTTAGACTTCAACAGCCCTGTACTTTTCATTTGGTTTTGCATTGATCTATTTAGCAAGCTTCAGGCAATCCTCGTCACTATGGGGTTATCTGATGCTTGGCAGCAGTGAAAGCCATCTTATATGACTTATTGTACAATGCTAAATAGCATCTGGCAGATTAATGTTCTGTAATTTGACAGTTTTGCTCCTGTCAGATGGTGCCAGCTGTGGCTAAAAGGGCATATGTATTTTCAATAAATTAAACAAATTTACATAGTAAACAACAATCCAGCGAGACAATGATAGTAGTATTTATCTAACTATAACATGTCAGTAACAAACATTTGTAGATACAAAAGTACAGGGGAAACAAGTAGTAATTGCAGTAAGTGAGGTATTTATGATATAAATATACAAACACATACTACTTGGACAGTTTTTTTTTTTTGTTAATTGTATAAATCTGTTCTCTCATTACCAGCTTTGCCAAAGCCTCCTGGCACACCCATCGTCACAGAAACCACGGCCACCAGTGTGACCATCACCTGGGACTCTGGAAACCCCGACCCAGTCTCCTATTACATCATTCAGTACCGAGCCAAAGGGCCCGATACCAAGTACGAGACAGTGGACAGCATCACCACCACGCGCTACAGCATCGGGGGCCTGTATCCCAACACTGAGTACGAAATCCGAGTCTCGGCCTTCAACAGCATCGGCCAGGGGCCCCCGTCCACCCGTGTGGAGGCCCGTACAGGAGAGCAGGCCCCCGCCAGCCCTCCACGAAATGTCCAGGCTCACATTGTGTCCGAAAACACTGTGATGGTCCGCTGGGAGGAACCGGAGGAACCGAATGGACAGGTGGGATTAAGATACCAACAGGAGCAACAGCAGAAATAAAAATAAACTTTTCAACTTCATACTTTAAAGTCACAATGTTCTGTAAATATAAAAACGCCATAACGGTCCAAAAATGTGTACTGACAGCCGCATTTATCCCTAAATGACAATGTACCGACAGCATTTTAAACCTGCGCCGAGATGTTAGGGACAAAATTAAATTTACCGGCGGGAGCTTTATTCAGGCGTGCCAGTTCGTGTCCTTTGCAGGGATTGTGTCTTGCCAGAGAGTTCTGTCCTGTAGCTCCCTCACTGCTTTCCCCCGCTCCCTGAAGAAAGAGAGGGTAATTGGACTGTCCGCTCTCGAGTTGAAAGCACTCCCTCTTGAGGCCTATTTCCTTTTTCAATCCTACCTAACTGTGCAGTAGGTTCATAAAAGTACAGAACTGAACTGAGTGTATATGGGGATTATAGATATGAAAGAGTAATAGCAGGAGAGGTGGGGGAGCTGCAGGGCTTGAGCAATGGCATGGCAGAGGGATTAAATATACTTTGAAACACCTATAACCAAATTCCATTGGGGGAGTTGGGGCAAACAGTGATTACTTTGCAAATGCAGCAATCAAAGGGCATCCCTAGTTTGTATTGGACCCACTTTTGTCAGATATATAGTGATTTGTGTTTATGAGGGTCAAATGCAGAGCAGCACCTCCAGGAGATTTTAAGTCAACAAATCTAGTTGACCATCTGGACGGAAATATAATAATATTTCATAGATGATGACCTTAGTTGTGTTAAAAGATGGTATTGTGGATTACCATGGGTGCAGCACAACGGGATTAGATGGAAGGCCTCATAATACAGTCCAGTCCCCACTGACCTCAAAATCCAGACCCAATCCAGGAAAATATTTAACCCTGCCCCCCCACCCTTTTTTTTTTTTCCCTTTTCGTGTCTATTTTTTATCAAGTGGTCTTTCTTTCTTTCTCTCTTTATGTTTATTTTTAGGTGAAAGGCTATCGTGTTTACTACACCATGGATCCTTCCCGGCCAATGAATGAATGGCAGATCCATAATGTCCAGGACAGTGTGATCACTACCATTCAGAACCTGGTGACCTCAGAGACCTACACCATCCAGGTCCTCGCCTTCACCTCTGTGGGTGACGGACCCTTCTCGGACCCTGTTCATGTTAAAGTTGTGCGTGGAGGTGAGTGTGTGTGTGTGTGCATGCCCATAGCAAGTGGTAGATGTGTGTTCAAGAGAGCAACTTTGTCTTGCAAGAGAACAACAAAGTAGTAATTTTCCATATGTAGGTGAGTAATGTTTGTTTTTTCAGATGTACGTGTGCAGCGAAGCTGAAACTAGTAATTATCTGTGTCCGTACATGTATATAAAGTCCGCAGTACTTTATTCAAGTGGCTTATGTAAAGCATGACTTGCAATCCACTGTGGAAGCTTTGCCTGTCAGAAAATATGGCTTTTTAAGATGAATAAATTCTACCAGCTGGGACAGAAAGAGATTTACGAAAAGGAAACAGGGATTAATGGCCAAAAATGTCCCTCGTACCTCGGCGCTGATCTTGTCATTGTGACAGCTGCTGTGAAGCTGCTACACCCCCCCCCCCCCTCTTTTTTTTTCCTGATGGAAGGTAGAACGAGATGACAACTTAAAATCTGTGATGGTATTACTGGTATAAATGTCTGTACTGCCTGGGCTCCTGCTTCTCTATTTATGTGCCAAATATTACCTATTTTTTGGCACTTAAGGGAATGGCAGCGTATTAAAATACAAGTTATTACAAAGGGTTTGGGGATTTATAGGTCATTGTGTATTATAAGCCATAGTTAATGTCACCTAATGTAAAATGTCTATTTTAAACTGTTGAAAATGTAGATTATGTTAACTCCAATTGCTTTTTTTTTTTTTTTAGATAAAGGCTTTTTTTAATTTTACATATTTTCCTTTTTTGTTACCATGTAGAATCAGATTTCCCCCTTAAAAGGCTGAATGATTACATTAATGCCAAGATAGCCTAGAAATGTCAACACAAAATGAAAAAAGATTACATTTCTTTCAAAACAAATGCATAAACCCAAAGATGTAATTTTTCAAGAAAGATTTGTGCAAGTCCAGCCTGCCATTTCTTTTTCTATTCAATAAATCATTTTGCAAATGACATCGAAATATCTTGAAATCATGTCACTGCTCTGTATTTCGTCGTTAAAAATATAGCAAATGACTCAACTTAGCGTTTGACTTGGACATTTTCCTGAAACATATGAAATCTTATCTGCTATGGTTTTTCTTCAGTATTGCGCTGGCAAAGGCTAATGGTAATATTTGTATTCAAATATGCCCACATTTTATTTCATTTTCTAAATGCTTTTGTGGGAAAGTGAGCTTTGTTTTATGCTCCAAATTCCTGGCTGCTGATGCCAGATAATCACTGAATAACTAGCATCATTCCAGCATTTGCAGGTATTGTAAGATATTTTTATTCTTTGTGCAAAGCAGGCTGAGAAATCACATTTCCATATCTTTCAGCTGCAAAACCCCCCAAAAATTAAAAAAAATACGAGAAGCACAGCAAGAGAGGAGCATATTTACCTGCAGCCTCAACAGTAGGTGCACCTCACTAGTAGGGGGTTCGACCACCTATTGATTTCAGAACTGCGGACATTCTTTGTGCCATAAATTACATATACATATGGTAATATGTATTACCATAATGTAATTATTTTGTTCATATTAATGTCACAGCATCAGTCTTCTTTTAGTCCCATCTTGTGAGGATAATTTAAGCTCGGTTTTTGTCAAGTTCAAGAAATCCGTTTTGGATCGTTCCAGTTTGAGATCATGTCTCATGAGCACACTGGGATTAGCTGTCGAGGTAAAACACTTGTCGCCGGACCCCAGGATGCAGACTTGATGAGGCAGGTAAATGAGTTTCAGAGGGTCCGTTAACCGAAGCCTTACACGAGAAGGGGAGTGAGGTCTGATGACAAGGCTGAGCAGAGTGGCAGAACCAGGAGGTTAAAAAAAAAACTAAACGAAACGGAGTGGCAGAGTAGGTAACCACTGAGCTTCAACAACATCCTGGCGAGGGGTGGAGGCAGAAACCTGTTATTCGTGCTCCAGGTGACGGAGGACAGACAGCAGGTGGAACTGGGTCGGCGCAAAAGAGAGACAAAAACATAAATCCTTACAGTCGCCATCAAAAGAAGCCTTTTTGATCATAAAGAGATTGAATGTGATCACCAGCAATAATTATGAAGGCTGTGATGTTTCAACGATCCTCAGTTGGCACCTTCGGGGCTCAAATGCATGCCAAGGAACGATGCCTCACTCCATTACACCAGCAGCAGCTTGAATTGACACAAGGCATGATGAATCCATGCTTTCATGTTGTTTACATCAAATTCTGACCCTGTCGTCCAAATGGTTCCATCGAGAGTGAGACTCATCATCCAAGGCAAGGACTTAAAAATAAATAAATAAACGTAGTCGTCTGTTGGCCAAGATGGTCGAGCCAAAGTTGAATTAAAGCCTCCTGCTCTCGCCTGACAGCCGTGGCATCTGGTGCGGCGCGACTGCGTGACCTCCTCTGCATACCTTGGTTGTGATCAGCGTGTGAATCGTGATGAAAGGGAAAAGGGTGGATGTCTTCGTTTCAAGTGGTTATGGGGGTCGGATAAAAGAACCACAAGTAGATAGATATTGAAATGATTGGAATTTAAACACATCTATAAATATAAACAAATAATGTAATTGTTGTGATGTAATGCAGAAAAAATGTGTTCAGTATCTATGCGTCTGCTGGTGAAGTAGCTTTAATTTCTACCCAGGGGGACGTCTCGACTCCCTATTTGGTCATTTCTTTTTCTGGACTGAAAAATAATTCAGTCGGAGCAGGGAGGGCGGCACTCCAAATGCGCTCAGAAAATCACACCCCGGTTAAAAATAACAGCTTTTTTTTTTTTCAGTCCTTGTTGCCTTTTTCTCATCTACAAACCAGTCTGGTGATTCTGGCATCACCAAAGTGTGTTCACCTCGACCACCGCCACTCACGCACTGTTCACTATGCGAACTTACAAGAAGAGCGTGTTTGAAAATCCCAACAAATTAGCACTTGGTGAAATATTTAGACCAGCCTGTCTGGCACCATCAAGCATGCTGGATGTCACTTAAATCACATTTCTTCCTGACGGTGTCGACATCCGTAAAAGCATTTAGTGATTAGTTGTTTGTTTTTATCAGCTTTTCAAATTGTGGCTCGTGAGTGCAGATTAAGAAAGTGATAGTCCTGACGATCTGTGTTTTGTCTTTATGCCCCTTTAGTCCCGGGACAACCAGGGAAATTCAGAGTTGGTAAAGTGACAGACACCAGCATTGAGCTGACCTGGGAATCTGCCTACACCAATGAGAAGATTGTCAACTATGAGCTGCTCTACAAACCTGCCAAGTTTGGTGATTTGGTAAGATCTCATTTAGTAAATTTGTTTGTGGAGCTGTTTTGTTTTTGTTTTGTTTTTTAAACAGTGAATATACAAGAGAAAAGACATTTATTGGATTAACCCCAATTTCCAATGTCACTGTGTCTCGTCGTGACAACTTCAACTCCCTCTTTCTGACTCTTCTTTATTCTGTTATTTTTTTTTTTTTCCCTGTCCAATCTTCCTTCTCATCACTTCACCTCGCTGTCCTCCACTCCCCTGTGTCCTCTCTCACAGGAAAAACTGACCTTTGGGCCGAGGAATTCTTACACAGTGGAGGGTCTGAAAGCGAACACCGAGTACTCCTTCTCCCTGGCTGCCATCTCCAGCAAAGGCATCGGCGCTTTCACTAACGAACTGATGCAGAGGACGTCACAAGCCAGTACGTCTCAATTCAGCCGGGTTCATGTGCTCTACCTACACACACACACACACACACACACACACACACACACACACACACACACACACACACACACACACACACACACACACACACACACACACACACAGAGCCATGCCTCACTTTTTAATTGCATCGTTTTTCACCCTTCCAAATAAAATGTCATGCAAATACAGTGTCCTCTAAACACACACACACGCAGCTCAGAGCAGTACATTATCCTCAGCTCCTGAATCTGGTAAAAAAAAAAAAAAAAAAACCTGGGAACCATCTCTGCGTTTCTCAAGGTGTCTCGTTTATCAACCCATCTGTCCAACCCCCCCTCACATCCATCCATCTACATGGGACTGTGCCTTTCTTCCTCCACTCAGCCTCTCTCTTTCTTACGCAGCCAAAACATCATGACAGATGGAGATGGAGCACCGATTAATGTTTCCCGCTTCCTTTTCTTCACCCTCCTTTCACTTTTTCCACTCTGTCAGTGTCTAATGTCTTTGAAAGGGTGAAACTGTCTGCCACTTATTGGCAAGCAGCCAGTGGTGAAAAGCATTAAAGGATGGTGGTTTTCCCGCTATGTTGACAGGTAAGTGCTGTCCGGTCCATATTTTATCTACGCCGAACTTGGATTCTCTCCCTTGTCTCCTTTTCTCTTGTTGTTGGTTTTATTTTCTTCTTCTTCTTCTGCACAATCACTGATAGCTGATAAGACTCAAATAAGTCCCACTATTTTGCTCCGGCATATCGAGTCACTTCATATCTGCTGTCAAGAAGAAATAAGAGATAACAAAGAAAATGATACAAGGGAAGGAATTGATAAAGTAGTAGTGGTCATAAAAAAAGTCCTGCAGTCCGCGGCGCCAGGTTTCATCACTGGTAAGTTTTTATCCAGGGTTTGTAATCAAAGGCGTCCAGTGTGCACCACTGGACCCGTGGATATCCCTGGTTTGAGCCTTTTTGTGCAGAGTTTGCATTTTCTCCTTGTGCATACTCTCTTCTCCTGCAGCCCCAAAACATCTATTTGAGGCTGACTGGTGACTCTGGATTGTCTGTGGGTCTGAATGTGAGTGTGTGTGGTTGTCTGTTTCTTTGTTTTTGCCCCGTGGTGGCCTGGCAACTTGTCAGGTGTACCCCGTCTTGTCCCACAGTTACCTGAGATCAGGTGTAGCACCCTGTGACCTAACATGGATAAAGCAATACAGAATAAGGCTGAATTTGTAATGGTACAGCCGCCTGGAGTTCAAAATGTGCTCCATGCTTGTGCCTGGACTTTTTATATTCTTTACCTCCAAAAATACACAGTAGCCGAGGTGGAATTCCGGAGCATGGGGCAAAGCAGGGGGGCTCCCAGGAAAGGGAAGGTGCTAGATAAGCAAGACTATTTCATGCCGCAGAATTCATTTCCCAGGGAGGTTATGTGCGCTTTGTTATCGCCAAGCTTTGGTGCACATCTAGATTGTCCCCCGAGGCCAACAGAACAGTGGCTGTACGGCTGAGTGGATAGATACTTGAACCTGTCAGCTATGACTATTACACTCCCACACATACACACACTTTATACACTCCTGAGCTCAAACACAAGCCCATACACTTTTGCCACGTGTTTTGTGTGTGTGTGTGTGTGTGTGTGTGTGTGTGTGTGTGTGTGTGTGTGTGTGTGTGTGTGTGTGTGTGTGTGTGTGTGTGTGTGTGTGTGTGTGTGTGTGTGTGTGTGTGTGTGTGTGTGTGTGTGTGTGTGTGTGTGTGTGTGTGTGTGTTACCTAAAGTACATTATATAGCGTGAGTGATATTTGTGGTTTGTCAATCTGTGATGGTGAAGCTGTGTGATGTTGGGTGTACTTTTATCTGCCATGCTTATGTTTATTGCAGTAAATATATCCCAGCAAACATCTGATTCAGTTGTTGTTTACAATTTATCATTCTTGCTTGACTTTCAATATCCGTCTGAGTGCCTTTTGTACCCAAGATCTTTTTGTTTTGTTTTGTTTTGCTTTGTTTTCCCACATCTGCTTTAGTTTGTTTTATCTTCCTGCTGGGAAGCACATTACCTTCCCCTAGTCAGCAGTGAAAAGTTCGGTTCTGGTCCTGTGAAATGCTTATTTTTGTCTTCCTGTGCAATGAGCTGTGCATCCCTGCTTCAAACGCAGACAGAAAATTTTACAGTTTTTCATTCATAAATCTGGATCATTTTATGCCAGCAGCTATAGCTGGCAAATAAAAAATATATAATCATTGGCTATCTGATACACATTCTCCTTGGGTATAATTAAGTTGTCCACTCAGGGTCGATAGTCCTGTCTCGGGTTTATTTCATTAGACTCTAAGCCTAACATTATGCTTTTACATTATGTGGTTGCTCCCCTTTATTTTGCCTGTCATGTTTGTCCCTGTGTTATCTCTTTTGGTTCATGTTACTGTCGCTTCTGATTGTTTCCTTTTTTTATCCTTATCTCCTATCCTTTTGTTTGTTTTTCCCCCCTCTCTGGCTTTTCGTTCAATCCTTTTCTATTGGGTTTCTCCTAAACTCTTTGCCAATATCCCTCCTTGCCCCTTGTCCAATCAGAGCCCTCGGCTGCACCAGAAGGTGTGTCCTGTGAGAGTACCAGCTCCACTTCGTTGAGAGTAAGTTGGGAGCCACCTCCAATGGAGGGCCAGAATGGCGAGTTGTCAGGTTTTGAGCTGAGATACCAGAGAGTTTCTGGGGCAGGAGGCGGAGGTCAGGGCCTGGAGGTGAAGGGGCTTCCCCTCGCAGCCCAGCAGGGGCAAACAGTGGTAGAGGGGCTGGAGAAATGGAGCTGGTACAACATCACCCTGGCTGCCTCCACAGCAGAAGGAAGTGGACCCAGCAGCCCGGCTGTGCTCTGCAGAACAGATGAGGATGGTAAGAGTGAGAGCCATCGATCACTCCTAAACTGTATTGATCCTTAAAGTTGATTATTTACTGGTGAGACATTTGGCCACTTAATTAATTTGACCCTCGCACGTATGGGTCTGTGTCTTTCTCCTCAGTCCCCAGTGCAGCCCCCCGCCAAGTCGACGTCCAGCCGCTCAACTCCTCGGCACTTCGAGTCACGTGGCGTTCAGTGTTGCCACGGTTACGGCAAGGTCAGATTCGTGGCTACCAGGTGCATTTTAGCCGTGCAGAGAGCGGTGAATCACGCAACCTCCCCCGGATCAAAGATCTTTTGTTGGATGAGTCTCAGGTGACATCATAACAAAATTTTTAAGTGATTAAATGACGTCCATTTATTATACACTTAAACATCCTCCCGTTCCACTTTGCTGTTTTGACTCACTCCTTTTCTCATCTGTCTGCGCTGCCTGCGGGGTGTGTCTTGTCGGTGGGATAAGATGGAGGAGGATGACTCCACTCAGTATGTGAGTGCCAACTGCCGATCTTTCCCTGATTATGAATGAACTCACCAATATCCCACGCGGCACATTGCAGCTAATGCATTGTAATATTTGTCGAGTTTGACCAGCATAAATCTGGACATGTATTTTATATGAGTTTATAATAGTTTTTGCTCATGAATGACTCTCGGGTCCAGAATTGGAAAAAGGAATGAGTTTGCAGTATTTAATAGCGCCATTGTTTTGTCCCCACAGGAGCTGATTTTAGGGGCTCTGAAAGCAGAGACTTTGTACTCTGTCTCGGTGGCAGCGTACACCACCAAAGGCGATGGAGCTCACAGCAAAGCCAAGCTGGTGCAGACCCTGGGGAATGGTAAGCATATGTCAAGTATACAGTTCAGTGCACTGGATTTTGTGACGTGCTTAAGAATTGATCTTATAGTAAGCTGCTCTAAGAGACAGCTGTAAACAAACACCCAAATCAATTGTCCTACAATTTTGAAATGATACGTACCTATTGTATAGTTACTTCATATTTATTCTCTTTTGCTACTGTGGTTTGCAGTGCCGGGCCCGCCCTCCATGTGGGTGCGTCCAGGATCGGGTCCATCAGTAGTGGTGCGATGGGCTCCTCCACCGGATTGCACTGAGTCAGGTTCTGATAGCCGGGGGGCTCCTGTGGAAATCCAAGGCTACCGCCTACAGTTTGGCCTGAAGAATACGTCTTTAGACACCACAGTGAATTTTACAAATCGTGAAAAAAACTTCACTGTCAGAAACCTCTCGCCGGGCTCCTCCTACACCTTTGTCCTGTCTGCAAAGAGTCGAGCAGGCTATGGGGATGCAGTGCAGCAGAGAATAGCAGTTCCCTTTTTCCCGCCTATGGGATACCCCAAAATACCCGACACAGTCAATATTACCTGCTGCTCCCTGCAGTTGTCCTGGTTGCCCCCTGCACCAGTGGAGTGCAACGGTGTTATCACAGAATACACTATAGCTTACAAAGAAGCTCCAGGCCCAAAACCGTCTAGTGACCCAGGCTCTGCTTTACCGCCCCCCCCTGCTCCCCCGTGGCTGATCACACTACCACCGAGTGAGTCCAGCTACATCATCGTGGGCCTCAATCAGAGCACAGCCTACGAGGTGCAGATCAGAGCCCACAACAAGGCAGGGCCAGGTCCCTTCAGCCCACCTCTGGTGTGCCTCACCCTGGCCT
This sequence comes from Blennius ocellaris, assembly GCF_963422515.1. NCBI lineage: Eukaryota > Metazoa > Chordata > Actinopteri > Blenniiformes > Blenniidae > Blennius > Blennius ocellaris. Next base: position 19,408,971 of record NC_137659.1, read on the forward strand.
TTGAAACAGGTAGGGCAGGCCTCAGGCCATGGGAACACCTTTCAACTTCTTAGCACTGGTTCAACTTCACATCTCCCCTTACTGTGGAATTCACTCCGAAACACTAAACTAAATGAAGTCTGGGCCAGTTCTTACAGGTCTGCCTTCCACCAATGCACTTCAGAGACAATGAGAACGGCAAGGTCCAGAGGAACACGGCTACTTCCCCCAATCTCCTCCACCCACTCACTTATACCTTCATCACCTATCCCTCACCACCAGTGGAAGCAGGCTGAATGTTAATGGATGTTTGCTTCAAGAGCACTGCTTATCACAAACCCTCAGGTAAAAGTCAATACAGAGCTTGGATATACAGTATCTAATAGAGGAGGTAAGTGTTCAGTCTGATTTAAAGTGAAAACTGGCGTCTGGTGCTGTATCTGCTGGTAAGCCCTTTTATCTGATAGACCTTCACTGTCACCTCTTCCAAAGCCTCTGCTGACATGCTGAATTCAGAGTTGAACAAACACAACCTTACACACTGACAGTGTGGCATGTCACATTCCTGCAGCCGATCTGTCTGTTACCTTTACTTATTACTCTTGCCATCACACTCTCCTCATCACCTGCCCATCCTCCTAACCTTCATGTGTTCTTCCCCTCAGTAACCGATCAGACTGCTCTCTGTTTCGACAGGCTTGCATCGGGAAAGCGGAGAATCCGGTGGCTTCAATGCAGCACTTCATTGCCAATGATTCTCGTCTCTTTGTGTGTTTGTTTGCTCCTCCAGATGTGCCGAGGAATTTTTCTGTCAATCTGGCCACAAAGACTAGTGTCCTTCTCACCTGGGAGTTTCCAGAGACCAGCAAATCCTATCGCTTTACTGTATGTCATCAATTGATGCATGCGTGCTGACATCTGTCGTTAGCTGACGTCAATATGACACAACATGTTGTGCTGTGAAATGTAGCGGGGGTCCTACGGCTGCGAAACATGGCTTCAGAATCGCTTCCTGAATAATACACTTTATACCAAGCTGTATGAATTTCATAAACAGCACCTACATTTTTTTCTCATTTATTTTATCTATCACAGAAAGAAATCCCACGGGGGTTATCTACAACACTGTTTCTTGGCGAGGCCCAGTAACATCTTGGATTTTCCACTGGTTGGTTAGAAACTAGTCCTCGCCAAGAAATTGTTTGGCACATAAACCCTCTCAAATAGCATTGCTATGTCAGTTGTATATTTACTTTACTGTGTGTGAATTAAACAAAGAAGCTGTGTCTTGTTAATGAGAAGGCTTCAGAAGATGTTTCTTTTAAGTCTAGGACTCAGCCAAATGTTCAGGTTTTATGTTGAACACTAACTCGGGGGTTGTCCACGGGCACCTGGTCGCTTTACAGCATCATTACAACACCTCATAACTGGAGTAAGCAAATAAATGTAATGATGCAATGCAGACTAAATGGAATCCTTTCAAGGTGTGCCAGTTACAACAACAACAAATGTCATTTATTGCCTATGGATCAGCTACTTGCATCTATACATCTTGTTTTGAAAATATAGGATTTCAGTCACAACTTACTTCTTGTTGTTAATTGTGCATTACATAGTAGTAACATTCATGTCTCTGGACATCTTGCAGGTGGAGTACGACCGTCAAAAGATGGAGTTGAACGCTCGCCAGAGAAAGACCGTCATCCCAAACCTCCAGCCCGACACCAGCTATGATTTTAAAATCACTGCTCCTGAAGGCAACATGGGAGGCCTTCGCCACCGCATTACTGCCAAGACCTCGCCACCAATCACCATCCGCCGCCCTGAGATTGACCACACCCGTGACACTGAAACCACTGTCACCCTCATCTTGCCGTCCCTTGAAAATCGCACTCCTGTCAAGTAAGTTACAGATGTTGCTATGGCCCCTGAAGTAGTTGTGGCTTTTACACTCTTCTATTTCAATGAATTGAATTCACACACATGCACGTGAGGTTATTATAATTTAAAGCAGTGCGGGGCTTGTTTATAACTTATAAAGTAAACAAACCATCTTTTGTGTAACAAGTTGTCAGTGGAACGTGACAGTAGTTGGTTATTTTTTCTTTGTTTGATCATAACTGGGGTGAAGTTTAGTTTTTTTTGTCCTCTTCTGCTCTCACAGGAATGTTTATGTTGTCGTGGTTCCACTGCGGAGAGCCCGCGGCGTCATCAGACACCTTAAGAGCCCAGATGAAATGGACTTAGAGGAGGTGAGAACCACAACAATGACATCATCCAATGATATCTGGGCTCCGAAGGAGAAAAAGACCTATAAACACACACACACACACACACACAATCCAGTCTCTGAAGAACTTCTGACAGCACTGAGCTGCTTTTAATTCAACGCCATTCAAATAAGAGTCGCAGATATCTAATTGCCTCACTCTTTTATGTTTAAGCCTTTTTTTTCCTGCTCTTTTTCTTCTCTCCTGGCCTGGTAGCTGTTAAAAGACATCAGTCAAAGGCAGAGGGATTCACGACAGCAGAAGCAGGTGGACCTGCGCCAGGCTTACATCACAGCCCGTTTCACACCTGCCACCCTACCGGCCTTCTTCACCCTGGGGGATCAGCTGGACTATGGAAGTTTTGAGAACCGAGCTCTGGAGCCGGGGCAGGAGTACGTCTTCTTCATCTTGGCTGAGCTCAACTCCACAACAGGGGTACGAAATCCTGCCTTGCTTTATGCGTTTTCTCTCTGTTTTTATAACTGCGTCCTCATTTCAAGCTGCCTGTGTTCCTCTAATGCTGGCTGTCACTATACATTGCGATCAATGTGGTCGAGCTGCTAAGACAATAAAATTCCCTTCGGTCACAGTGTTGTAAGCAAAAGGCAATAAACTTCATGTACCTCCATCACTGCTGGTAATATAGAATAATATAGAATGACTGCAACCTCTGTGGCAGGAGGAGCGATATTGTCTTGTGCACTGTCGGTATGTGTATGCATTTGAATTGGAATAGTCATACCAGACTAGATTTTATTTTCTTCTCATTATGACTTTGAACATCAGTTCTTTATATGTTCGTGAGCGTTAACACAGATCAAATATAATGTCACGCACGTGAAACCTGTCGTGTGGAGCCTTGCCACAATCACAGGCATGTCTGATCTGTCTAATGCAATCTGGTGCAACAGCTCTGCAATAACAAGAGGGCCACCTTTGTGCTTGGATGTTTACTCATTCAAAAACAAAGTGCCCACGAGAGAGTGCTGCATTCGGATGTATGCTTATTCATCCAACTCGTGCTTTGGAGAATTATTTTATCAAACAACAAATTATAGTTATTTTGTCAGCAAAGCAAACATCTATCCCGATGCTGTTAGCCTCTCTGGCTTTTCCTCATTATATTCCTTCATGTATGTTCACAGAGGATGTACGTGGCCAGCCCGTATACAGACCCAGTGATCGCCCCGGATTCAGACCCGCAGCCCTTTGATGCAGGCGACGGTCTGATCTGGGTGGTTGGACCCGTCTTGGCTGTGGTTTTCATTATCTGCATTGTCATCGCCATTCTCCTTTACAAAAAGTGAGTGGGATGAAGTTCATAAACACAAAATGTCACATTGGAAGCAATGACACTGACCGTCACACCAGGTAAATGCCAAGGCAGCCTGGTATTGTTTTCATAGTAAACCAATTCAAATCTAATGGAAACCATTTTTAATAAATTTTTAAAAGTCTCAAACATGCATATATATATATATATATATATATATATATATATATATATATATATATATATATATATATATATAAAATTTCCCACAAAACATTGAGTGTTGTTTTCAGTAAACATTAAAGACTGTTATTGTTTATTGAGATTTTCAGCACTGGAAAAATTGTTGTCCTTTCGAGTATTTCCAGCAGCAGGACTCAAAATAAACTACACTGCCAGAGCTCATGGTAATTACAGAACATGTCACCCAGCAGCGTGGCTCGCTGATGTGATGTACACAAAGCAATAACATTTAACTCACAATGTGTGGTGCTGCACTTACATTCTGCTTGCAGCTCCTGCTGGTGTTCCTTGTACAACTATTGTTTAATTTCATGATCCATTCTGCAAACAGAATGCACGGATCCGATTATATTTTTTGCCATTTCAAAGTTGTTCCGCCCTCAGACAGCCATCAAACGCTGGCCTGCAGTTTGCCTGTGATATCTGCTGCAAGCCATCAAGCTTTTGAATACCAATGCAAAATATTGATTTTCCTCTCTAACAATCTGTCTGTTCCCTTCCATTTCTCCCGCTAATTATTCCGTCCCTTGCTCTTGTTTGACTGGAAGCAGCAAACCTGACAGGTAAGATTAAACCCATGTCAAGCTCCTTGTTCATTTTAACCCGCGGCAATTACATGATACCAAAATGCTGATCCGGGAACTTGTTGAAAATCTTAAAACACCGTCGCCCTTAAATGCACTCTTTACTCGAATGACGTAGCCCTGCTAAAGATGTGCCACTATTAAGCTTGCTTCTTGCTGCCTGTTTGTTTACATGTGCTAATTGGCTCTTTTGACTCACTGGTGTATTAGCAGTAAGCGAAAAGACTCTGAGCCTGGAACCAAGAGCCTTTTGAGCAATGCAGAGATGATGGCCCATCACCCGACAGACCCAGTGGAGATGAGACGTATCAACTTCCAGACTCCCGGTACGAAACATGTACCCACACAGGCACCACATGGCACACTTTGTATTTGCATAATGGAGCGAACTTCCGCTAGCTCCCTCATTTGAAAATGAAATATTCATGCAGCTAATTTTATCCTTGGTAAGATTAAGCAGACGAGATTGCGAAAGTTCTCCTCTGCATCGCAGCCAACATGTACCTGGCAGCTTCCTGTCGTTTCTGAGATCAAAATGGCCACTGCCCAGGTAGTACAGTCAGTACTTAGTCACTGCTGAGTCATAACGATGTGACAAAATCTGATCATCTCCACTCGCCCACATTCCACATGCCGTGCTGCAGATACAAGCACCAGAACAAACAGAGATGATAGAAATCTGTTTTATCGCTGATCGGCATATTAGGGGGTGTGTTGTGGGTTAACAGCCATCATTTGTAAAGGATTTTTGTTCTGTTCTCACCAGCACAACCAGCTAAAACCCCACTTTGAAGTAAACTACACAGATTTTTCCGCTTCCCACCCCCTGCTGAGTGAGATCTAACAACACAGCTGCTTTGGTCGCGGCATAAGGCCAGGGAGGCTTTGCTTTCACGTCTTTCATTCAGTTAACAACATACAAATACCACGTGACCTGGGAGAAGTTAATCACTGTTCTATTCACGTTTCTGCCGTTACAGTTTATAGATGTTTTTTCAGAAGCTTGGTCTTTAAGGTTGGTCAAATCTTTCAGCATAAAAAAAGGGTTACCTGACAGGACAGGCAAAGTCAAATGAGACAGATTTAAAAAAAAAAAAATTTTTATTTAATCAATACATGAAGTTCTGCATTTTTTGTTTGTTTTCTTGTTGTATTTTACACATTTTCTGGGAAGCGAAGAAAATCCCACAGAATACAGCGCTTCAACTCTCGTCTTTTATCATGAGAATTTTTGCTCTCTCGTGGCAGCAACCTTGAAGCTCCCCTCCTCGCCCACTTCCTCTCCCCGGAGATTTGTGCTTTTTAGATGCTCTGCACCGATGAAATTTGTTTCCAACAAAGCCGGCTGATGCCATCCGAGGTCGTTTTGCTCGTGACAGGAGTATTTTGTCGTGGTTACCTGTGGGTGCTGCAGTGCCAGTCTGAAGAAGAAAATAACTGTTGATCTTGGTTTGTATTTGATTGCTGCAGCCGCAGATTAACTTCACTGCTCCTCATATTGCATCGATCTGCATTATAATTCAAGAAACATGGAGGCTGCAGCCTGACTTTGACACTATAGATTGTGCTTATTGTACGCATCGCAGTGTTTTTGTTTTTGTTTTTTTCCCCAATACTTTATTTTCATTTTCGATTTATATCGGTAACAGAGCGCAGAGCAGTGTTACTTTGATTTATTGTTGCAACAATTTGCCATTCGAATGGAGAATGGATTCCTGAAGCTGCTTCTCCCGCTCCAGCTGTAAAATAGAAACTACTGTTGGAGGCACAGGTTGCCTTTTGTGAGTGCGCATATGTGTATTCAACCCTCCTAATTAGTGTTCTGTCTGTTTGTTTTCTCTGAGTCGCTGCCTCTCTGATCAGAGAGGAAAGCAATTTATCAAAGAAAAACAATTTACAAACAACCAAGACTCGCCTCACTTTGTCCTCACACATGGATCAGAATTGATTTTCTGCCTCAGCGTGTTCCTTAATGATATGTGATGTTGTCTTATTGCGTAATTGTCTTCACATCTTTGCATATGAGCGATGTCGACCTTCGGTAATTTAGGTTACTCAGATGAAATCTGCATCACCACTGACCCAGTGCTGCTCTGACCCCCCCCCCCGTTGTAACGCAGGAATGATGAGCCATCCTCCCATCCCCATCAGTGAGCTGGCTGAGCACATAGAGCTGCTGAAAGCCAACGACAACCTGAGACTCTCTCAGGAGTACGAGGTGAGAAATGCATTATCATTTCATAGAAATAAATAGACAACCTCCTTCTTGTTTAGCGATGTTAAGCCTGTTAAGCTTTCACTTCATAAAGCAAATGTTATTTTACATTTGTTTATCTGTGTGTGGAGTGTATCGCCATGATTTATTCAGTAGTGCAATTTATTGCAGTAACTTCTCCACATTACCGAGCACTCTCTTTCCATTATCTTCAAATGCACTACTAAATATGCCACCGCACACTATTAATGCGTGTATGTTCTACTCCTTTCCAGTCAATCGACCCCAGTCAGCAGTTCACCTGGGAACACTCCAACCTGGAGGTGAACAAGCCCAAAAACCGATATGCTAACGTCATCGCGTACGACCATACCAGAGTCATCCTGGCTCCAATAGAAGGTGAGGACGAGCCGGAGAGCAATATCACATTAGGAAAACAAGATGTCTGTATTTTTTAATGAGGAAGTAGGTGCGGGGGTGGGGGGGGGGGGGGGGGGGGGGGTGCAGTTGGGAAGAGAGGGGAGCTCTATGATGGATGAAATGTGAAATTGCAAACAGTGCTGAAGACCGGCTGTGTGCAGTGGCATGAGACTGACAAACAGCACAAGCGCATTCAAGTGCAACCAGCACTCCTCCAGAACAGGGTGGGGGGGGGGGGTGGATTTGATCTGGAGCTCATGAATTTACTCCGACGGAGTCGTCTTGTTTTGTTTGTCGTCGTCTGCTAGTCATCCAGAGTCAACCAGCAGCCGGTATTTTGAATGCCACAAACAAGCAATTTGTGAGATTGTTTGATGTCGTACATGAAAGTTAATTTATAGTCGTTCATGCAGATTGCAGTTTAGCAACAGCCTAACAAATGTCTCGTTTGCAGGCATCCTGGGAAGCGACTACATAAACGCCAACTACATTGATGGCTACAGGAAGCAGAATGCTTACATCGCTACCCAGGGGCCACTGGCGGAGACGTTTGGGGACTTCTGGAGGATGGTGTGGGAGCAGCGAGCCGCCTCTGTGGTCATGATGACTCGTCTGGAGGAAAAATCCAGGGTAGGAAACCAGGCCCTCGCAGACCTGCACAGTGTCCTGGTTATCTTTTCTGTCAATCTGAAGTTTAATGGCCTTTACGAAATTTCATGAAAGCGAAAAAGGCCAGCCTGAAAACGTTTGCTGCAAATGTGACGCCAGTGCTTTTCCCCCGATCCCCAGATAAAGTGTGATCAGTACTGGCCCAGTCGAGGCACAGAGACATATGGGATGATCCAGGTCACGCTGCTGGACACCATGGAGCTGGCCACTTTCTGTGTTCGCACCTTCTCGCTGCATAAGGTAAAATATTACTCTCGTCAGGTGTGTGTCCTTGTCTCAGCACTCTGTCTTTACCGCTACCGAGTTTACTGTCATACTCACTGAAACAAGCTTTGATCTCCTGGGCTTACAGGCGGGAACCAGGAGCGACTTGAGTAATCGGGAATTTTTCAGCCGTCACCGAGCGAATAGTGCATGTGGACACATGGAGGATAACAGATTAGTCTGTGCTTCGTGGAGTGTTCAAACCAGGCCAGCCTCCCCGTGTCAGGAAGTGAGATTTGATAACTGTTGGAGGCAGAGTACTTTCTTATAGCACGGGGCTAATCTAGGACTGTGAGACTGACTGTCTCCGTGGCCTACTTACAAACACAGAAACTAGGCCAATTGTAGCTTCCAAGTGTAGCAACGCTTCTCAAAATCTTCGGTGATGTGCTGTGAAACATCAAGTTGGGAAACGCGTCATGCAGTGGATGGTAATGCACATAAACTACTCAGAGTTGCTGCTATTCATTTCTTTCCTCTCTGTCTCTCTCTTTTTTTGTGTGTGTGTGTTTGCGATGCATCCAGAGCACAGGATATACAGTATTGTTGTTCCCATCATCACTTTGCATCTGGCTATTTACCATTTCTTCTTAACATGCTTTGGAACACTTGGTGGTCTGGACTTGTGTTTCTGATGGAAACCAGAGAAGGAGAATGACTAATGAAGACTCTCAGAGGATCTGCTGTACTGAAGCAAACTGTTTCCTTGTAACTTAATATTGACGAAGTTGACCCCCACCCCCCCCCCCCCCCCTCCTGCATGTGCAGTTTTTATCCCGCTGACAGTAAGGTCAGTTTCTCCACTGCCTGTTTTTCCACGTCAGAGCGGAAGCAGCGAACGGAGGGAGGTGCGCCAGTTCCAGTTCACAGCATGGCCTGATCACGGTGTGCCAGAGTACCCCACTCCCTTCCTCAACTTCCTCCGCAGGGTTAAAGCCTGCAACCCTCCCGATGCTGGACCCATCATTGCTCACTGCAGGTATGCATGCGCCCGTGTTTATATTCATTGTGGAGAATAAAGAGAAAATGTTGTGCGGCAGCCATCATGACTGTGAAGCTTCTGGAGGAGAAAGATTAGCAAATTGATGGAAAAACTAAAATCCTGGTGCAATGCAAAGAAAATGAGATTCACACCACACCTTTAGAGTTAATTGAAGGTTTAAGTGAAGCACTCCGCATTGAGTGACACGAGTCCTGATGACTCCATCATTTCACCTCGCCAAGAAGTGATACAACACATCGCAAACAGGTACTCACAAGATATGCGTTGTGCAGATAATGTTTGAGCTTTAACAGTTTCATTGACTTTAGAGTAGCTGTTTAACTTTTTGTGGAGTTGTACTTCCATGCCCGAGCCATTCATGCTCTGGTAACCAGAGGAAAGAGGTCAGAGACACAAAAATCAAGGAAATATTACCAAAAGCAAGATTGTCAACAAATTTCTCATTGTGACGATGGAAAAATGAAAAAATAAACAGGTTCCTGTCAGCTGGTATAAATCAGTTGGAGTAGGAAGAACACTCTTATTTGGAAGAAAAACAAATGTAAATCTAAAGGCATGAAGACATTACCAACATGTCCTTAAATGTTTGAATTCTTTGAAAATTACATTATTGCAATACTTAACATCATTTTCTATTAATATTAATTCATTCCAGACATGTGAAAACAAACATTACTGCATTTTACAAATATTCTGCATCCGCAGAAGGGTATTATGAGTCAACTTTGCATCTAACTTCTATCAGGAAAGCTCAAACCTTTCAGAAGATGTCAAAATCCTCCAGTTGTATTGAGAGACTTCTCTCCCTGTGTTAGTGCCGGTGTTGGGCGCACTGGCTGTTTCATTGTCATCGATGCCATGCTGGAGCGCATCCGACACGAGCGCACTGTGGACATCTATGGGCATGTGACGCTGATGCGCTCTCAGAGGAACTACATGGTGCAAACGGAGGACCAATACAGCTTCATCCACGAGGCCCTGCTGGAGGCGGTGGCCTGTGGCAACACTGAAGTGGCTGCCAGGAGTCTCTACTCCTACATGCAGAAGCTGTCGAAGGTGGAGCCTGGAGAGCACGTCCCCGGCATGGAGCTGGAGTTCAAGGTAAGGAGGGGGAAAAAGGGGGGCAATGGGAACACTGTTTGGCTGAAAAATACTGAAAATGAACAGATGGTGAACATCGTAGCATGTAAATGATGTGTTCTAATGTTGTCCAATGACGAGGATGTGACTGAGACATGAGCTTAAAATGAAGAAGAAAACAAAATCCTCACTATAAGTTATAGTAGGCGGCCTGAGGCGGCTAGTTATGAGCAGTATAATTAAATTTGCCTCTCAAATTGTTTTTGCATGTATTCCCGGAGGGTTGAAGAGTTCACACCACCTCCAGCTTTATAAGACAAAAGACAAAAGTTGAAATAATTAAAGTTCACTTAATGATTCCGCCCACACAAAATTAACCACGACTTGTTCGCTTATAGGTTTTGCTTTGCTGACAGTAAACTGATAACTTTGGGCATTTGAACCATGTTGAATAATCTATTTAAAAATATCACCATGTCTTCTGGCAAGCCACGGAAATCATTTTGTGACTACTATTAGACACTTGAATGCCCTGAGGCACTATTTGCGTTCATTTCTGTGTGATTGTTTGCACTCTGTGCTCTTGTGAGTTCAGCTTTTACCAATTAAAACGTCTGCAGATCACACTGTCTTACTGTGTTAAACTGTATTTATATTGGTATTATTATTAGTAGTAGCAGGCTTCTTCTACTCTGTCTCTGTCTCACCATACAACTGTCAACAAAGGATTGTGGAGTTGACAAATTGCTGTAACAATTCAGCTCTGCAGCACTGAAACTCAGTTTATCTTTACTAATATTATTTGAAGAACATAAAAGTCCCTCAAACTACATGAATTGTTTCCTTCCTTCCTTCCAGCGACTGGCCAACACCAAAGCCCACACGTCCCGGTTTGTCACAGCCAACTTGCCTTGCAACAAATTCAAGAACAGACTGGTCAACATCATGCCCTATGAAACCACTCGCGTGTGCCTCCAGCCAATCAGAGGCCTGGAGGGCTCAGACTACATCAACGCCAGTTACATAGATGGATACAGGTATGCTTCCCCCCCCCCACACACAAACACTAACGTGACACGACCTCCCCCTGTCCTCTTATGACGGTTGTGTCAGTGAATGGATTGGATAGGTTTTCACCCCAGTGCTCCCACCTGTCACCCCCTGTCACATCCGTCATTACTGCATACATGTTCCCCCTATTTGTCTCACTGCACGTTGCTCGCTTTGTTCCCGGTGAGGAGGAGGCGCGGCGGAGACTTTCTGATGATTCAGACGTTCAGGGGTGGTTGTACACACGTGTTTTGACTGTTCCTCTTCCCTGCCTGAAGCCTGACCCCCTTTTCATTGTGATGTGTGACACATGAAGAAACAGGTTTTGTGTGTGTGTGTGTGTGTGTGTGTGTGTGTGTGTGTGTGTGTGTGTGTGTGTGTGTGTGTGTGTGTGTGTGTGTGTGTGTGTGTGTGTGTGTGTGTGTGTGTGTGTGTGTGTGTGTGTGTGTGTGTGTGTGTGTGTGTGTGTGTGTGTGTGTGTGTGTGTGTGTGTGTGTGTGTGTGCAGGCAGCAGAGAGGCTACATTGCCACCCAGGGTCCACTGGCTGAAACTACGGAGGACTTCTGGAGGATGCTATGGGAGCACAACTCCACTATCGTGGTCATGCTGACGAAGCTGAGAGAAATGGGGCGGGTAGGGACGGTTTCCATGCTCGCCGTGCTTCTTCAGATAACAGGTTTTTGTCTTCATTCCAGCCGTCTGTTTTCATCTGTGTGTGTGTTTTCTGCCTTTTCAGGAAAAGTGTCATCAGTACTGGCCCGCCGAGCGGTCGGCCAGGTATCAGTACTTCGTGGTGGACCCCATGGCGGAGTACAACATGCCGCAGTACATCCTCCGGGAATTCAAAGTCACAGATGCCCGGGTGAGTTCATGTTTAAAGACTTCTTTTCCCGATGCGTTCAAACAACCGCAGTGTCGTCGTGCCACACAAGTGTTCAGCCCTCTTCCACTTGTTAGAACCCAGTGACACGGGGCATGTCTCATCGACCCGGGGTGTGTGTTCTTTTAGTGTGCGTGTGTGTGTTGTATGCACGACGCACAACAGGTCAACACTATTGACAAGATGCTGTCGATTCCTCATTCCACCATGCCGTCTCCTGATTACCTTGAAAGTGCGCGAGCATTTTTCGCACCTATAGGTGTCAGTCATAGATAACTCCAGTTAAGCCTGCCCTGCACTGACGCCACGGTGACAGATGCTCTATTGATCGCCATTAAAAAGGGGGGAGTCAGAAAGGCTGAGCAACAGAGAAAAGATGTAATTGCCGACTGAGCGACTGACAATAGCAGAAGCACTGACGTTACGGCTTTAAGTTAACCACAGCAAATGATCCAGGGTCAGATAACAGTAATCATTAGAAGGGAAAAGGGATATTGCCTGGCAGAGTTTCTCTCCTCAGTCAATACAGCAGGAAGAAGCTTGGTAAATACTCATTTTAAAATAATCACTTTGTATAAACAGCAACTTGCTGCCCGTCATGTGTGGAAACGGCACCAAAATAGACTTTCACGTCCACCAGCTGTCCTCCAGTCCTAAACTCCAATTTTCTTTTCCCCCGTGCACGTGGTTGATCATCTAATGCATGTTTTGTGCTGTGTTAGTAAAGTCCCTCTACTCTTTACCTTCAGGATGGCCAGTCACGGACAGTCCGGCAGTTCCAGTTCACTGACTGGCCGGAGCAAGGTGTGCCCAAATCTGGGGAGGGATTCATCGATTTCATTGGCCAAGTGCACAAAACCAAGGAGCAGTTTGGCCAAGATGGACCAATCAGCGTTCACTGCAGGTAAGGTTTCATAATAATGCTTCATGATCAATCGAGCTCTTTAAAGTGGACGGAGACTGCAGCGTGACTGCGGCACTTTTGTTTCTCGCCGGCTCGAACCTGTCCTGAAGTGTTTTTTTGCTCTCGCTGTAGCGCGGGTGTGGGGCGGACAGGTGTCTTCATCACTCTGAGTATTGTACTGGAGAGGATGCGTTACGAAGGGGCGGTGGACATCTTCCAAACTGTCAAAATGCTGCGGACACAGAGGCCAGCCATGGTGCAGACTGAGGTAAACGCAGCAGGGCGGCGACACACTAAGAGCACCTGGTACAACGCTGTGTTGGTGCAGCGTTGACTTTTTCTTTGTTTTCCACTCTGATACTGTTATCAAGCTTAACAAGAAGCCAGATGGAATCCCATTCTGGCCATTTTCATCAAATCAGCTTGAATGGGTTTGACATTCACTCTAAATGCGTTTGTAACACAGTGACGTCGGGCTTTTTACAATTGATATCAGGTTTAGTCGTAGCGAAACTGACCATAGCCCCTCATCTATAATCACAATAATCATAATAATAAGTTTGTACTAAATTAATGTGAATACTTGTGTTCATTCACGATGTAAAAAATAATCACATATTCTACTCTTTCAGAAAAACAATATTGTTTAAACATAAAGCCATTTGACAAAATTCTGCATACAACAGGTCAGTGTTTTAGAAAAGTGTGCATTCTAACTGTTTACTACTTTGTGGCTCTGCTTCTCAGGACGAGTACCAGTTCTGCTACCAGGCTGCTCTGGAGTACCTGGGTAGCTTCGACCACTATGCAACGTAAGAAAAGAGACAACCATCCATCCATCTTTCTGCTTCGAGGTCCACAAACAAACCAACAAGTGACACAAGAGAAAGGCGGCGTTAAATAACATTGAACCTTATCCGGGAGCAAGATTCAAAAGGCGAATTCAACACCAACAAGGACAAAAACAGCAACAAGAAATCTCTGTCTAACAGCACCCACGCTCATCAGGAGCCTCCCGGAGGAGCTGGTGGGCGTGGAGACTATCCATGTGTAATCCATATACTTACCTCAGTGTTCCAGTGTGAAGGACGTATAATACATGTGTGTTGTGGTCAGCTATCTCCAATATGAAACCGTGAATTACAAATGGCTTCTGAACAGGATACTCTATGTGTATAAAGTACAAAAAGATTTAAAACAAAAAAACAAAAAAAAACCACAAAAAAAGAAAACCTACAAAAATTCAAAAGACACAATGAGCCTGGATATTTGCTGCACCCTCAATGGGCTTTTTATCCTCAACTTTGTATCTATTAGTTTGGTGTACTAAAAAGGGGTTACAAAGTGCAAAGGTGAACATTTCTATGTGTCTGTGAGTCTTACTTCAAAGGTGTCGACCGCTGCCACAGGTAGTTTTATGGCTGTAGTTTCAAGCAAATTGACGAGGTTCTGCCTCAGCACAAGCCTCCGGCATGGACTCTCCCCCACCCTGAGGGCTGTTGGAGAAGCATGTGGATGCTCATTAACCCGACGCACAGTGCCAAGAGAAACCACGCGGCGTGAACACGGACCGTGGCCTATGAGGAGAGGTGGCTCCCTCTGTCATCCAGCACAAAGTCAGACTAGAGGCCGCACTTAAACGGTGGCCACAGATCAGTTCACAGCCCCCCCCACACACACACCCCCCGGTCATGTCCTCACAGAGTAACTACTGGCCTCAGAACAGTGATTAGAGCCCACCGTGTCCTTAACTGGGCTGAGAGTTGTAGTCCGGTGCATTCCTCAATCAAACAAAACTTGCTTGCGATTTGCTGTCGTCCTTGTTCATCCTCCAGCTCCGCTCCTCTTGATGTCAGTCCCATTGTGTCAGTTCAGCAGTGACTTATTTAAAGAGATGCTAATGAAAAAAAACTGAGCTCCAACCAGTTTTTGTTCTCTCTCTCTCTCTCTCTCTCTCTCTCGCTAAGTTAAAAAAAAAAAAAGTTGTCAGCTCATTTCTGTAGATTTTTGTGTGTCTTTACTGTACGTCTTTGCCTTATGCTTACTTCTTCTTTTTTTTTACGTGCTGCTTAATGCTCATGCATTATATGCTAAACTTTTACTGTTGTACATTATCCTCACTCGAGAATGAAAGCTGTTTCCCTGTCATCTTCCTCCTCTCAAAGGTTCCCTACTTGAATTGCACCAATTTGCAGTCAAATCCCGGCTATATTTTTACTAGTTAAGCCTACTGGCAATAAAACATGATGAGAGAAATCGAGGGAATCTTCATAGCTAATTGCTTACTTTCAACAGCCCCCCCCCTCCCTTTCCCGCCTTCATACAAGCCCCAAGGAAATTTTCTCTTCTCCCTAAATCCTGCTGTACAGAACATTCCACTTCATTGCCCTGCCCCAAACACACACACACACACACACCACACCACCTATCTCGAGTACAAATGCACAAGTCCTTGATATCAACGTATATCTTTTATTAATTTGACAAATAATCCTAATTGGTCCCAAGTGGTGGTTCAAGAGCACAGCGATGTTCCCGTGTGTCAGACGACTTGGGCAAACTCACCAATTTTGTACATACAATCTATCATCGGAGTCCTATACAGTACAGTTGCATACGTCTGAGCACAGAATATAACGTGGGATTGGATGTGATGTAGTACTTATTGTCGCAAAAAAGCCTTATTGTTATGGTTCACTTTTTTATATTTATTTCATATGATTTCCAAAAAAAAAAGATGTTTATTATTCTATTTTGTTATTTTTTATGTTTGTTTTTATTTATTTTGGGGAATTTCTAGCAATCATAACCAATAAGATGTTTACTTGTCTGTTTGTTTTTGGCGAGCCAATGTTAAAGTATGATATTGTCACTGTTTGTTTTGGGTTTTTTTTATTTTCAATGGTCAGTTTTGGTGCTTCTTTTCTTTTTCTTTCCTTTAATTTTTTTTAATTTGCTTTGTTATTATAAAGTATGCCCTCTGTGTAGGGTGCTATTTGATACTGATTACTGATGTCCGACTAGTTGGCTAGAGATGTACGTTAGAGGCAGAAACTAGTTTAAGTTTACAGTGACGTCCTTTTCGATGCCCTCCCCGACTCCACCACCATAGCAACAGCGGAGGTGGGAATTTTAGCGAAGGAGGCGTGCTCCTCCCCACCCAGACGTACGGGCATCAGAGAATTAGAGGTATACAGCAGACTTCTTGGTGGAAAAAAAAACCTCCTGACAAGCTGCTGATGTTTAGTTTGCTTGAAAGCACATGGTAGCAAGTGTATTTTTGACTGAGGATGGGTAAGAATTGCCGCGCTACACACACTTTACGCGCCCTCAAAAGCTATTGTTTGAACCTGAAATTTATTCTCTTATGAACTCTATGTGTGGTCCAAAAGTCTTGACAATGTTTGACATATATCAAATATGTTATTCCTTCGATTTCTAATGATTATTGTGTCAAGAGAAATATAAAAGGCACACACAAAACATGATATGAAATGTATTGAGGGCCAGCTCTGATGATGCCATCCCCCTCACTTATGTACCTGGTCTTTCCTTTCAAACCATAGATGTAGATATTGTATCTTGACTTTGTATTAAAAGCAGGATGATTGGATATACAGCACAATGAGCTGCTTGAGTCTCCTGGTTTGTTTTTGGGGTTGTTTTCCTCTGTGTGTTGTTCACTCACTGTCCACTAGATGGGACCAAAGCAAACTGTAAATGAGACGCGCTTCACCCACAGGGTACAGCTCCTATTAGACGGATCATAGCAACAAGAGAAATCCCTTTAAAATGCGTCTTTATCGCTTACAGATAAATCACACTTGAATGCAGCACTCGTTTATTTATTTATTTTCGTATAACAGCTGCAACGTGTAGGGACCGATCTGTCGACTTGTCACCCAGTCAACATTGACTCTTCATTTATGTCACGTAATGATGATGATGATTGCTTGATTATTGAGATACTAGTCACGTGATCTTTTAGCGGGGTGGCGGTAGGCCTCCGTCTGAAGGCGCTGCAGAGCCTCAGGGGGCCACAGCAGCGCCACTAATTTAGGGGTTCGGGGGAAGCTTTTTCCCCACCAGCATGTTTTCTTTTCCACCGATCCAGATTTATCTGAGACAATCTGAATATGCGGGAAAGCAGTTTACAAACTGGACTCGCACGGCGGTTCAATTTAGAATCAGCAATTGCCCTCAAACGCTCGCTTCTCATCCCCCCCCCCCTCACACAGTGAAAAATATATATAGCATGAAACATAATGTAATATAGAATAATTCAAGCATCTGACAACAATGTCACCAGATTTAAAGCCACTGAAAAGAAACGCAGGGGAAAGCTTTGCTCGTAAAAGGTGACGAATCCAGCGACACACTCCCGTCTTCAGCACGTCACACTCGGCTCCATCGGGGTTAAACAATTCAGATATAATGTGTTTAATGAGCGTTGTTGTCACGCAGACACTTTCCTGGAACCAGGAACAGGAAGACCGCTTTCATTTGCTCAATGAATGGACAGACACATTTTCCAGGTTCTATATCGCCACACTCCCATTGTGTCAGTGACGTGCTTTTGACACAAGGAATGCTGCTTTTTTGCACCCATGGTGGTGTTTTCGGCACACCCCGACGCACGAGCAGATATAATCAGCGGTAATTCAATAATAATGACAATCAAGAGCAGAACTGACAAAGACGTAGAAACGGTTGGTGTTGGTGTGAACACGGATTGAGTTTCGCTGTTTTTCCTTATACTGCTGAACCACTGAACCTGCTTGACTATTTAAAAAAAAGAAGAAAGAAAAACAACTTCCTGTTGGTTCAACTTAAGGACACAGAGAGCCTTCAACTTTTCAGATTTATTTCCTAAAAGCAATCCCTAATTTTTTAATTGACAAAGTAAATGGTAAAGTACATCTAATTGCCATAACACAAGAGTTATTCGTCCAAATTTAGTTTTAATTTGACTTAAATTCAGGTATTTGAAATGCATACAAATGTTTTGCTCAGCACACCTCAATTTTATTATCAATTCACGTGCACAATAATTCTAGTTGAATTCATTTGGTTGATTTTGCAAGTTATTACATCCTTGCGTTATGCACTAATAAGCCATAGCATTATGACCAGTGTCAGGTGAAATAACCAACAATGATTGTCTTTATCGTGGAGTCTGTTGGTGTGAGAATATTTCACCTGGGAAAAGTCGATGTTTAACAAGGACCACATTTTGACGGTTAATGGAGCGGGTGGACGATCTGGTACGATCACATCGATACCAGACCCCACAGGCCAAGGCAATAAAGGCAACATGGTCTTATAGTGGGCCACCTCTAATAATCTAGTTGTCATTCATAAAATAGATCAGAGTCACAATTAGATGGACAGATTCCAGATGATAAAGAGCAAAACTATTAGTTTGGACACAATGAGACGGTCACATGAGATATTTAATGGCTTTTCAAGCCAGAGAGAGACATGTTTGCAAACTTGGGCCACGACATGTAGGACAAGAGTCAATTTTAGCTTCATCTCTGCTTCCTCCTGCACAGTTTCATCTGTTTTGATACAACTGTCTGCAAACCAGACTATCATGGCCGATCTCACCACTTCCTTGTTGGCCTTCCCCTTTCAGTCTCGTTGCTGTATATCTTTCTGCCACACGTCAACTTTATGACTAAGATTTCTTTAAAAGTTCTGATTGGTTTGTGACGTTTTCATTAAGACGACCAAGAAGGAAAATTGTATCGGTTTGTTCATTTTTCAGGGACCATGTACAAAAACAAATTTGAACAACGCTTTTGCACCAGATTCAGCCGAGGCGAGTTTCCACCTGCGCTCCCAAAGGAGATCATGTGAGTTCTATTGTCAGACAGCAGCTCGTGTGAAGTTCGTGTTTAATGCTCTCACAGCTTTAATTCCTGTACTTCCTGTTGGTGGCATGCGTAAACAAGTCCGATGACAACACACCTTCAACTGTCACAACTGGCATTCAAGCTCCATTCACAAGGAAGTCAGAGTCACTCACCTTCATGAACAAACTCAAGCTCATAGGCATTTTTTTGTTCACTTTGACATATCCACCAATAAAACCGACCAGGTGAAGACAGTCAGTGTGACTCTAAACAAACACTGCCGGAACTGGACTGATCGTATTCCTGACATGACCGTGGACTGGGATGAAAAGGTGCTGATTATCTATGTCTCATTGATCATTTCAGCCCATTTAATAAGTCCTGAGTCATGACAAGAGACATGACTTGCTTCTTTTGGACATTTTAAACCTTCTCTCCACAAAATCGTAATGTTCCAGTAAACATGCACTCATCATTATATAGGGAGGGCATAATCCTCTTATTTTTCAAAGTTTGTATGTTCTCTAAAGCGACTGTACATTAAAGGCAGGTACTGTGTGGAAGACAGATGGAAAACTTCTAACATTAACCCCAAAACACTGATTTATCTATTACTAGTATTTTGAAAATATTTTATTGGCTGTGTCATTTGCAATCTTGTGCAAATGGAAACGCTGCGCAACTAAGTAATGAATAATTAAGTGAAAGTGACAATTAGAATTAGACTATATTTAGTTCATGGTACTTTAGTTTATCGCTTGTATTCAGTTTGTTTTTAATTTTAGCACAGGCTCATAAAACTATTGTTGCTTGGTGTCAGGCTTGCGGAATAAATAGAAATCTGTCACAAAATCTCATACTGTCACATTTAGGAAGTATTTGCTCTGAGAGTTAGCACTTCGGGAATGAGCTCCTTTTCCATGCTGATGACTGTGAATGGAGAAACAGGTCAAGATCCTCCTGTTGACATTTAAAGCGAAAGTGAGAATATATTCATTATTCATTATTTTTACTTGCACACTTGCACCTGCACTGACAGAATTAGCTCATCATTGCTAGTATTAAACCGTAAACTTATAAATATAGATACAGCCGGGTGCATCGCACAAAATGTGAATTTTGATTTGAAATGAATAATCTCGAGCAAGAGTTTGCAAACTTGTCAGCATTCTAGCAATGATATCAAATCTACTTAAGGGAAGTGATATGAATGAACTGTAATTATAACAAAACAAGTGGTTTACAAATTCAGGAAAGCTTAAAATGACCTGTCTCTAATAAAATATTTTAATTTATGTGATATTCCAGGAAATTATCTTTTTGTCCAGGAGTTATTCAGTCTCTCCTTAGGTTTTCATGTTGTACATCTGTTGTTCGTCACACTGGTTCATCAACAAAAGGTCGATATGGAAACAGAAACCGACATGCAACAGCAGACGTGGCATGTTCACCAGCCACATTTTGCTTTTTTTTTTTTTTTTTGCTGCTTTATCAGTTGCATTTTAAAGAGGATTTCCGGGTCAGTGCCATCTGGAACATTCTCCAAAAATATGTACACTGACGTTTTACAGACGCATACTAGTAACGCTATGAAAAGTGAAACATGAATAACTGAATAAACGGGTAGAATAGAAGCACAGTACGAATTTTAAACAGGAATATGACAATATAAAAAATGTTAACCCTCTTCCATTTAGGTTGCATGTTCTCCATGACTCTGTGTGTGTGTGTGTGTGTGTGTGTGTGTGTGTGTGTGTGTGTGTGTGTGTGTGTGTGTGTGTGTGTGTGTGTGTGTGTGCGTGCGTGCGTGCGCGTGCGTGTGTGTGTGTGTGTCTTTATTTGCCTTAAGATGGCCTGGCATCCTCTCCAAAATATGCTTACAGTCACCTGGGAAGCCCCCCCGCCAAAAAAGTAAATAAAAAATTGAATAAGCAGTGAAGAAGATCGTGGATTAAACATCTATTTACTGACACGATTCCCCACATTTACACATTTAAAACACCGTGGACACACATGCACACGTTCAGGTTTCCATAATTCCCCACATGACAGACAGCGTTGGGCACAGTGATGATACGCAATGAGGATTTATTCTGCAGAACAAACCTCTGGTGGGCGTGTCTCGCCTCAGCCTTTCTTCCTGATGTGTATCTCGCGCTGGCTGAACAGGTTGCAGTGGCACAGGATGCTGTCCCCGCATACCTGGTTCGCACTGAGGGCGTGTGTGCACGTGTGTGTGCACGCGCGCGCCCGTTTTAGACGTGGAAAAGTCAAGGTAAGCGGTGCCGCCCATAGCAACGGTTGTCAAGGAGGAGGAGAGGCGGCAGGTAGTGTGGCTCCTCGTTCCGCCGCCGCTGATTGGTTGAGCTCCATCGCCAAGTCCCGCCCCTGGCAGCTGATTGGCTGAGAACGCAACATTTACTTTCCAGTGGGAGGCTGTCCTTGGTGTTTGTTTCTTAACCTGCTGCTTGGACTTAAAAGAGTTGTTTCCAAGAAAGGAGGCTAAAACACACACAGCTTCAATGAGTTAGTCAACTTTAACTTAGGAAATCACTACATAACCTGTCTGGTGAAGTATTGTTTTTGCCATCATGAATGTGAAACAGAGGAGGAGATTGTCATTGGATAGCTCTACGTGAGTATCATTCTTTTTCTGCTCCTTCCTCTCCCTGGGGAAAAAAGAAAAACAAACTTTGTTGGAGGACAGGCACAACTATTGGTATTTCAGACTTGCCAAAAATGCAAGCGAGTGACAGATGTGTGCACTATAGCTCTTTTATGTCGCCAGGCTTTTGTGTTGGCTGCCTTACAGGAGTTAAAGCATCCTCCAGAGGCCCTGCTGTTGCCCAGAGACTGCAGAGTAACCACACAGTAATAGGCTGAGAGTGCAGGTGACAATCTGAAGAGGTTTATCAAGGACAACCAAGCAAATTTAACTTGAATTTTCTCAGGAAAGAAACAGGCCAAAATCGCATGCATCACCGACAGTACATTATTTACTTTCCCTGGAAAATGAACTTTTCTGTTCAGAGTTCGTGTGAAATGTGAGAGCAGCTCTCCTCTCTTCATTTGATGCAAATAACACCCCCCCATTCAAGTCCAGATATACTTATCTGTTGGTAATTTCCTGGATGTTATCATTCTGTGTTTTTCTATTTCACTGGTGTGCATTTATCTCCTGGTATCTGGGGGATAGGTTGTTGGATGGTGCTGGACTTCTCGGTGTGAAAAAAAGCAGCACCTTGTTTAATGGTAGGAAATCCAGAGTGAGCCAGTCTCTAGATGATGACCACATCGAGATCCAGGAGTTAAAACGCAGCCTCACCACTAGCCTGCCTCTCAGGTACACTCTGCATGGCTTTGGGAAAGCTTCATAGTGTGGTTGAAAATGCTGAACCCTGTGCAGGGACATTGCTCTGCGTACATTTTGTTTATGTGTGCACTGTGTGTATGAACTGTGACAGAGAGCAGCCTATATCAGAGGAGAACCTGGATCGATCAGAAGGCCCAATCCACAATCAGGTAAGTCGTAATAACGCAGCTATGGCTGATATTTATTATCAGAAAGTTTGAACTGTGATTATAAATGTGTGTGTGGCAGATAAACCGAGAAGAATATTTAACTCGGACTGGTTGGATTTTGTTGTCGGGGTGTTTTTGAGGTAAACAGGGTCTAGTTGTGACTAAAACCAGAAGTAAAAGCAGAGGATGTTGCTCTTTTTCACATATAAATCCAGAGACATGGCTCCGAAATGAATGAGAATACTCTCTGAAATCTTTACTTGCTAACAGGCTGCTTCACTCTGTTTGTTTTATAATATATTCATTGTATTTCAAGTCTTCCAAGTCATTTTTTGTTGTTTTTACTTCACTTGGTGCAAACAACACAAGCTGTTCAAGTCCACGTTCCCATTGTAGAGGAACCTGCTGTATGTTTGCACATTTGTGGAAGTTGTTTGTTACATAAACAGATCTAAAAGTGAAATAATGTTGAACTTCCAGGAACAATACTCCAAAATCAGGTCCTGACAGTTTGACTACAGAACAGGACCAGGTCCAACCCACAGTTCTCGTAATAGAGGAACGAGTATATGTTAGTATTTCTCCACTGGGAGTCAGTAGCAACAAAAAACATAGTGAAAATGTAAGTAAATATCAGACTTCTGGTATTGATACTGCAACATTAGTCATAATAATTTTACTTGATGGATATATGACTAAATAACTGTCCATTAGTTTATAGTTTCATATCTTAGAAGGCCGGTTTAAAATTCTACTGGAAATGTTCTCGCTCTAAATCTCAGTACATTTATTGATTTTTCCATCGTAGAGAAACACGATTGTGTCTTGGAACAATGGTATTTTTCACACTAAACATTGGGAGTGACCAAATACTGAGCTAAAAGCAAAGTGAATATTGTATTTGTATTCTGTAGACATCCAGAAATAAAAAAAAATTTGAAAAATAGAAAAATCTCCAGTGAATCACAATATTCTTAATTTCTGCCGAAATGCTTAATTAACCATGTCCATACAAGTTCACTCCCGTCAAGTCAAGAGTGAAGAAGTTCAACTATTTATTTATTTATTTATTTATTTACACGTCCCTGATTCTTCATACAGAGTTTCCAGAAGCACAATAAAAGCTTCCACAAGCTGTTTCCAGAGCTCCCTGAGGACGAGAAGCTGACACACAGTGAGTTTGCCTGAGATCAAGAGTCTCTTACTTATTTGCTAGTATTGATTTATTGAAACGGCATCAGGTTGCCTTGGTTTTTCACTCTGTCCTGAATTCTTCGCTGCCCGATTGAGTCCCGGGTGACAGTCGGTTTGCTCTGTGGTGAATTTGTAAATGATTTGACATCCAGGCATCTGGACGACACCCGCAGGTTCATTATGGTCACGAATGGAGAACCGTCTCCACGTTGGTCACAGTAATGTCTGAGTTGTACGTCTTTGCTGCAGCATTCACCTGTGGCCTGCAGAAGGAGGTGCTGTACCACGGCAGACTCTTTGTTTCGGAGAATCATGTGTGTTTCCACTCGTCGGTGCTGCTCAAAGACACCAAGGTAACAAAACACACGTGGGATTTCCTGGTGTCTTTTCGTATGTACTTTTGAGCTGAAACGCCACAAACAATAAAGAACAGTGAACACTGCTATTACTTCCCCTGGAAATGTACCTTCATCTTCACTACCGGGGCATTCTATCTCATTGTCAGTCACAGAAACATTATTTCGGGAATTTGTGTTACGGTATAATTGAATGGATTTCGTGGAACTCGTTGCAGGTGGTGATTCCTCACTCCAGTGTGAGGGAGGTGAAGGGACACAGCTCAGCCTTGTCCATGCTGTCCATTCAGACGGCCGATGGAGAGAAGGTGGGAAGCTCCACGTGGTCGTCTCTATGTTTGATCTGGAAGCTAATAGAAACTTCTGGATTTGTCATTATTGCCCTTCAGGGCAGAAACCACGTAGCTCCCCTGGGGCTGTGTGACATCAAGACATCTCTGAGGGTTTCTAACTCAGCATGAAATACATCCACGGGGAATTGCAGCTGCGAAACCAGGAGATGTTCTTTTGTTGAGCTGAATTTCAAACCTCCATCATCATACGTGTGATCAGTTTGAGCTGCTATTGAAACGGACCCGTTAAGGAAGCCATTTCAAACACTTTTTATTGAATAGTAGAACGTTCTCCATGTGATTACCTGCTTTTGCTTTGTCTTCTGCTTGATGGCCTTTTTTTTGTTGTTGTTGTTTTTTTAAACTGGCCATGAAAAGAAGGATGCATTCAGATTCCTTCAGTGAAACAAGAGTTTGAATGAACCTTCCCCTGCTCAGGTTTGGGTTTTTTTTCTTATTCAATTACTATTTGTGTCTCTTCTAGTACTCGTTTGTGTCGTTGAGGGGTCGTCAGATGTGTTATAAACTCCTACAGAGACTCTGTTCACATGCACAGGTACGGCAGCCACCGTTCAAACATGCGTTTCTGCATTTCACTTCTTTCTTCTTCTTCTTTTTTTTTTTTTAACACAAATTTCTGTTTCTCAAACAGGCTTGGATTGCAAACAGCAGCCCCCATGTATCTTCCGCTGAGAATGAGGCTGATCAGGTTTGCTGGTTGAATCTTGTTGTACTTGGCTGAATATGTGCGCAGATTAACTCCTTTTCTGCATCCTTATCGTTCACACAGATGTCCAGCTATTCCAGTATAGAGGACTTTCCCGATCAGGACTCCACCAGAGACTTAACCCAGATCTCCAATGAAGGTAATAAAAATCTTTTTAAAAAAACAACTAAAAAACAGCAGCCAAGAGTTGAACCTTTTTCCAATAAGAAATGTGTTTGTTTTATTTATTCCTGTTACCGAGCACAGCAATACTTTTGGGCCTTTCCAGGTTCAACGGGACACAATTCCATCGGTCAAAACAGCCTAACAAATGAAGACCACAAAGGTGAACGTGCACAAAAAATACAGGCCATACAAGGTTGCTCACAGTGAAGGGTCATTCTTGATGAAACATATCGATCTCTGTCAGGTGAGACATCATGGCTTTGGTGGGTCACTGACAGCATCAAGTCATTTATCGTCTTCAGCCAGACTCAAAATCTCAGCGTCATCTTTTACATCTACTTGTTTCTGTGAGTATCGTTCTTAAGGGATTTATCCCGTCCCACCCCGTTCTGGAACACGTCGTCAGACTTTGTCCTCTGTTGTTTCAAGCAGATACGATTCACTGATAATGTAACTTTAGCACTGCGCCCGTCGCATACTTCACTCCCTTCGTCAAAGTGAAAGCACGCCATCGCGGAAGACTAAGCTCCATGGCATGCATTAAAGTGTTGTTTATCGATTGCAGGCTGGTGATGCTCCTTCTGGTCTCCAGCTACATCGGCCTGAGGCTCATCACTCTGGAGCAGCAGCTCAACTCTCTGGGTGGCCTGATTGAATTCTCTTCAAGCCACAGGCCGTGAGTCCACACACCTCGCCCAGTGAGGTTCCCCTTCACGGCGCTGCGCACACCGTAGTGCTGGGGACATACTGAGAAACGACTCTATTTTAACACTTTAAACATGACTGAAACAGTCCCGAGATGTATCTGTATATAGACAGATACGCATTTAGAACACACACACATACACACACAAGAAGCATGAATTGTCGAGGTTGAAAGGCATGAGGAAATGTTTTGACTCGGAAAAATTCAAACTGGTTGTGCGAACTTTTAAAACAATTACTTGCTGATGAGATTACGCATCAACAAGGTTGTTCTACTGGTTCACAACAAGTATTTTAAAAAAGGAAAAAAAAAAAAACGAAAAGAAAAGATAAGCCATCTCGCTCCTGGACCGTGGCACCGTCTGGGTAGCATCTTTAGACTGTACACGTTCAGCTGACACGTGTAGATAACACTAAAGGCAGCGACAGTGCAAATGACATAAAGCTGCTTACGTTCTTTTCTTGTCTCCGATGATGGTTTTTAGATGATTGAGGTTTCCATTGAAAGAAATATATATTTATACTCTAGAAATGTGCTCACGTTTTGTTTGGGGTTTTGTTTTTGTCAACCTTCTTAGAAAACACTGGACAAGATATGAACGGCATTCACAACCACTGTGCTCTGATTATGTGATCATCTGTAAATATGGTAGTTAATGAGTCCTAATGACTTATAATCATAATCATTTACTTTAATTTTGCTTGTTTTGTTTTTCATTATTCAGTTTTTTTCACACGAGTTGTAAGGATGAGATGATTATTTTCCGTAACTGCATGATTTGCACTTCATTAAGTAGCTTCCTCTTCCTCCTTTGTGTTTCCCAGACACCAAGAAACATAATCTGAGACGGGCAGCAGAGGCAACCGAATACCTCCAGGAGCACAGAGCAGCACACTTTTATGTTGCCATCCTTCTCTGCTTTGCTCCTCGTAGACAGACTCCGCCATAATTCAGTGAAATGTTTTCTTCTTCTTTTTTTTCTCATGAGTTTTTCAATTTTGGACATAAACACATTCCCTCATAGTTGAAATTTAAGCCCTGTGTTTGTGTGATCGTCTTCTTCTTCGGGGGGGAATGCAGATCAGCGTGAAGTTGCTTTTGGGACGTGTGAACCGGGCCACACATGGCGCACAACATGGATGACCGATTGCACTGGCAGAGAGTCATGGGGGACGATTCTTTTTTTTCTTTTTTTTTCCTGTTTGCAGCACATCGATTCTCTGCTGACAGATCAAAAAGTGAGGGGAGGCTCTCCTGCACAGGGCCATATGGAGGCAGCCTGCCGGAGCCGTGTCTATTTTCTGGCTGCTGAACAGCTGAGCTCAGCGAGCTCAAGTTGTTGGAGTCCTGGCTGGCTTTGTCTTCGATCAACACAATCTGCAAACACAGAAAATACCCCTCGCTCTGTCTGAACGTACATACAACTAGGAATGATCAATGATGTTGTTGTTTGATCTTGGTTTTTTTTTCACTTTGAGAGATCATATGTGTAAAGTAACTGCTTGAATGTACAGGACCTCTGCTTCAGGGAAAAAAACATTGGTAATGACAGTAACCAGCCAGCAGATGGCAGCCAATCCTATTAAACTCATCAGCTTCAATGCGCTTTCTTTTGTTTTGGATTTTTTTTGCATTTAAATGGACCAATAATTCAGGCACTGGCATCTCCTCTATACATACGTTTCACAATTTATACCACCATGATTGTTGATCAATTTTTTTCACCAGACACGGGATTTTAAATCGAAAGTAAAGCTGAGCCATAGAAAGGATATTTGAGATATTTCTTTGCACCAACATATCCGTCTCTCGTGAATGTGTAATTTATTGCAAAAAGCCTGAAAAGGATTTTTAAAAAACAATTAAAAACATTCATATGTGTTTAAAAGCAGGATGACATGTAAACCATACAAGGCGTGTGAATAAATGTGTGTGCGTGTATGGAGAAAGAGAGAATATTTAACAAACTATATAACATGACAAATCAGAAAATAGAATTAAAGAACGGCAAATTCAACAATATTGCGTCTTGGTTCGCTATTTCCACTTGTACATTGCAATTTACAGATCAGAGTGGATTTTTATTACCTAATTCACATCTTCAAAAGGCATGAAACATTTGGCCACATGTGGCTGGAACTGAAAAATATAGTGAGCTCGATCAGATCACCATCAGAATAACCTGTCAAAATATAGGAATAGTCTTCAATGTAGACTTTTCTACATGTGTAGTAAGACACATCATCTGAACTGAATCCACACAACAATACTGACTAACGTGCGCCCCTGGTGGTCCAATCAATACATTGCAGTTAATGTCGAGTTCATCTTGTGTAGGTTTGACAGCCCTGCTATAAGAATTGGTTGTATGCAATGTGGTTCGTATCATGTGGGACTGGGCTCCACCTCTGATGCTGTGAAAACGTCTGTTGATGTTCAAGTTGCAGACAACTTTTTGAGAAACACTTGAAACTTTCCCCACTGATGGTGGAAGACTTTTGTCCTAAACAATCTCGATAAATATTCAAAATGAATTCAAAATGATTTGGTGCATTGACTGTTACCGTTCTCTTTTATCCCTCTACAGTTTGAATAGGAAATTAAACCAGTAAGACTTATTACTGTGCAATTACTGAAATCAATCTTACAAGGTTCACCTTTTTTTTTTTGTACATAAGTGATTTTTATTTTGTCGTCCATAAAAAGGTCAAGATTCAGTCCCATGAATTAATTTCATTACATCATATTTTCAGTTTCAAAAAAAAGCAACATAAAATTACAAATTATAATACAAAGAGTAGAATAGGTAAGTACAGTAACCATATAAACAGTCCATTAATATCATCTACCCCCCCCCCCCCCGCACCCTGCCCTCCCACTTCCCCACTCAAACTCTAGCACAAAACTCAACAATACATCAGTTAGTATCAGCAATAAAAAAAAAATCAAAGAAATGTCCCGTAGTGTTTTGTATTTTTTTAAAAAGCGCTTCAATGTTCCAATGCCATGAGTTCAGCTTTACCCTCACATAGACTACACAATAGATAATGTCCCAACCCATCATTTGCTCTGCAAAAACACAATAGACATGCATACAGTTTTCACTGCTCAGCCCCAGACTGCCCACCCCGTCATTAAACATTCAAGGCCAGAGGATACAATATACGTCAATCATAGTGGTGCGGCGATAAAACGGAGAGTTTCCGCTCAGTTCCTTCAGCCCCGTGACTGAAATGTGGATCCAGAGGTTTCCCTGATAACCCGAACCTGTCCAGGAGGAAACTGAGGACTCCTTCCGGAGAGAGCCGCAGACTCTTACCCCCCCGATTCTTGTGACGGCTCAGGCCCCTGGCTCAAGAAGGAAACAGATTCCCAAATATTCAAATATCGAAGCACAGGATAAGAACAGGAGCGGTCCTGTTCCGAGAAGGATGACGGGAAGTAAGTGGCGTTCGGTAACCTTTCTGCTGCCGAGACCTACTTGTACTCCCAGAATGGAGTAATCCGACCAGTGCTCGTTCAGTGAATGTTCCCTTTTTTAACAAAACGGCGACGCCCACCGAAGTCGGCTGGTCTCCTGAGCATCAGGCTCGTACTTCTCGCAGATCAACATGGGGCCAATTAGTACTCATCCAAACAGGACGCCCGTATCAGTCCACGCTGGCCTGTAGAACATGGTCAATAATAATAATAATAATAATAATGAAGACACAGAGACTTTTACATTTTATACCCTTATTACACTTTGGATGCTTTGTACAATTAGTGCTGAACTTAAGACCTGCTTTTGTCATGCTTGATCTGATTTATATAAATGTGTAAACATACTGTAAACTACAGTACATGGCTGTGTGCGTGCATGTATGTTGTGTTTGTAAATATGTGTGTGTGTGTGCGTGTGTGTGTGTGGTGGAACCTGCACCACACCAACAGTGAGAGGCTCAACTATGGCTTGTGTCACACTTGAAGCGTGCTCGCCACCCATAAGAGAGCTCCTGTACATGTTTGGGGCCACGGAGGTTTGAAAAAAAAAAAAAAAAAAAGACGGAGCGAGTCGGCACGATCCTGGCACCTGATCTACATCACATTTGTTAGTCAGAACATCGACACGCATGGTTCGGATCCGCCCCAACCCCCCCACCCCTCCCACCCCACCCCACCCCCAACACCACGACAAAAAACACAGCTGGATAAATTACATTGAGACGTAAACACTACAAGAAATGTACAGAGGGTGAATACCAGGATGAGTAACTGCGGTGGCGAGTGCTACTGGAACAAGACAACTGAACCAAACGTGTGCTAAAACGTTAAATCGGTATAAATCGGGAGGATTACTCTGAATAGTCCTCATGAGTTTGGTGAACTGAGCAGCTACTTGGTCTCGTTCCCTCAGAGCCTCGTGCGATCACCAGGAGAAGATAATAATGATCTTAAAAAAAAACATTTAAACAAAATGCTTCACAGCGACCTGAACAGCTGCACTTCAAATGCAAATGTTTAGCTCGACAAATTTGTGAAATCTGCAGCCTCTGCTTTCCACGCGGGAATGAGATGAGAGCGTCGACGCCACTCGCTGAAGTGAAAGACTGGAAAGGGTGCAAAGGCCTGGTCGAGTCAACCAACCCGCATATTTTCTATGTGACAAGTGGTTTTGTTGGGTGCTGGGTAATTGTTTTGTTCCGGGTGCAGCCTCTACCTGGAGGCAGAAATCCACTCATCACATTGTCAGCAGCACAGTAAAACCTGCAAACGTGTTGTTGGGTTTTTTTTGTTTTTTTTTTCCTTCTTCCATCAACGTCAAACTTTCCCTTAAATCCTGCTTTTAGCACACGGGTGCACTCTGACCTTTAAAGTCACCCATTAGCCAACTGAAGGCCTTCAAGCGTTCCGTTTAGAGCCACATAATCCAAAACAGAGACATGGAAATGACTGAGCAGACCGGCGCTTCCATAGCAGTCTGATGAAAAGCCCACGAAACGGATGTTTCTCAGAGCGCTACAGAGAGACCCGGTTCCATTTTAACCAAACGACCAGATAAATGTTGAATTACAGTTATGTTCTAGAAAATGTTGCTGTGGAGTGAAAGACTACAGCCAGGAAACACACACACACAATCAATCAATGATGTTCCGAGACGCCCAGCAGCCAAACAAGCTAGGAGAGTATTCCAGACTCGTCCGTGTGTTTCCACCATAACTGACCCTGAGGGGCAGGAGCCGGACCCCCCAGGACCACACCGAGAGGAGCGGGTTAGTGTTAGCTGGACCACAACTTGGGGAAATGCCCTGGCAGTCAGACGGTCGTCCAATAAACAGGTAAACAAAGAGCAGAGGAGGGGACACGAGCTTGACCACGGTACGTCCACCGGAGAGAGAGAGAGAGAGAACCGGTCAAGCTGTGGAGGTATTCTTCATACGCGGGCCGGAAAACAACAACAAAAAAAACAAAACAAATTATAATAATAAAAATACACCAATATTAATAAGTCTCCAGAAGCCTCCTCAGCTTGTAGCTGTCCAAGTCATCGGGATGTTCTTAAATACTGTCGGCACTCACTCACACAAACGCGTCCGTGCTTTATCCAGGTGTCCATGGAGATATGAACACACACACACACGAACACAAACACACACACACACACACACCAAGATTACATCTGTGTGCCTTTTCGGGGCAGAGCGTGACGTTTTCTCTTCTCGGATCAGCGAGCTCATTTTGAAGTCACATCTGATAACACTGCCCACACTCTGAGAGCCACCTCACTAATGCTGGGCCAATGGATACATCTAAGAACTACAATCTAAAAAAAAAAAAAAAATTTTTTTTTTTTTTTTTTTTAATAAAAGTAAAAGTTCTCCCCTTCAAAAGAGGAAACAGAATATCGTTCCTGTAGTTGAACCTGAAAGTGTGCTGCTTCAAAGACACACAGATGTTGACGAAACTCACACATGCTTTTTAGGGGTTATTTTCTCAGCCACACTTTTCAACCGAGCTTAGGTCTTTTTTTTTTTTTCCACACGCATACATGCATGCACACACACACACACACACACAAACACACACACAGTCCCATTTACACACACAGGGAGAGGCTGTTTATCTCTCAGGCGTGCTGTGCAGCCAGGTCCTGGTTGATGAAGCGCCGTAGCCTCTCCAGGTACTGACTGTAAAGCTCAATGTCGTTGTGACCGGCTCCCTCCACCCAGAGAGGCTCCACGGCCTTGGGGCAGCGCTCGAACAGGGCGAGGCCGTGAGAGAAGTCGATCACCTCGTCCTCTGTACCGTGAATGATGAGCACCGGAGACGTGATCTTCGACACCTTCTCGATGCTTGAGGGGAGAAAACAACAAAAAACAAAACGCGGGATCAGTTTCTCCTCGTTTTACCAGTCCAGGGAAATGTAATGTCACGAAGGTTCAGGTCTCAAGTTTTAGACAACATTATCCAAACTGCATCTAACCTTCGCTAAACAAATCCCAATGAGACAGCGAATCAGACATTTAGGGACAATCATGGTGGAAATGTATCGAGCCGCCATCATGAATTTCCTACTTTAATTATAACAGACCCGCTTGTTTTTCTTGGCCGTGATATTTACTTCGCTCGGTGGCAGAATTAAAGCAGCAGTGGTAAGCTCTGGGGGTCTCCTGGGAGTAAACTTACTTGGGGAAAGCGTCAAAGCAGTACGTTTTCTTCGTGTCTGGAAACGCCACCCTCATGCCAGAAGTGAGAGGAGAGTGGAGCACCACGGCGGCGCACTCGAACCGCGATGCCAAGTCCACGGTCGGCACGGTGCCGATGCTCTGTCCGTACAGGATGATGTTCTCGGGGCTGATGCCGTACCTGAAGACACAAACACTCAGCTCAGTACACCGAGAATGAGATGATGAGAACCGCGTTGAAAAGACGAGACGCTGTGGGTCGGCAAACTTTTCCTGACCGCATGAAAAAGAATAAACACGTAGACACAAAATCCTCATTAATTAAGGTCACAAAATAACAAATCGTTCCTTCTTTGTTGCCAACTGGTGTTCAGTGTCGGTCTTAATGTTGCACGACAACTTCCAACTCTTACAGTTTCGACGCCGCGTAGACAAATTGTAGATCCAGTTACAGTCCATGCCTCTAATGACTAGTTGATGTAAAACAGCAAACTCCTTATTTTGAGTTTATTTTAAGGGAAAATTTACTTAAACATCCCAAGACATTTTAGGCTGTATTAAAACAATGGAAAACGTGCTTAATGTTTTTAATTAGACTTCGAGGATTAGATATATACATATACATGAAAAAATTACCTACAGACCTACCAATAATAACACTTTTTTAATATATATATATATATGGAGGAAGTCATTACATTTTCAGAGTCATTATTTTTTGTGTTTACAATTCCACAATAAGCTGTAGATTACATCATTTCTATAACCAGGGAGCTTAAATCATTTGGGTCTACATATCTCATTTGGAGGCACTTTTAATTTTCCCGAAATAGCAAAACAAATCTCGGTAGTAGAAAAGCAAAGCGACGTTAGAGTCACTGATGGAAAAGATACTGGGGCTGACATAAACTGGAATTACGCTTTAATTGTCCAGTGTCCTCTGTGCAGCCACCTGGATACGTTAATTTGCTTCCAAAATTAGGCTCATTAACCGTGCTGGCAGCAAATAAACAAGAGGAGCATTGAAACAAGTAGAATTTCCGGCGAACACGCAGCTTTGTGACGGCCAGCCATCGCTGTGGTTGATACGAAGCCACCGTTTCTCTGTGACTGACCTGGCTGAGGGTCTGAGAAAGGCTGTGGCCAGCAGGGGAGATGTTTGTACAACCCCGAGCCAGACCAAATGTTAAGTTTCACAAATTAATTCCAAGACTGGACGGAAACGAGGCGTTTCGGTTTGGCTCACCGGGAGCGCAGGGCGTGCCAGGCCGCATCGATGTCGGCATAAAGGTTCTTCTCTGAAGGCTTGCCGGTGCTGACGCCATAGCCCGAGTAGTCGTAGGAGAAGATGTTGCAGTTGATGCGGGTTCCTAAGCCGATGTAGAAGCTGCTCATCTGGCCCAGGTCGACCGCATTGCCATGCGAAAACAACACCGTAAACCTGTTTCATGACGGAGGTAGAAGAGAGGATGGAGGTTTAAGCAGCAGGTATGTAGCAAGACAAGTCGAGATGGAAGGGATCAGAAGAGTCCTCGTCTGGACACGATCTGACACGGGAACTAGTAAATGTGAAGATTTTAGACAAAGTAAAGTGGGGTGATTATTACTGAGAGGTTTGAGGTATGACATAAGACTGTGAGAATACAATTGTAGACGATGAGAACGCAGGTTGTGTGTGCTGCTGTGTGCTCCAGATGTTAGGGGATGGCGTTGCTCTCACCTGGCGTTGGGGGCACAGCGGATGTACATGCATCCAACCCGGTTTCCTCGACTGGACCTGGTCAGGAACACGTCCGTCACGTCCAACTCTCTCTGCGAATACTGGAACTCTGCCCTCTCCGTGAGGTGCAGCTTCCACCTGCCTTCTCCCCCACTGCCGCCGCCACCACTGCCAGTGCTACCACCACCACCACCGCCGCCACCACCACCACCACCACCACCGCCGCCGCTGCCGCCGCTGCCGCCACCCCCTCCTCCGCCTCCTCCTCCTCCCCCTCCTCCCCCACCTCCAGTACCACTGCCACTCCCTCCACCTCCTCTGTCAGCGCTGCCACCGGCACCTAGCCGGGACCGCAGTCCGGGGGCTCCGAGAGACGGGAGAGCGGCCCCGGAGCCGGACGCAGGCGCAGCTCCGGCAGCAGGAACAGCATCTGGGTCAGGGAGAAGAGCGTAGGTGGGCTCTGGAGGGAGGAAAGCCAGTTTGGCTGCAATGCGACTGGGGCACGGGGGGCAGCAGAACAGGCAGCATAGCTCTCGGATGGACAGACCGTTCATCTTCTGGTGAAATAACGAGCAGAACGGGAGACATTTAATGACACTGGTTAAATAAGACAAGTGAGCAACAAGCAAAGTCCCATCAGAATTCCTTCTGCAAAGTATCATCTTACTTTTACAACTAATATTTTCTACTTGTTTTGTAGTTTTAATATAATGCAGTTGACTCATTAAAACTTGTAAACAGAAGCAGGAAGGCAACATCATACAGAAAAGGGCAAATACTCAATGAGCACAAAGTGTGTTTAATTGTTAAGGTATATAGTAACCGCACAAGTGAAATATGATTCTACAGTTGATTGAATGGTTAAGTAAAAAAAGTTAAAAGATAGAAGAAAAAAAACAACAACAACAATTTGCTCATTTCACACTCAAGCTTCACAGCAGCTCCACATTGCACAAACATGTGTAATAAGAGACTAATGAAAATGAACAGTTGAAAAATACAATTCAAGTGATTTTAAATATGGAAACCCCTGCATGCGTGTGTTGTAATAAGCGTACCTGGATTCAGAAATCCCAAGAGCTTGAAGTCAACTGGCACACAATGGTGCCAAAGTCTTCCGGTCCAGTCACTTATCCAGCTGGATCTTTATCAGAAAAAAAATATGCAATTAAATAATACCCGACCTGAACCAGAGTCTGTAGCTCTCCCTATATCTATCTGTCCATCTGTCTGTCCTATCTTTTCCTCTCCTCTATCCTTTCACCCCAACTGGCCAGCAGAACGCCGCCACCTCCAAGTCTGGTTTCTGCAAAGTTGCTCTGCTTGCTCATGTGGATTTGATTGTTGGAATTCTCTCTGTTAAAAGCACCAAGAAATAACTGTGTTGCATTTGTTGCTATATAAATAGAGTTGAATTGAATTAATACAATCTGCTATTCATGACAAAGTGCATAAGGTTAAAAAGAGTGAAAACTCTAAAACGTCAATGGATATTCTGTGTGCTTGCTCTCGTTGTGGACTACTTGTCAAAGCCTTTTTTTTATTATTATTATTATTAAAGGTGACTCATCTCGTATTTGAGAATTCCCCACTTTGTATGGGGAATTTTGGGGCAGTTTTTTGTATTTTATTTCAACAACGGTTAGCTGAATTATTAATGAAAGTCATAGCCCACTATTCCCAGATTTCCCACATGTTTTGATGCTGAGGAGCATTGTCACCACATTTCTAACACATTAGCTTGAACATAAACACTTAATTACCAAGATGTATCACATCATACCCAACTCACAGGGCCATATGATCTAAACCAACACTTTATCTTCAGAGAGGGGCTTGCTTTGGTTTACAAAACACAGATATAGAAGAATTAGCATTCTTTCAATAGAAACAGCTTCCGGTTTATGTTCTGGGGAGCTGGCAAATGTAATCTCGATGAATTTATGAGTCACTATTACATACAATGAACTTTATGCCATTATTGCTCAGCATTCCCTTTTCCCAGAGACATCAGTTCATAACATCTGGCCAGTAACCACATCAGCCTGCCATACGTTGACGATTCCTTCTTCTCCATGTTGTTAGCCCGGAGAAAACAGTGTTAATGTTAATTCCCATTGTGTGGCAATGTGAATAAAGCTAAACTATTATCGACTCCGTTTAGTAGTGAAATCTCAACATTTGCTAGGTTACAAGTCTTGAGACTTGACTGTGTTGTAATTACCAATGTTTAAACAAAAATGATAACCAAACACTTGGGAGTGATTTAAACCTGAATACACGCCGACTACAGTTGAAATATAGTGAAAATAGAGGCAGGAGGAAAAGACATCGCCAATGCAAAGTGGTGAGACAGCGCGGACTCAACACAGACGTCAGTTGTTTTTATCGTCTGTTAAACAAATAAGGTATCAAGTCGCCACTATCGTTCGCCTTTGTCGTGGTTAAGAAGACGATATCACTGCGTACTTACAGTAACTCGGATGCACTGGACGATGGTGTTTGATTACATCCCACCAATAGACACAGAGCGGCTGATATGCTAATGGTGGCTAGATGGTTAAAACGATATTAACCTCTGGCGTTAGCCAGTGATGCTGAATGTCTAAATGAGACAGCAATACGGCAGAGCACGCCCACACCAAGAAAGCCAAACGAATGTTCTCTCACCGCTGTCACTGCACTCCAGCAGTTGTCCGGGTTAACGTCAGCCACCGGTCAGTAGATCATCACTTATCGTGAGCAAGTCAGGCGGCTAGCAGCGGCAGCTAGCAGCGGCGGCTAGCTTTAAGCTGGCTACTTAGCGATTCACAGCCGGAAGTGACGCAAGCACGTCTCTCTTGATCCAAAACTTTATTAACAAAAGGAGGGGTCATTTGATATTCTTAACGTTTCCCAGTAAAATGTCTCGTATGTGGTTATAAATATGAATCAGGTCGAGAGGTTTTTTTTGTTCTATTTATATCCATGCTCTAAAATTACCCAATATTGTTCAATTGAACAATACAATCCCAATATGACAGATATATAACCTCTGACAGATCTTTCTGACAGTGCATGAAATGACCAATTATAGTCTAAGATGCAGGAGAGGTTTTCCAAACGTACCATTCAGGGTCTGTATGTCAGTGACTGTCAGTGACTGAGCTGCATTGTCATCGTCACTGGTCACAGCTTCATCAACGGTCTGACCAACAGTTCTTTTAAGACTCATTTCTGATTCTATTGGATGTACTGCAGGTACATTTGATGCTGTACAATGCACAGCATCACACAAATGTGCAATGTACAATCTTGCGATACATCTCCTTCCATGTCTGAGGCTTTTTTTTTTTTTTTACAATCGCTCCTTTTGCTGCAATTGCGCCTCTTATCCAATGGGCAGAATGTTTTTCCGGTGCAGTACCTTTTCAGGACCTTGTCCATTATATGGTTTGTTTGAATACAGGCAGGCCTGAGTTACTGGTTACTGTACTGGGGCTGTTTACGGAGATGGTGGTCGTCTTGATGATCTTCTCCAATTGAGCATGTTTAAAATGTATTTACCTTCGACACCAGTGGAATCTCTGCAGCATCTCATGAATGTTTCATCCGACCGAGCAATTAGCAGCGATGATGTCACAGCCGTGATTGTAACTGCTCATCAACACCACGAGTGCACGTTATTCGCGGTGACACTCATAAGACTGGTGGAATTAAAGGGCAGCGTGAATGTGCTGTGTCTGTCTGAAGGAAACTACTACAACCAAGGAGCAGTTGGGGATACCAGCCTCCAGAATCACCACAATCACCACGAGTGACTAAAGCAGAATGGAGCATCGACTTGGTTTCCTCCACTATTGTGCAGCACATCAGTGCTCACTCCTTCAGCATGGTGCTGACCTTTGACGGAAGAGGAGTGAGCGCCCACACCAATCACACATCCGTCCATAAAGCTGTCAGTCATCTTGCATCCCCTGAACGAGTATCCGGCGACGGCTGTACGCTGTCCGTGGTGACCGTCTGTCTCCTCAAGAAGTACATCTTCTTCCTGGACCTTCCCTTGAGCTGCCTGCTGTTATCAAGCCTGAGCTTCATTATAGGCTCACGGGGGTCCAGGCAAGCCGAAGCTGCCATGCTGTTTCATCGCACTCAGCTCCTGTGGTTCCATTACCTCTTTATCACTTTCTCCCGGCACATGTTGGTAAACACATTCCAAGTGACCCCACAGGGTCCAAAGAACCTGAAGATCTATTGAAACCCTAACATGTCCTCGCACTGATTGTTGCACTCAAAGAACGCCCTGTGCTCAGGTAATGAAGTGGAGTAAACTTTGTAGCTGTTTAACAGATAACAGATATCTTTGATTCCTGTTTTGATTGTAGAAGACAGAATGTTTCAAGATGCAGAGAGGCCCAGTTGCATATATATATATATATATATATATATATATATATATATATATAAGAAATGTGCAAACCTATATACACAGAGTAATCACGGTCCTACATTAAGGCAGGGTAAATCTATTCACATAGAATACAAAAGAATTACTGTAGTGACCGCAGACTGAGGAAACAGTGCAGGGGATTGTGGGAAAATGCTTCCTTGGACTTTGTTTGGCGGTTGCCACTGTGTTGTAGAAAATACATCAATGCAATAAATTCCATCTTATCAATCCTGTGTGTGCACTGCCAGTGCTACAGTATATATTAATACAAGACATTCAAGATTCTTAATGTTAAGCGATTAAGATTGTAATATATATTAAAACAAAGGGATTCAAAAGAAAAATACAAAATCAGTAAAATATTTATTATGAGAAATGTATTTCAAAAGTAAAATCTATTTTTTAATGGAAGGCCTGGGCAAATGATATTGTCTTAAGACCTGATTTAAAGGAAGTGTGTCAGCAGTTATCAGCTGTTCAGGAAGTTCGCTCCACATGTGAGCAGTGTATATAGAAACTAAAAGCTGCTTCACCCTGTTTGCTTCTGATTCTGAGACACTGAAAGACCTCAGGGATTTCCATGTTTCATAATCCTACGTGTAAATCTCAGATGTAGTCAGGCCCCAAATTATTCAAGTCTTTATAGACAATAAGTACGATTTTGAAGTGGATCCTTTGACACACAGCCAGCCAGTGCAGAGCTTTAAGCACAGGTGCAATGTGCTCCACCCTCTTTGTGTTGCTGAGGGCTCCGGATGAGCTGCAGCTGTCGAACTGATATTTTTTTTACTAAGACCTGTAAACACACTGTTACACTAATCCAGCCTGCTGATGTCAAACAGCTTACAAGTAAAGTTAAGCAAGAAACAAAACAACTACTGAAAAAAAAAATCTGCTGAAGTTCTTGTTTTGATAGGGGAGAGTCTTAAAACATGAGGGATGACAAAAGTGGTGTGTTCCCCTTAGATTCCTCTTATTTTCTTGCTAATCCTTTCACAGCACTAACAGAGGCCGAGTCATTCACACGTTAAGAACAAACATCCGGCATGTGGACACATGCTGAGATTACTGCTGGTTTATCCCTGCATCAAAACATCAATGTGGGTAAAAAAATGTATCTGCATACTTGTATGGAGATAAATGGTTTATGGTTTGGTAATTTAACTTGATGTTTAGTGGGAAATGGTTTTGATCAAACTCCTTCCTTCTCATTTCAATGTCCGTAGTTGTAAATATGCATGCAAACTTATTCATTTGTACACATTTTTTGTGTTTTGTCTCATACTGTATATCTAAAATAAATTAAGCTGAATCTTTTGATACTTCACACACAAAGAATTGTACCAACTTGCAACAACTTTGATTGGTGGATGTATTAAAGTCTTTGCTTTGATTTTTTTTTTTAACTTTTAACATAGGGTTTGCTGATATTTTATGTCACTATTTATTTAATGCACTATGATACTGTTGTATTTATCAGTGTAAATGAAGTAAAAAAGGATAATTATAGTGAATGAACTGGGTTAGTCACATGACATACCTTTAAGAGCCCACAGAAATAAATTTATAAGCAGCTATGCATGGTAAGAAAAACAGTAACTCTCTAATAAAACAAATTTCCTTCAATAAAAAGCTACAGTGTTTCCCGCTACAGTGAGGCGACCTATATATTTTCTGATGGTGACGTATCTATCACATAATGACAGAGCCAAAACTAACATCTGGGTTACCACAGCCACAAAATGTGTTCATCTGGCATAGCCTTACACTTGATACTGA